>NW_006911897.1:2247348-2521410 GCF_000338995.1 Bipolaris sorokiniana ND90Pr | reverse complement strand
CCCTCCCTCCCTCCCTCCCTCCCTCCCTCCCTCCCTCTACACTATCCCATATGTATGTATGAGATGAAATGGGATGAAGTAACTAATGTACCTTAAACAGTCGCCAAGACAACGCCATCAACGGCGACTCAACCTCCTTCAACGCAACCATCTACCAGCGCACCCGCTCCTTCTTCACCGCCCCCACCATCTCCCTCCAAATGGCCGCCAACGCCCGTCTCGCGCGTATGCTCGACTCGCTCAAGATTAACCCGCAGTTCTCCATCACCCTGCCCGCCGTCGGCTTCAGCCACTTGGAGACTGCCATCTACATGATTGTGTTTGGGGATCGCAGCAAGAAGACGGCGCAGAGGGATCAGGTCGACTTTTTCTTTGGTAAGTTCTTTCATCCTTTGCTATGCTTTTGCGTTTGGCGACAAGGCTAATGATGAAGCAGAAAACGAGCGTCTTCCCACTGAACTCGGCTGGAAAACTCCCAGCACGGTCATCTCTGGTGCGGATGTAAAGGAGTACCAGAATCTTGTTGTCGCGAATACCAAGTATCAGCCTGACATCATGGGTCCTTGAATACCCCACAGCAAGAGTAGTTAGTAAGGGGGTGATTCGAAGTTTTTTTTTTACATATCTTTCTTTGTTGATATACCTTTTTTTGGCATTTTGGCATATGTCTTAGTTACGACTTGTTGGTTCCCCCCCCCCTTTTTTTTCTTTTGAGAATAATGTTGTAGATGAATTGGGCAATTACGATAGTTAAATCATATCAGTTTATACCAAGCAACAGCAAATCTTGACTTTTCGTTGAAAACTTGGTGAAAATCCAACGGTGACTATTACTTTCTCGTATATTCGACATGGAGATTCTCAAATCTGCATCCACCACTAGAAACGGATTCTGTAGGAGGGAGAAAAAGAAAAGAATTTGGTATAAATACCGCGATTACACATCATTAAAGACATAAGACCAACGTTCAAAAAACAAACCAAAAAGAAAGGGTCAAAAAGAAAAACGGCAATGCATTCAATTCTTCCAACCCCATTCCTCTATTCTATACTTCTAAAAACACCCCTAAAAGCCCTCCCCTTAAAAGCCTCAACTACCTCTCATCCCTCCCCTGACGCTCCACCTCACCTCTAATATCCTCCCTACTCCCCCGTCCCCCAAGCCCCCTCCAAAGCTCGCTCAGCGTCCCACTAAGACTGCGTCCCCTCCCCGTCTGCGTAGTCGCCGCGCCATTCAACGGCCCAGCCTGGCTATCGCGCGTCTGCCGGCGACTCAGCGGTTCACTCGTGGTGGTACCGCCCATCATAGTACCGTCATCGACGGTGGCGGCGGCGTCGCGTGAGGAAGAACCCATACCGAGGACACTGCCGCGGCGGCGGATGGAATCTTCCGGGTCGCGGTAGCGGACGCTGGCTCCGCGCTTGAGGTCTTGGACCATGGTGCTTAGGCTGGTGCTGAGCGGGCTGGCGAGGAGGGGACCGGCGATGCTGTTGCGGGTTCCCTGGGGGCGGTCGACGGTGCGCAGACGACGGAGTTGGGAGCCGGGGGTGGTGGGGACGTCGGTTTGGGATTTTCCTCTTGTGGGAGTCCAGGGGAGTCCGAGTACGGGGTCACTGGTGGAGGCTAAGGGTGCGGGTGCGGCTTCGGATGGTAAGACGGGGGTTGAGGTGTGGCGGTTAAGCGGTGGTGTTCGATTTTCGGGTTCGTTGGGTTGGGTCCATGGGTTTGCGACTAGAGAAGACATGATGTCTGCAGAGACTGAGCGAACGGGATTTGGTGGGGTTACTGGCTCGGGTATAACCACTATGGTTGGTGTTGATGGGCGCGAGTCGTCATCGCGGTAGCGAGAAGGGATGTTGATAGGTGGTGAAAGTGGACGTGATGTCGATCGAGTACTTGCAGCAACATCGTTGCCTGTGTCGTCCACATCATCGGTATAACGTTCTCCTGACAAATACATCGCATCATGATCTGACTCGTCATCTTCCTCGCTGTGTTGCGGAGGTCGTCCGCTCGTGATCAGCCAAACGCCAAAGAACGTCAAGGCACATCCACCGATAAACTTTCCTGCATCCTGCGCTGAAGTCCTTTCAAAGTCGCGGTAGAGCACTGCCGACCCGCCAATAACCGACAAAGTGAAGAGAACAAACTGGACGGGAATGACCTGGGTGGCATCGAAGCGCTGCAGTGCACGATTGACATACTTGATCTGCATGACTGCAGTACCAACGAGAATAGCAACCAGTAGATAGAAGACTGGAAAAGTAATGGCCCGCCATAGCGTATATGAAAGCAATGACGCAACACCTTTGGTTGAGAGCGCAGTGTATCCACCTTGATAAAGTCAGCCACCGCATTGTAGACATGGACACTGAACTCCCAAAACTTACCAAACAGCCCTACAAGCCCCAGATCAATCAGAATGTTCTTGTCCCCATACTTGTTACTAGCACCCATCAACACGATAATCACACCAACAGTGATACCAAGATAAGTCTCAAACTCCCATCGCCTGATCAGATCCCAAATCTCGCCGGGCCCCAATTTCGGATTATTATCGTTGGCTGAAAGAACTACCGTTACTGCGCCTCCAACTGCGATAATAACACCAAGCGCATCCCGCTTACGAAACGGCTCCTTGAGCATAAACGGCGCAATAATGCAGTTGGAAATGAGCGCAACGACACCGAGCGGGGAGACAATAGACGCAGGCGCAAATCCGTATGCGAGAAAGTTCCCTGCCTCTCCCACCGTCATGAGAATGATACCGAACCACCAGTACGGCGACTTGAGATACGATTTCTGCTTGTAGACCTCCTCGTCCGGCCCCGATCCTGCGCTGTCACCCCTCTCCACACCCGGTCTCGTCTGGGAGTGCGAGTTCGCAACCAGGGGATCCGACTCGGTCGCCTCAAAGAAATTCGCATCGGGCGCATGTGTCTGGTCAGCCATGCCGTTTCCGTGCTGATCCTTGCCTCTGCCGCCAAACTTTGTCACCTCTTCATTCAAGCGGTTCAAGCTCAGCCCGGACGCATTCCTCCTCTTGCGCTGCCGCTCCTTCTCCTGCCACTCGCGGTCCAGCCGGATGTGCGCGTACCGCTGCATGTTGAGCGCAAACGATATCAGCACGTTTCCTACTATCGCCGTCACGATGCCGATAAGACTGCTCCAGTTCTCCGGGTATCTAATACCTCCTCCGCCGCCGCTGTCGCCGTCGCCCGTCTCTTTTGAAAACCATGATAAGCCATTAAGGAGTATTATGCTCGATGTGTGCGCGGATGCCGGTGTCGCTGAGCCAGCAGTGACGTAGCTGGGGGGTATATGCATCGCGTCGGGAGGTGCAGGCTGGGCCCAAGCAGGGTAACGCGGAATGCGATGGACCAGCCGAGGGAACAGCGCCGGCCGTGATATCGCACGCCCGTGTGCTTAGGTGCGGTTGGTGAAAGAAGTTATCGCGTTCAGATATTATACAGGACTACAAAAGGCATGCGATACAAGGTGACATGCTGTCCGGCCCGAATGTTGGCGGTGGGCTGCATTTCTTTGGTGCCGCCGCATGCCGCGACGGCCTTGCAAGGTTCTCCAACCTCTTTCACATGACGAGGCTGCGGTCCAAGCTTCAAATGCACCACCGACATGCTACGCGCTAGCAGTCATTGTGCATCAGAGGCCCATTGATAATGTTGTCTTTTGCACGAATCTAACAGGTTTGTCGTGCCTAGTACCGACAAGGAATATGCTATGCTCATTGCGGCAGAACCCTCTAGTTGGAATACTGATAGTTTGATGTTATTCCATAACACCTCAGCCAACTACTACATCATACTCAAACATGGATGCATGGATATATGCGAGACTAACTTTGTCAAATTTATTCAAATATATGGCTATAATACAAACTATGCAGATAGACTATAATCCGCTTCTGCATGTTCCATATCACGCGACGTCACGTGAGGTGAGCATATATGCAGATTCCCCATACACACACCAATACGCCGTTCCAAATGTTGATGTCTACCCGCATGCTTTTGCTAGTCGCCAATATCGTACTCCGCGGTCTTCATCCAGCTAGGGAAGCGACATCTTCACGTCGTCATTCGTGGCATCCGCGACACCTTCACCATCCTGCTCCATGCTCTCAGGAACAGGGTCAGGCTCAGAAGCAAGAAGCTTGATCCTTGCCTCGACAGCCTCTTCTCCGACGACAGATTCTTCAACCTGAGCCTTGCGGATGAAGACAGTGTGCCAGCGCTTGCCCCAGGACTTGATGAGTTCAACCTCCTCTTCAGTCAACGCACCGCTGGAAGACTTCTCAAGCATTGTGTCGGCAGAACCCTCTGCGACGCCGCGCGTAGAGTCCTCAATGTACTTGAACAGTTCCCGGGCGTTGTCTCTGTCCTTGGCCAGTGTAGCTTCAACCATCTCAATCTGTTCCTGCGGAAGACCCTTCTGAAGACGGGCGGATGCGATCTGGCGGTTGCGGTTGGTGACCTTGGCGACTGTGTTGGACACCATCTCGAAAACCCAGCTCTCGGTCAAGGCCTCTCCAGCGCCCATGTGGCTACCAAATACCCACTGCACAACCGTCATTGGCGCAAGAATGGTATAGTTGAGCAGGATATCGATAATGCGGACGGCGACGCCAGGCTGGTCTTTCCAGTATTCCACCACACTGGCTACAATCTGACGGCGTGCAGTCTCGTTTTGAGAGATTTCCAGGAGGCGGTCCTTGCCTCGCTCAATACAAGACAGAACGTGGGACAGCGACTTGGCACCCAGACGGCAGATGGCAGTGACAAAAGCATCAGTTGAAGGCACGAGAACTTCTCCAACACCTTGCGCAAGAGCCTTCTCATGGATGCTATCAATTGTGACTTGCACTTCTTCTGCTGTAGCCTTCTTCCTCAGCTGGTTGAGCAAGGTCTGACCCTCAACAGCGTATGGGGTATCTAAAGCTAGTGTCAGCCATGTTCGCATTCACGTCTGGTGTGTACATACCTGGGCTATCGTATTTGAAATCGGGACTGTTGTCCGCATCCAGACGCTCGGGAATCAAAGCGTGCATAGGCTCTGGCAGAGTCGAACGGATGCGCTTTGCAAATGACAGTCTAATTTCCTTGTCCAAGGTCGCAAGAATGAATGCCTTTTTCGGGTGCAGATTCGAAAGCTCGAGATCCTCAAGCCTGATGTTGTTAGCACGTCTCTATCACACACACTTTTGAACATACCATTCAGTCCACCTCCATCGGAACTCAAAGTTGCTGAGATGGTGCGAGAACCAGTCGAGAAACCTATAGCCCAACTCAAGATCCATCATGGGCAGATTCTTGTAAATCGTACGGATGGCCCTTCCAAGTGACGGTGCAATGGCAGCGGGAGCAACTTTGCAGCACTGGGTAATGAGCGAGTGGTAGTAGACGAGCTTGTGTTCGGCGCTAGGCAGCTTGAACAGTTGTGAGAATATGGCGTCGATGATCATATCTTCAGACTTGTACTGAATTTTGTCACCGACCAGCTCGCGGAACTTATCAAAGGGCGAGCCACGCTTGGCAAAAATGTCGACAGACCAGTAGCAGTCCACATCGACGAGGAACTTGGCGACCATCTCCCGGTTGAAGTCAAGTTGATTGATCGTGTCAACAATAGCATCGCGTACAAGAGACGACGCAATGTCAGTAGTCTTAGGTACGGTATCGACTTCCTGGTCGGCGAAGAGGGAAAAGTAGGCCTCGGGAAAGACAGGCCTTGGGCCAGGGTTGACGGGAGATGGGATGATGAATGTGGGGAAAGTGTGCGTCTGAGGAGCTGTAGGCAAAGCGTCTTCTTCCTTGGCGTTCATAATACGTAGTGCCTCGGGGTCAACGCGTGGAATACACCTGAGCTCGAATCCAGAATCCGCTTCAGCCGAAAGCTGCGCCTGGAGGAGGCCAATGACGCTATTGTAGCTGACTGGCTTTGACTCAAAATCGCCAACGTACGAGTGGATGAGGCTCTCGATGGGAACCATGTTGCTTGCCACGATGCCCGTGTTCTTCAACAGTTGCCTTGCTTGCTCGTGGAAGCGCTCTCCTCCAGCTACGAGTGCGTAAGGGATGGTAAGGAGGATGATCTTGACGAGTTCGATACCGACAACCTGGTTTTGTTAGCAAGGAACAGCGTATGTCTTGCAGACCGCTTACATCGTTCTCGTTGGCACTCTGCAGGTCCACGACCGTGTCGAAGAGCTGGCCAAGGAAGGTGAAGACGCCATCATCCTCATACAGCGATTGCAGACAGGCAAAGAACCTTAGAAGTAGTTTAAACTCTTTCCACTCTCCAGCGTTGAGAGCCGCTTGTGCCCTGTCCGAAACGCGCTTCATGGCCTCGATTGTGATTTCTGGCTTGACATCGTTTGCGTAGTAGGCAACGGCTGCAACAAATGGAATCTTAAAGGGCTGTTCGACAATACTAGGATGTGTCAGTGAAATTCGATATGCAGCCATGGCAGTGCTTACAGCTGGACTAGGACATCGAAGAAGTCTGAGCGGAGACGCTCGTCGTCAAAGTGCTCTCCAAAGTACTTTGCGATTTCAATGGCTTCGTCTTGCGGTAGCTTGGTGGAGCTGGCAATGTTGAGAAGCAGTCTCCTCAATTTGGGGAATGGGGGCTCTTCGTATCGGCGACGGGGGCCGTCATCGTGGCGGCGCCTCTGGGGCCCACGGCGGTCGTCACCGCGGTAGTAGTTGTCGTTGTCATCTACGCGACCATGTCAGCACCGTCATTTGAAGATGAAGCATTGCGCATGACGAAGAAGTGTATTGGAGGGTACAGCCTGATGCGCATCGCAGTCATGAGATATCCTATGACTCTCCCGTTTATGCATACTGACTGCGCAAGTTTGCTAGCAGATAAAGAAGTAGACTTACCGTCACGGCGGCGCTTGTTGTTCCCTCGATAACCACCGCGATCGCGTCTGTCGTCACGTCGGTCCTCGCGCCTATCATCGCGCTCCTCCTTGAAATCGATATCCGCCATGGCTGCGACAATATCTGATTGATCCCTTTGCTTCAATGTATCTGGTGAGAATTCCCAGTGTCGCGATGGCCTCGAATTACAGGTAGCGCGTGTGCCGTTGTTTGGGCTGTCGTAATCCTTGTATATGTGGCTGTAGGGACGGTAGAAATCGCCGTGGGGGAAGCCAGAAGGGCGGCCGTGGCGTTTGGCAACTCGGTTGCGATGTTTGCGGATGGGTCGCGAAAGCGGATTGTCGAGGTTGCTGCGCGGAAGTCGCTCTGGAGCATCCGCGAGAGCTTGTGATCCAAACAGGCTAGTGCCATTTGTGCTCTTGTCTTGGCGCTCCGTGCATGCATCTTCAATGTCAACGGACATGGACATGTCATTGCTTGGCCAACTGGTGTCAACTAGATTTTTTTGAGGATCAACACCTGGGGTTTCATGCATTCTGAGCTGGTGCTATGCTTGATACTGTATTGTTGTGTCCCGAAAAACGTCAAGTTTGTTCAATAGAGAGAAGTTCACAGCCTGAGTCGAGTATACCTGATGAAGCAGGAGGATAGATCTTACGCTCACTACATTTTTGTAGACCGTGAGAGAATACGCAAGCACCCATTGTGAACTATTGTAGCATATATTGCTTCTCTCACCACACTACCCAGTGGTTGTTTGAAGGTGAATTCGTGTCTGGGAGTAAAGGCAAGCAATTACCAGATAAGACATGATGAATTGACTTGCAAATCCCGTCTATTCTTTTGCTCACATCATAAAAACTTCACATGTAAAACACATACAAAAAAAAGGTCAAAAGGGCAAGAATATGAAAAGACTTGTATCCATTTAGGGAGTACGCGCAAAGGCAGGTAAGACAGCAGGGGTAGTCGTTGCCATGTAAGCATTTGCTCCACTGCAGACATGCAATCCTTCGGTCTAGTAGTGTTCCAATGCCAGTCGTAAATTTGCCAGTCCGTATGCTCTCAGTGCAAAGGCCATTCTCCTCACAGGATCGCCGTTCCGACAGGTCAGGGTAAAACCGTCCAAATTGCGAAATGAGCCTCACCATCCCATGTGCAGCCCATTGAATAGATCTTGAATAACAAAGAAAGAGGAAAACTCCCGCATGCAAGGCAGGTGGCGCATCGTAAACCCATGCTGAAGCGTCGGAAATTGGATGAGCGAGACCCTTCGTCAGCTTTCCATACTCAGTACATCCCAAATTTTGCTAGCTCCCCCATTCCTTTGACTGTGCAACCCTTTTGCGCCCATTCATCATGTCCAAAGGCAACTGAGGAACATCATCTGCAGTGCAGGCCCACCATCATTTCGCGTGAACGAAAAGGCCAGTAGCCCCGAAAGAAAAGTAAGCCAGGTCATTCTTTGTAAACGTGAATGTCGGTATCATTTCAGACGCGCGCGCAGACAAAGCAGAAAAGGATGCGCTCCTCGTAGTATACACCTAATAAAACCGACGCCCATTTGAGACTCCTTTTTGCATCTCTCCGGACGGAATAGCTTTGTGCTCAGGAGCGGAGAGGATCAAAAGTCGCCGCATGAAGAAATATTATCGTTTCGAATGACGGTAAGCATGGCTTAATCCAACCTGGCCATCATCTGATCCTTGGTTAATGGCTTGAAGCTGGGCGATTCGAAGTCAAGGCCACGTGCAGCCAGTGTCGCGCGGTGGTGCGGCGGTATGAGCTGACTGTTCAGATGAGGGGCAATGGAGAGTTCTGAACGGGTTAGTTAGCTATTGTACTGTGAGACAAGAGAGTCAAGGGACTAGGCTCACCATGATGGGTGAAATTGTACAACTCTGGCAGATCGCGGGTGGCCCCGTTGGGATGACGCGAGTCTGGCAGGCGTGTGTTGGGATCCCTCAGCTCGTCAAAGAATGGATGGACCATGGCATCGATGGCCGAGAGACGTTGTGTAGGAGTGTACTCGAGCAGCTTGGAGATCAAATCGATGGCGCTAGGATCCGCCTTGCGGAAAACCTGAGGAGTTTGTGTGAGTAAATGTGGCACAGCAAATCGGGTGGGACCAAGAGACCAGACATACCTTGCTGAATGGGTGGGGCTTGATTTGCGGGAACTTGTGCTCCATGTAGTTGGGGTTCATGGTGCGGATTTGATCGCGGGTGGGTGTTCCCAGCACCTTGATGATCTCTACCAGCTGGTCAATGCCCGACTCGCCTGGGAAAAGCGGCTGTCCAAGCATCAGCTCAGCCATGACGCAACCTGTAGACCAGACATCTACACGCCAAATTAGCACACATACACACACTCGACACAGTCTTGATCAAATGCACATACCAATCTTGGTCGTGTAGTTTGTGGCTCCGAAAATCAACTCAGGGGCACGGTAGTACCTGGAACAAATGTACGACACATTGGGCTCGTTTTCGACCAGGATCTTTGCACTTCCGAAATCGCACAGCTTTAGCACGCCAGTCGAGGGGTCTAGCAGCAGGTTCTGGGGCTTGATGTCCCGATGGCAAATACCCTGCGAGTGGATGTAGGCAAGCGAGCGGAAGAGCTGGTAAATGTAGAGCTTGACTTCGAGGATAGGCATGACCGACTTCATCTTGTTGAAGTAGCGGGAGGCTCGATAGACGGTCTCTGGAACGAATTCGAGCACGAGATTCAGGTACACCTCGTCCTTCTGTGGCTGAAACGGTTAGCTACACGACAGACCCAAACGCGCTTGTCTGCAGACACGTACCCGCTCGCCATTGTTGTAGAAGAAGGCCTTGAGCTCGACAATGTTGGGATGTCGGACAATGCGCATGATTTGGAGTTCACGGTTCTGTTGGGGAGAGTCAGCCGGGAGTCAGCCGGAGGGGCGCGCATGTGGGAGGGAGGGAGGGGGGAAGGGGGGAAGGCGACGCGCAACACACACCTTGAAGCGCTTGTCCTGGAGAACTCGTTTGATGGCGGCATCCTCACCACTGGGTGACAACTTGGTCTGAAAGACGACACCAAAGGAGCCGTTGCCGACGATCTTGCATTGCGTGTAGGCGAGGTCCTTGTAGTCTCCGGTCAAGCCGTCTTGGACCTTTTCGCGGATAACTTCTGCAGCAGAGAGTGAGCATGGCAGCAATTGACATGGCTGATGGAAGGGAGTCGACTACTTACCACCCATTCTTAGCGAGGAAAAGGCCGATGGCCGGTTCTGGCTCATTGTTTGGAGTTATGCGTAGGGGAGGGGGTCCGCAAGCGCTGCGCGGATTGCTATCGGGAGTGGGGCGGGCTGTAGGTGAGCAGGGTGTGGCAGGGTTTGCGAGCGTGGTGGAGGAGAGCCGTAGTGGATATGGGCAGAGATGGCGGCAGACAGTGGGTGGCAGGTGGTGGAGAGGTTTAGTGGTTGGTGGTGGTGGTGGTGGTGGTGGTGGTGGTGGTTGAGGAGCAGCAGTAGCAACAGGGAGTAGGCGCGAGGTCGAGTGTCAAGAGGGCGTGGTCCCGCGTGCCGTCTGTGCAGTAGCAGGTGACGCTGGTGTGGCTGACGGAGCTAGCGACCAGGGCAGGCGCAGGTGGTGACCGGAGCAGCAATGGGCAAGCAACGAGGTCAGGGACTTTTTGGGTTGAGCTGAGACAGCAGAGGAGAATTGAGGGCGAAGATATGCAGCTTGTGAAGGAGCGAGGAGAGGCGACGATGGGGTTGAGTGACGGCAGTGCTGGGGATTAAGGGCGGGGCAGCAGTCCTAGTGCTAGTTTGGGTGTCAACGTGACTGCAATTCACGTACTTGTCAGCGCGCAGGCCAGTAAGGGAGCGGCTAGGTCCAAGGGAACCATACAGGAGCGGGCAAATCTGGTGCAGGAAATATGGACCTGCAGGAGAGGCGGACGTTGCAGAGAAGTGGATGATGGCTGTGGACGTGGATGTGGATGTGGATGAGGGATGGATGAAGGGGTAGGGAGCAGCACACTACTAGAGGAGGCTACAGTGTGCAGAGAGAACAAGGAGAGTAGAAGCAGAGTAGAGGCTGGAGCTGAAGTTGGAGCTGAAACGGAGAGAGGGACAGGCACACAAAAGGAGTAGCAGGTTGGTAGGCAGACAGGCAGACAGGCAGACAGTCAGACAGACAGACAGACAGACAGACAGACAGACAGACAGGCATGCACACACAGGGAGCATGAGTGATGAGTGTGTTGGGTCGTTCTTGAAACAGACGTCAGCAGCGTCGCCAGTCGTCTTCTTTTTTCTACCCTCCAGTCGACACCTACACACACACAAACAAGCACACCACACCACACCGCAGACATAGACACACACACCACTTAGATATGACGATAGCAACAGCGGGCACCGTGGCGTGAGGCGGCGGCAGTGCTGGCGTTGACGCGCCGCTCGTCGGGTGCTGCTCATCACCCGCCATGGTACATACATTGGCCGTGGTGACGATGACGATGGTGCTGCACACGACGCTGGCTCAACATGACCGTCTGCAGCTGCCGACGCCGGCCTGCACGTGAGGCATGAGATTTTCCTGCCTTCGCCGCCATGCCACCATGCCGCCCGCAACAATAAGCTGCGCCCACTTGGCCGTGTCCGTGTCCGTGTCCGTGGCAGCGACAGCGACAGCAACAGCAACAGCAATAACAACGACAGTGACAGCTATAGCTAGGCACACGTTGCCTGGCACTGGCATAACGGTCCAGATCCATGCCATGACATCGACTAGAGGGCGCCGCCGCCGCCCGTTGGTAAAGAGGAGCCTGCGTTGCGTGGCCGCTCTGTCGACACGACCGTTTGATGCCAGGACCCTCGTGCTGTTAGGCCCAAGTACTCGCGGCCTAAAAGTACTCTACCCATGCCCTACCATGCTGATGCCAATGCTGCTGCTGCTGTTGCTGCGAGCCGGCGAGGGGAAAATCCCTACAGCCACCCACTCCGCCCATGCCATGCCATCCAGGGCCCCCGCTGCTTTAGCGAGCCTATCTCAACACGACCAAGGCTTTTTTGACGCTGCCGACTTGTCAATTTCATGCAGCACCAGCACCCACGGCCCTGCCTGCTCCGGTGCCCGCCAACCACAGCCGACGAGAAGAAAAAAAGGGGACAAAGGAAAGGAAAAAATGTTTGCTGGCCGTCACAGCCACAGCAAGCACGGCGGGTGCAGGGGCTTTGGTTGGCCTTGGGCGCCCGTCCGAGTCCAGATGGATGAGAACAAGCACAAGAGAACAGCGGGCGCACCAACAAGACGACGACATCACATCGCATCGTGCTGCATCGCCAATCGCTTCGCAGCCATCCATGTCGGCCGCCGTCGCCTGTTCTCCTGCCTCGTCATGGCTCTCAGACGCCCCGGCGCCGCCCTCGTGGTGCAGCTCCACTCCATGGCCAGCTGATGTTCTCTTGCACCCTGATCCTAGCGCCCCTCGTCTACAGCCGAATGCCCGGGCCTCCCAGAGCCCTGGCGTCGCCAGGCGCTGCATACTACGGCTGCCACTGTCTGCTCTGCTCCTCCCAATTCTCCCATGCTTCCCATTGCCGCTCTGCGCATTTGAATCCTCACACCATGCCCTCTCGGGCTACGGCCAAGCCCTGCTCCGCCCTCTGTGCAAACTGCCACCCTTGACCGGCTGCCTGCACCGCCTCTCCCATTCCTGTTCCTGCTGCTGCTCTTGCTCCTGCTCCTGCTCCTGCTCATACGTAGACACCACTATCCGCCCATGGCCACGGCCCACTGGCTGATGTGTGAACGACTGCTCGGTGCGGGTTACACGTCCAATCTCTCGCTGTGTACCCTGTGTGCCTAAACGGGCAAAACTTGCAGCTTCTGCCCTTGTTGCATACCTACTCCTCATGACGCTTGTGCTCCCCTTCCTTGCCTCTCCCGCCCCATGCTGCTGCTGCTGCAAGGCACGTGTTAATGGCCCTTGCAAACACGTCTACTTGGCAGTAAATGCCTCTTGCTCAACACCTGCTCCTCTGCCGTCCACTCACACTCATCCCACAATCCGACCATCCTCGTGGCCGCACCACGACGCTCCGAAAAGCGTGCGGCTGAAGCGACAAGTACGGGGGCGTTTTTTCTTGCATTTTTGGCGCATGTTGTGTGGGTAAGCTAACAGCCCAGTCCAGTTACACAATTTATCGTGGCCCGATTCGCCCCTCGTACGTCAACCTGCATGCTCATTTAGCGCGTTCGGAATCAACATCCATCCTATTGGCTGCCATCATGTGACTACCACCGCACCACCACGATGCTGCCGCCCGCTCGACACGGATTCACTACCTGCAGAAGAAATACCGAGCCCCACTGCCTCTACCATTCTTACATTAGAATCTCTCGAGCCTTGTATTTCATTTTTGCGAGTAATGTTACTCATGACCACTACGCCCCATCGCCGATAGCAGAAAAGAAGTATTGTTGTTGAGCAATCGCCCCGTCAATCAAACCGCCGCACTGGTGCACAACAACTCCGTACCACCAACTCTTCCCGCTCTGTCTCAGATCTGGCGTCGGGCCGTCATATACGAGCAAATTGCCTCGAAGCCTGCTCAGCCATGCTCAGTGCTTGATTCGTCGACTAAACCTGAATGCAATCTCACCGCGAGAGGCCCCGTGTGTGCCCCCGTCAACCTTTGAGTAACATGTACAGATGCACTTCAGCCTTATGGAGTGCCCATCCACGTTACACAAACGACTTGTCTTGACGAGCAATGTCAACAGGCCCATCATGCAGTCAAGCGCACGGCAATTCCGCACACGGAGTTTAGTCCAAGCAGACCAAGTGCACCCAGCACTGTGCCGCTGCCTCTGTGTGGCTACCGACATCGGCTGCATTGTCCACAACTCGCATCTGTAGTCACCATGTTTGAATCGCTCATGACACGACCAAAGGCCATTGTTGCATCTCGACCGTTTGTCACGCCGTGCCAATGTCCATGTTCGAAGCAACTTCAAGCGCAAGATATGTTACTGCGATTATTGCTCAATAAACAAGTGCCGACTTTTAGCATCTACGTATCCCCGAGCTGCAGCCGCACGGTAGCTCACATTGCCACACTACTCTTTACCTGCATTGCATATCTCGTCACTAGTTGTAAAACATACCATCTTCAATTCGTTCCATTCTCAAGAACAACCACAGCCTAGTCTCAACAGTTTCATTTCCCGAGCCCCTGTGCTCCATGTGGTGTCTACGGGATCTTAGTCTGCGCGCTAGAATCAGAACAGTTACACGGCTAAACTGGTCCTAAACTTATACCGAAATCTTGGCTCTCCAACCAGCACCACTTCCGCAACTCGGGCTAGCTCACAGGGTGTGAGAATATGACGGCGCTACCGTTGGTTTCTCTGTAGCTCAATGTTTGCAGCACGAATGATACAGAGGGGTCCTCTGGTCACATTACCGACAAAGGGTGGTTGGTGCTAGTCCAAGGCGCTCAACAACGCCATGACGTGCGGCACATGAATATAATTGGGCTGTAATCAAGTATCTTCTGATGTTTCTCATATATTCAAGTTCTTAACTGGACACGTGATGACTCATGCGTTGTGGTGATTGAGTTAACTGCCATCAACTGCTTCTGAACGTATTGTATTAGTAGTAGTTAAGTTTTATATGCCAGGTGCAACATTCAAGTCAATCTTGCATGTTAACAAATCCAATCAGACATAATATGTATTTTTTACTGAATTCTCACACATCTTTTCACTTGGTATATTGTTTCAAGTGGATGCGCTATTACACGAATTGGCTTTCAGAAGTTTTGCAAAGATATACCGGTCGATCGACATTTCGATTAATTAAGTTTTTCGAAGCAGTGTTCAGCCTTCCAAATGCTATTTCGACCTATTCCTGACTAGTCCATCGTATATGCTATACTGTCCGATTCCAACATGGTCTGTTTCCCTACATCAACAGGCGGCAACAAAAAACGCCTTAGGCATCATAAACATAGAAACCGTCGACTCCAGCCTGGATGGCGTACTTTTCTCTGCTCTCGTACCGATTTTAATTCTATTTTGTCACAAGGGTGGGGTAAAGCCATAGTTATCGTATCTTTCTATCTGGACGACCTACTTGACGACCTCCTAAGCGCTTCCCTTCCGTATCTTGAATCCACTTCTTAATTCAATACCATTCTTCTCGCCAACACGATCATACGTGGCTGCCTACATGAGGATCATTTCTACCTGCCATGGCGAGGCTTTGGCGCTTGTATCATGTAAGAATGCATTGCCTCAGTCACAGTGGGTATTCTCAAAGGAATGGCTGTAGCCTATCTGTCAAAGACCAGCCCCTATCAATCTTGACTAATAAACCAGAAATTGATGTGACCTGAATGCCTAAGATCTTCATCTTCTCACAATGCTGAGCAGACTTCACGATTGAACAAAGAATTTTGACAATTGCTTACGAGTGCAGCTTGCAAATTAAGCCAGAAACTCCATATAACCAAAACCCGTACAACCACGTCTCAACTAACCCAGATTATACACCTCCATCAATCTGTACGATCCCCCCCCCCTTTCCGCCCCCAACATCTCCCCGACATATCACCGAAGCCATGCAAGAGCAATCACCTTTCCTCGCCGACTTCAACCCCAGACACCAAAAAGCCCACCACCGTCTCGAATCCCGCAACAATCCGTATCATAGCCACATCACCCAGCCACAAAAAAACAATGCATTGATAGGCTACCACCATATCCGAAACCGCATCCCACAAAAGTCTGGGGGAAGAGGAAACGGGCTGTTTATTGCCAAGCCATGTTGCCTCGCTTACCCTTGTGAAAGAGGAAGACGGGCGGCTATGCCCGTCCGCGAGTCGACCGGTAGGTATGCAGTTTAGCTGTTCAAGCCTTCTTTTCCCTCTCGACGCCTTTCTTACTGGATAGCTGGTGGGTTTTTGCGGAGTATTGCTTCCGACTCTTCCTCTCCTTGCTTGATCGTTTTCTGGGGCTGTGTAGCGCGTGGGGTAGGCAAGGCTGAGTGCAGGCGGATTAGTTTCGGTAGCTTGGCTTGTTTGCCTTGGTTTTAAGGAGGGTGGTGCCTAGGTTTGGGGAGGGTTATGTTGGGTATTTAACTAGTGTTGGGTTTCCGGGATTTATGGGTTGGATGAAAGTAGGCAAGTTCATACTATTGTAACTACGATTTACTTGGGTAACTAGATCGAAACGGAGTAGTTGCAAAATGGGTTTCTTTGGTCTGCTCTGTTGTTGCTGCTCCGGACGCCGGAGGAAATATCCAGACTCTGTTGTTAGGTACCCATATGGTAAGGTTTTTCGTATATCCCGTCCTTTTTCGCTTTTACTAGTCTTCGTTTGACTAACAATTATCGCAGTGCCGCATGGACAGCCAGCTCTTGATCCTATAATACCAACCAAAGAACCTGTTGTCGAGACAACTTCGAAAGCCAAGGAGGGAATTACGCCTCCACCAGGTTACTCGGTAAACTCCTCATCCAAGGTGCAAACCGTTGTCTCCTCTGCCCTAGATCCCGATGATATCAGCCCTTCTTCCTCAAACACCAAGGAACAAGATGAAAAGAAGGACATGGCAGCTCGGCCCATCAAGCCAATGCGTAAGCGCCTTGACAAGGGAGGAAGATACTCGACAGACGATGTGCAGCTAGGCTCATATACTAAGCCGACCAACGGACAAGAGCCGAAGAGTCTATTGGAGACACCCCTACCAGCACGTTTGTACGAGAAGAAAGAAGAGACCACTACGCAACCTTTTGTTTTTGCCGCCAACAAGGGAAGCGTGCAAGCCCAGGAGAAAACCACCATATCTTCTTCTTCTTCTTCTTCTTCTTCTCCAACATCCAGAACCAAGAAACCACTCCCACTCCGCCCCAAATCCACCGTCCCAAGCACCCCCATTTCCCCATATTCCCCCTCTCTCTCTTCCTCCCCCTCCTCCCCAACCACCACAACCCTCCCCTCCCGCCAAACAACCGCTCCAACAACCACCACCTTCCCGCTTCCCCCCAACCCACCGCCCTTCAACCCCGGCCTCAACTGCCCTAAATGCTCCTCCCGAAACGACTTTCTCACCACGAAATCCACCAACATCAACAACGGCCGCCCTTACCGCCTCTGCACCAACCTCTCCTGCCGCTCCTGGAACGGCTTCGCCGACACCCGGGGTCTCACGCCCAGTGAACCCTGTTGGTGCAATCCACCGCGTGCGATGCGGTTGGTGGCGATGAATGCGGTGGATGGTAGGGGGCGTAGGAAGGCGTTTTATAGTTGTCAGTATAAGGTGTGTGGGGCGTGGAGGGAGTGTGAGGACGGGGAGGGGGGACCGAGGTGGTTTTCGAGGGAGGAGGTTAGGGACATGGTTGAGGGGGGCAGGATTTGAGAGAGAGAGAGAGAGAAGGGAGTTTTCCTTTCTCTCTATCTTTTTTCTTCTAGAGATGGAGAGAGGGTTGATGGTGGGAGGTTTTGGTTATGCCGAGTTGGGGTTTTAGGGATGGAAGATGGATGTGCGGGTTTTTTCTTCTTTTTGCGGTTCTTGGATGATTTTATGTGTAACTAAGGAGTTTGTTTTGTTTTTGTTTAGGTTGATTAATGAAGTCATGAATTAATTTTGGTTTTTTTTTAAAATTCAGATGGGACGGGTAGTTGCTGGGTTTGGAGGCGTATCTTGGAGTTGAGGAAGAAATGTTTTCTTTTTGGAAGGTTCGCTTGATGAAAAACGTAGTTTCTTGTAGGCATTTGTTTCTTTTTTTATTTGAAGCTATGAGATGGGTAAACTGGAAGAATGGAGAATAGAGAAGAGGGGAGATAGTGCTATTTTTGATGTATTCAAGGTACTATAAAAGATGCATACATTAGATGATATTATGTTGGTTGTTTATCGTCGAAGATGATTTTTATTGTTACGGTTAGTAGTACAGTCATTCCATGAGCTCATGGCGTTGAGATTACAAGCTTTATTGGTGCTGAAATCAGGCACTTGTATAACACTAGGTGTGTTCATCTTCACACGACAAAAGGCCACAGATATATGTACAAGAGACTAAATGAACAAAATTATCAGTATAACAATTCTGTGAATGCCCAGAAACCCTTGATGTCCAAGACCGGACCCCTCATGTACCTCTCAAGTGCCTCGTCACTATATTCCTTCCTATCCAGCACTACCATCTGGTCCACGAGCATATCGATGTAGTCACACCCATCCACGCCCGATAAGTCCTCAACGGGAAACACCTCGTCCTCGACCATTTCATCGAGGATACGCATGCGCGCGAGGTGGTAGATAGTCCAAGTTTGCCAGCCGGGAATATGAAAGACGAGGCTTTGTTCGCCGCAAAGGGTGAAAACATCAGTATCGAAATGCTGATTCAAGACTCCAGGGTGTCGCGCTCTGGGTTCCTTGACGTACAATGTCATGTCAAAATTTTCCACGCAAAGACCGAAGAGTCGAGAGAGGTCAGATGAGTTGTACCCGGCGACGTAGTCGCGATATGTGGCTAGCATGGATTTGCGCTGGAATTGGTAGCGAAGGCGCAGAAAGCCGTATATAGCTGCCTGTCTCTTTTCCCATTTCTTTACTTTCTCAATCTTCGGTAGAAAGTCTGCAAGTAGCTGGTCGCGAAAGCTCTGCAGTAACGCTTCTTCGGTGAGAAGCCGGGTGAATATGGACTTTTAGTCGAATGATATTTGCCACCTGTCCATCTTGGCATTGATTCTAATACCTAAGACGGCAGTGTCGCTGATGATACCGCCTTTTGTGAAGCCTTGGTTCAGTGTGCCTTCGCCAAGTCGAACAATGATGGATTTCGCGTATTTACTATTTTCCCATGGTGGCCAGAGCTCTGGACGGGTGACTTTATGTAACCATCTATCCAGGTCGTCTTCAAGAGACATTTCCAAATATTCTGGGTCACTATTTGCCTCGAATACTATATATTCGCGACTTGCGTCTCCATCCCTCTTTTCGAATTGGGTCCTCTTTCCTTCGAGGGCTTCAAAGATGACAAAAGCATCGGCATAAATACTTTGCATGGGTATGGAAAAGGACAGCCTAGGTAACCAAAAGTCTCGGAAATGCTGCTCAACTGAAGCCTTGAGGTGACGAGAGAGCAGGCGGAGACGAGTCCACTGGTAGACAGGGTCGTCGTTGTGTAAGGGGCGAGCTCTGTTAGTACCATGTCGATTAGCTCACGGGGGAGTTCCGTAAAGCGTTCTGGGATTGTGTCTGCTGTGTGTTTGTAATAGTCGGGTTTGATTGTTGCTAGTCAACTCATCTGCTCACTAGAGCCATGGGCAGTCACCGAACGCGTGGCTATCACGCGTTACGTCAGCAAGGAATTTAACTAATAACTACCCACTACCCCAGCAACTATTTATTGACACAGGAACTACATATGTACAATGCCAACAGGACTCTAGCAGCAGCCTTGGTCCCTTGCCAACCCCGTATCCAGTTTCATCGGCAAGCCATTGCCTGCTCATGGTGTGAGATATTGAGCAGAGCTAGATCAAAGCGGAGTCGATCTGCAATATACCTCGGCAACTTTTGACGTGGAGTAGCGCAACTGCACCCTTCATAGCCGCCAATGCGCCGCCTCCACACGATTTGTTAAAGTACCCCGGATTCCCCTCGTCTTGTTGTTCCAGAATCCATCTCCCCTTTCACACATACGCAAACATGTCTGTGCCATACGACCGAGCCTATGATTTGCTGAGTAACAGCCAGAATGGCCACATTCCAGCTTCAAAACGCATTCCCGCCATTGCTCGGCCGTTTGTCAGCGAAAGAGCCGCAAAGACTCTCGACATTGTAAGGAGCTTGAGGAATCAAGGACCACAAAGCTCGTACTAACTGGAGCTGTAGGTAGAGAGGTTTGTCGAAGAAGAATGTATTCCTGCCGATGCCGTATACGCACGCCAGCTCGGCCAGAGCGTACAAGAGCGCTTCTCGGCACACCCATCCATCATGGAGGACCTGAAGAAGCGGGCACAGGAGCTTGGACTATGGAACATGTTCCTGCCCAAGGCGCACTTCAAGGAGGGCGCTGGCTTCAGCAATCTCGAGTACGGGCTCATGGCCGAGTACCTGGGCAAGAGCCGAACAGCTTCCGAGGCGGTCAACTGCTCCGCCCCCGACACTGGCAACATGGAGGTCATTGCCAAGTACGGCAGTGAGGCACAGAAGAGACAGTGGCTCGACCCGCTGCTGCAGGGCAAGATTCGCTCTGCCTTCTTGATGACCGAGCCTCAGATCGCCTCGAGTGATGCCACCAACATTGAGATGAGCATCAAGCGCGACGGCGATCACTACGTCCTGAACGGCCAGGTTCGTCTTCTTTTCTTCATTATTCCGCTCCATATGACTAACATGATTTTAGAAATGGTGGTCATCGGGCATCGGTGACCCTCGCTGCAAGATCTTCGTCGTTCTTGGAAAGACGGACCCCAACAACCCCGACAAGTACAAGCAACAGTCGGTCATTCTCGTCCCCAATGACACGCCTGGTGTCACCATCCACCGTATGCTTTCAGTCATGGGATTCGACGATGCGCCCCACGGTCACGGACACGTTACATTTGAGAATGTCCGCGTGCCTGCCAGCAACATGGTGCTCGGCGAGGGCCGCGGCTTCGAGATTATCCAAGGCCGTCTTGGCCCCGGACGTATCCACCACGCCATGAGGAGCATTGGCTCTGCCGAGAAGGCATTGGAGTGGTTCCTGGCTCGCATCAACGACGAGCGCAAGAAGCCTTTCGGCCAGCTACTCAACAAGCATGGCATCATGCTGGAGCGTGTTGCTCGATCGCGTATTGAGATTGACGCTGCCCGTCTTGCTGTGTGCAATGCTGCTATCCAGATTGACGAGACCAACGCCAAGGGTGCGCTCAAGGAAATTGCCGAGGTCAAGGTTCTTGTACCAGAGGTCAACCTCAAGGTGATTGACTGGGCGATGCAAGCCTACGGTGGTGCTGGTGTTAGCCAAGATACGCCATTGGCACAGATGTGGGCGTCAGGCAGGACGATGCGCATTGTCGATGGACCAGATGAGGTGCATCTCCTCCAGCTTGGCAGGAACGAGAACAAGAGAGGACCAGCACACAAGCAAAGGATCGAGGCGCAGAAGAAAAAGGGTGAGGAGCTTTGCAGGAAGTATGGCTATGAGCCCCAAGATCCTCTGTATCTGAACAGGACGAGCGGAGAGGCTAGCAAGCTATAGATGTGATCTCGTAATGTTTAGAAATAAAAGCCTATGAGTGTTGAGTGTTGTATAATGACGTGAAGGGTGATGGCATATGGATGGCCAACTAGTCGTAAGTATGATTCGGAATGGTTCCGATTCTAGCGCCGAACGCGTGATTGTGAGGCTCAAGCACGCAAAGGACATGCGGCTCCCGTTGCGCCAGACGACCAACGACATGTCACCTCAGAGTAGGGGGAACTCGATGCCTTCGGGCTTCTACTCCAAGTCGACGCCCAACTTACCAACCTTGCGCATGTACAATGGAGAGAGCCAGCAAGACGAAAACATTACATCTCCTCTCCGGTCCGCTCCCCATGTAGACCCGCTGTCGCCGGTTTCCAACAGTGCCGTCTCTGAGACAGCCTCTGTAGAAGACTACCAGGACGACTACAATGACGATGACGATGATGATGAGGGCGCGTTCGCAGTAGAAGACATAGGCAGTGAGTCTTCGGGTGAGGAAGAGGAGCATGCGCCTGTATCTCGGGGTCTCTACACATCCAAGTCGTACACACATCTCCAGCAACATGTTCACACAGGGACCGCCCTCTTTCCGCCCTTTTACAATCGACCGCCGAACCCCCTACCGCCATCGCCATCGCTCACCTCGCTCCTTCGCCCTGCATTCAGCCGACCGACGTCGAGACCTACGACACCAGACTCGTCCGACGTAGATACCTCCAGGGCTGGGTCGCATAGCAATGGGACGAGCACACCCACATCAAACACAACCAACCTTGCCAACTCAGCACGGCATGCGCCAACAGTCCCGCGCGCCTCACCAAAGGTCCCAACGTACGAGTACTATGGCTTTGCGCTGTATCTGGGCAGCTCGGCAGCGTTCCTCATGTACATCCTCTGGGCTTACGTGCCAGCACCAATGCTACACCAGATGGGCATACACTACTATCCCAACCGGTGGTGGGCGCTTGCTGTGCCCTGTTGGCTGGTCGTGCTGGTCATCTACATTTACGTTGCGCTTGCGAGCTATAACACGCGCTACCTCACGCTGCCGCTGAGCAGCTGCGAGAATTTGGTAGATGACAGCGCTCAGATTGCGGCCGTGGACAAGAAGACGGGCCAGATTGTACGCGATCCCAGGCTACTGACAGAAAAGCTCGAGGACAAGGACAAGGAAAATGGCAGCCGAGCAAGTGCGCCTCCAAGCCGTAGAGGCTCCTTGTCTGCGTACCAATTCGATGCATCCAGTGATGTGGATTGGAAGAGCCTGTGGAGCTTCGGCACAGACGCCGTTCTTGATGTGCCGATAGGTGGGGTTTGCGAAATACTGTATGGGAGCGACGAGTAGACTATGTGCTTCGTCATCCTTACCACTACTTACCAGTCGGCCCACCTGATGAGTTCCTATCTGAGCCGTCCACTCGTGTCCTTGCTGCCACATGCCAGCCAAACATTATTCGCGCGGAAAAGCTTGTCACGCTTCAGTCCGTACCCCACTTGCATGCCCCTCCCCGACTTCCCACCATTCCACGCAGTGCCTGCACGTTGGGCAAGTGCCCCGCTACATATGGGCCGTCATTGTTCAGATTGGACGGGTTCATGGATCGTGATATCCAATCTCTCCGGAGCTTACCTCATGTTTACTTAGCGGGGCGCGTTTGACAAGTTCATGATAGAGTATAAGGCCCTGCTATATCCGCTGTGATTGTTTCCACATCCCACCTTTGCTCACAAGCCTTGTCGCTCTGCTCTGGGTTCAATTGCTTTGCCTGTTTTCACGTACAGCTTCAGTTGTTGAAAATTCTCTAATTGCCCGCCATGAAGTCCGTCGCTGCTCTCTCCGCCCTCTCCATGCTTGCTGGTGCCGAGGCTGCTGAGACCGTCCTTGGTGCTTATGTCTTCCACCGCCATGGCGACCGCACACCAAAGGCTCTTACTCCCACCAACCTAACCACGCTTGGATACGAGCAAGTTTACACTTCTGGACAGTACTACCGCTCACGTTACCTGTCCGGTGACTCCAAGATTCGCGGCATCAACGAGGACGAAGTCAAGTTGTCACAGCTGCAGGTTCAAGCACCCGTCGACAATGTTCTCCAAAACTCTGCTATGGGGTTCCTGCAGGGCCTGTACCCCCCTGTCCAGACTGTCTCGACTCTTGCCAACGGCCAGAATGTCCAGGCGCCCATGGACGGATACCAGCTGATTCCTGTCAACACCATTGAAACCGGTGCTGGCTCAGAGGACTCTGGCTGGCTCCAAGATGCTTCCAGCTGCCAAAACGCAAAAGCAAGCTCAAACTCGTACTTTGAAAGCCAAGAATACAAAGACCTTGCTTCGAGCACCTCTGGCTTTTACAAGTCCCTTGTTCCTTCTATCAACGGTGTCATCAGCGACGATCAAGTAACTTACAAGAACGCCTACATCGGTATGTCATCTCCCCTTACCCCTTACCTTTCTATTCTCTCTAACCACACCAAAAAAGTCTACGACATCCTCCACGTAGCCGAAATCCACAACTCCACCATCCCAAACTCAGACGCCCTTACAAACTCCACCCTCCACCAACTCACTACCCTCGCCAACGCCCACGAATGGGGCCTCGCCTACAACGCCAGTGACAACATGCGCGCCGTCGCAGGCATGCAACTCGCGGGTGAAATCCTCTCCTACATGACCAACGTAATCCGCACCTCGGGCTCCAGCAAACTCGGCATCCAATTCGGAGCCTACGCCACGTTCCTGTCCTTCTTCGGTCTCGCGGACCTACCCAGTGTGAACCAGGACTTCACCGGCGTAGTCGACTATGCTAGCTCCATGGCGTTCGAGCTCTTCACTACTGCCGATGTCGGTTCTGGATTCCCTGCGGAAAATGACCTCCAGGTGCGCTTCCTGTTCCACAACGGCACGGCCAGCAATGCGAGTGAACCATCCGTCTACCCGCTTTTCGGCGGCAAGGCAGATGCGCTTTCGTGGGCTGAGTTCAAGGATAAGCTGGGCGAGTTCGCTATTACCTCCACTGAGCAGTGGTGCGGCAAGTGCGGCAACACGGCGGGATCGTGCGCTGCGTTTGTGGCAAAGAGTGAGGGTCAGGCCAAGAAGGAGGGTGGTAGCAGTGCGCTTTCTCCGGAGATTGGGGGTGTCATTGGCGCGTTTGTTACGTTGGCTGTTGTGTTGGGTTCGTTGGCGGCGCTCATGCTGTTTGGTGGGTTTAGACTGGTTAGTAAGAAGGCGCTGGAGAAAGGGGTTACTGGGATTAATGTTGAGCCCAAGGCTTAGATTTTGTGGTAGGGAAGTAGGGTTGTGGGTATAGAAGGGTTTGACGTACATTGGAGGATAGGGTCATGTATCACGATGTTGATGAATGAACGAATGAATCAGATAATACTACGACACAATCACAAAGATTGATGACTTTTGTGACTAGGAGACTACGCGAACCAAAAGAATAATTTTCATAATACCCATCAACGTCGTAAATTCCATACACCGACATGTAGGTATACATGTATACATCAAGTGGGAAGACCAGTTCCCATACCTATTCATAAATCCTCCCAAGAAAAAAAAACGCCCATTCCATGCAAGCAACAAAAAAAGCAGGACAGCCCTCAATCAAGCCTTTAGCACGCTAAAATGATCCTTTGGCTTAACAATCGGCGCCCCAAGACCCTTCCTCACCTCATCCAACTGCTCCAGTCCCGTCTGCTGCTTTCCCTTCTTAACCCTTCGCTTACCCTGCGTGTGGTGATTACCCAGGAAATCATCCATGATGGAGTCGAAATCCGAGCGGAGCAAAGGCGGAGCCTGACTACTAGACCACTGGCTCATTCCCGTCATACCGCTCATTTTGCTCATTCCCGAAACCATGGACGCGTCGTCGGGGAAGTCAAAGATGTCGTCGTTTGCGTATTCTTCTTCGATTTTGTCGAAGCGCTGGTCGAGGAGGGTGAGACCTTCTGTACGGTGGAGGGCGGAGGACGACATGGAGTAGCCGGATGTGGAAGTCATTGCGCCTTTGCGCTTCTTCTTGCGGCCGCCTGAGGTGAGTGCGGAGGCGCCGGTGATGAAGGATTGCGTGTCTGCGGGTGCGTCGGTGGGTTTGTTGGGTTTGGCGGCTTTGACGTCTTCCTTGAACTTTTTGAATTCCTTTAGGTACGCCATGTCTTCTGCGTCAGCTGGGGCAGGCGCTGCATCTGGTGCGGGGAGGGATGAAGGGTCCGTAGAGTCTTCAGACGCCTTCGTGGCTTTGACTTTGGGAGACGATGCTTTGATTGTGTCGTCGGTCTCCCAACCGGGATCTTCTTCGTCCAGGAAGCGATCCATTGGGTCTCGCTCGTCGTCATCAAAGTCGGCGCTGGCATCCCATTCTCTTTGGTCGATTTCATAACCGTCTTGTGCTAGTTCGTTGAAAATATCCTCCTCGTCATCAACATAGGCCTCATCTTCGAGAGCCTCGAGCACTTCTCGTAACCTCGGGTCCATGTCGGGCTGGAAGCCTGAAAGGGCGTCTGGAATGTTTTGCTGGTCCTGGTATGTTGTTTTCCGCACAAACTCTGAGGGTGCCATGTCCTCGCCGAAAAAGTCGCTCACACTGCTGATGTTGCTGCTCACGCTCATATCGGCCTGGCTCTTGCTATCATTGAGCGAAGCGTCTCGCAGCATGTCGGCCAAGTCCATCTTTTGCTTTCCCTTCTTTTCTTGCTTGGCCTCGACAAAGTATGCATCACCACCACCACTGCCCAGGTCGCGCATGTGCTGCATGTAGTCATACTCGGTGTCGTCGTAGAAGATGCCATAGTTGGCGGCTTCACCCTCATTGTTCCGCACTTTCGATCCGTACTCGCTCTCTAGATCACGTCTTGACTTGATCTTGCTTCGTCCCGTCGCCGCCGAGTATTGCGACGCTCGCGAACTTCCTGCAGGCTCTGATACTTCGCGTTGATTTGGCGCAACGGTCTCGGCAAAGACCATCTGCGGAGCGTCTTCATCGTGGATTCGCGGGTCATTCTGTGCGCGGTGCACGAGGCGAAAGTTTATCGCCGTCTTCTTATCGCTATTCGCGGGGTTAGCGGGGTATCGCAGCACGCACAATTTCTCTGCTTACATGAACTTTCGGCGAGGCATCTTGCAGGTGTGGTGTGCCTTTTTTCGGATATGTGTTGAAGTGGCAAGTGTTGGCTGTGGAAGTCTGGGGAATCGCGCTTACAAACGAAGGGTCTTTTGGCGTCGGGCGCTCAAAAAATAATTTAGGCGAGTGGAACCAGTGAATGACGTGGGGCAACTTTGGTTCTCAACTTTCTCTTTCGACTCACACCCCTCTTTTGGGATCACACACCACAACTACAGAATACTTGGAATTAGCAGCAATCATGGTGCTCGCAAAGTCCAAGAAGAGCGTCGGGCTGGGCAACAGCCTGATGAACGATCGGTTCAGCAAGGGCAAGGGCGCGGACATGCGGAGGGGCAACTTTAACCAGGGAATCGAGCGAACAGGCCAAAATGGCGAAAAGGTATGAAATTATTGTATTCGAGTCTTGTCGTAAGCCTGCGCAGAGTAGCGCAGTTGTTTAGAAGACTCATAATTTTTAGTTTGGATCATGCTAATATCCTACAGTACATCACCAACGAGAAGAAGGAGGCGGCATGGGTAAAGATGCGCTCAGTCACCGAACAAGGCGCTCTTGACGACTTCCTCTCGACCGCCGAACTGGCTGGTACCGACTTTACCGCCGAGAAGATGAACAACGTCAAGATCATTCACAAGGACCAGAAGAACCCATATCTCCTCTCGGCGGCTGAGGAGCGCAATGTCACTCGGAGACACAAGGAGAACAGGAATAGGTTGACGGTACCGAGGCGACCAAAATGGGATGCGCAGACTACACCGCAAGAGTTGGACGAGTTGGAAAGGTCAGCGCTACTACAGTGGCGAAGAGGCTTGGCGGAATTGCAAGAGAACAACGATCTGCTCATGACACCCTTTGAGCGCAACCTCGAGGTATGGAGGCAACTATGGCGTGTTATCGAGAGATCCGATCTCGTGGTGCAAATCGTGGATGCTCGAAACCCGCTCATGTTCCGATCCGAGGATTTGGAGGACTACGTCAAGGAAGTGGACCCCAAGAAGAACAATTTGCTACTGGTCAACAAGGCGGATATGATGACACTGGAGCAGCGAAAAATTTGGGCCGACTATTTCACTGAAGCTGGTATCAACTTCAAGTTCTTTTCTGCTGAGTTGGCCAAGGAGATGAACGAAGCCCGTGGGTTGACGGAGGAAAGTGACGAATCAGGCGATTCAGAGGACTACTCGGATGAGGATGAAGACGAAGAAGTTGACCAGGAAGACGATGAACTTGCGAAGGAGGCCAAGAAGATTGACCTACAAGATAAGCAAGAAGAGGAGGAAAAGTGGGTAGATGAGGAGACCGTCGACGTTCTTGGCGAGAGCAGTGCCGGCGCAGATGGTGACGAGCGAACGCGAATTCTCACAACAGAAGATCTCGAGGCGCTTTTCCTACAACATGCACCAGATGTCGAAACAGGTCCCAATGGCGAGCCGCGCAAGACGTCAATTGGTCTGGTTGGTTACCCCAACGTAGGAAAGTCATCTACAATCAACGCTTTGATCGGCGCCAAGAAGGTGTCTGTGTCTGCAACACCGGGAAAGACGAAGCACTTCCAGACTATTCACCTCAGCGATAAGGTCGTCTTGTGCGATTGCCCTGGTCTTGTGTTCCCCAACTTTGCGACGACCAAGGCTGAGCTTGTGTGCGCTGGTGTCCTTCCAATTGACCAACTGCGAGAGTACACTGGCCCTGCAGGTCTTGTTGCCAGGCGAATTCCACAGCGATTCTTGGAAGCGCTTTATGGAATGAAGATTCATCCTCGCCCTCTTGAGGAGGGTGGCACTGGTGTTCTTACCTCTGAAGAAATATTGCGCGCCTTTGCTATTGCTCGAGGCTTCTCCACTCAGGGTCTCGGCCAACCCGATGAATCGCGAGCAGCGCGATACATTCTCAAGGACTACGTCAAGGGCAAGATCTTGTTCTGTCACCCACCACCAACAGAGCCACCAATTGACGAGAAGCACTTTAACCGCGAGCTCTACGATGTGAATCATCTACCTGCCAAGCGTCGCCACCACCCTCTTGCAAACGTTCCCGGTAACACGTCTCTTGCAGACATGCCCGAAGACGGCGCATCATTGATGGACGACGACTTCGACGGTGGCGTACCTATTCAAGGCGAGAAGACACAACGCATGGACAAGCGCTTCTTTGGCCCAGGCCAAGGAATGGCTAAGGTCAGCCAACCATTCCACTACAAGTATAGTGAGCAAGGCAAGGAGTTGAGCGGCAGGAAAGCCAAGATGATGGCAGCGCTGGAGCAGGATGTTGATCCAGCAGAGATGAAGATGAACAGCAAAAAGCATTTCAAGGCGAACAAGAAGAGAGCGAAGAAGGTCAGGTCGGAGTATGTGGACTAAGCTCTCATGTCGTAATGAGGAAGCTCACTTTATGATTGCATGGCTGGCGTTTGGGAGGACGGTGGTAAAACATGACTTTCTTCTTGACGACTATCTGGCTCAATGTGGCGCAAAATCAGGTATATTAGAAATTCAAAAGCTCATCTTTCTACATTGTAAATATCTCGAGATCATGTTGTGACTGTAAGTGGCGTGATTTAATCCCTCATGTACC
Source organism: Bipolaris sorokiniana ND90Pr (assembly GCF_000338995.1). Classification (NCBI taxonomy): domain Eukaryota; kingdom Fungi; phylum Ascomycota; class Dothideomycetes; order Pleosporales; family Pleosporaceae; genus Bipolaris; species Bipolaris sorokiniana. The sequence continues at coordinate 2,492,565 of NW_006911897.1, read as the reverse complement.
AAGGGCAGAGAGATCATGATGGTTGGTGGTGGGGAGACCCAAAAGAGGCGAAAGCGCCCCCTCCCCTCCCTCTCCGAAAAAAAAACAGGGAACATCCCATGTCCGCCCCGAGTCCAGACGTTACGACGAAGAAGGAGAAGGAGGAGCAACGAGGGTCCATCGGGGAACGAGCGGAAACCCACTATAATCAATGCCTGAAGCTGACTTCTTACCGAGTGCGGCAGTTTGAATTCAGCATGCAGAGGTGATTGGCTGCGCGGGGGGTGGAGAGGGTATCTTTTTTGTCCGGTACCAATAAGACGGATGGAGCAAGGAGGTACGAGGGTGAGGCGAGGGGTGTGTAGTGGGTAGATTAGTCGAGGTGAGAAAGTACCGAGTTGGGATTCGTAAGTATGTAAAGTCTATAGTTATACCGTTCAACTCTCACATATATATACTTGCGAGTAATGATAGAGTTTGCGCAGAAAACGTGCAGAAGATGATAGATAAGAAGGTAACGAGCGCTTTTGTTGTTTTCTTCTACGCACTTAAGCGCGCCTATCTCTACTCTCGCCGACTTGGAACTCACTCCCTTTTTTTTCCATGCCTCGCTCATCAAATAAGCACCGATAAGTTGGGTTCAGAGGGAAAAATAGGGTCTTGTCTGATTTCGCAACCGGGGAGTGTCCCGCGCTGTGGTACCAAACTACGTCACTCGCCTGAACGGGGCTTAGCGGGGACGGAGAGAGTTGGACCGGAACCGAACGTAAATGGGGTCTCCGTTTTGGCAGCCTTGAGAGGGGTCTATTCAGTTGGCCTACGTTTTTTCCGTTTCAGGGCCTGTTCGGCTGCGCGGTTTGCGGCTGCGTTTTGCTAGCTGAATTGGGCTCGATTTTGGAAACGGAGGCTCTGAATGGCGGCGTGGTCTGTTGAATTGAGGATTTTGAAGTAATAGTTACTTTCAAAGACGTAGCATGATGTTAAAATATCTGTTTTGCTGCATAAGTACAGCGAAATTGGTCAATTTTTCTTTGGGATGGATTCATCAACTCCTGTGGTCAAGATGCTGCTACAAAACGGAGGGCTGTTCGGCTGGACCCCTCCGTTTTCTGTCTCCGTCTGGGTAAGTTGCGCACTAAACCCAAAATGGCCGAAACGCAGCTGGAAGACGCAAACGCAAACGAACACGACGTCTTTTCTTTTGCCGTCATCCACACCCTTCTTCCCAAACTTGCCCATTCGGGTAATACCTCTACCCTCGGCTTGGAATGCACCAACGTAGACCAGATGCAGCACAAAGATGGCTGCACTTTGCTTATTTTTTTTGTTTCCGTACAATAATCTGCACTTTTTATCGAGGATTGCCTGTTTGGATAGTCGCTGTCGAACGGAAGAGCATAGGTTTGTGTGCAAGTTGCAGCTGCAATTTGCAGGATGCAAGTGCAAATTACTGCAAATTGCAATTGCTACAGGAATTCACACTTGCATCTCAAAACTTGCCTAATCGGGAAAACACGTTGGTTTCACCTAGAATCTATACTTACGTATCGCATCGCTAGCCAATCCCTACATTCTACCAAATCTCCTGTTTGAATAGACATGTAAGAGAAAACCTTTGGTTTCTACGCATCTTAATCTAGTTAACTCAGTTATTCTCTTGAAAATGAGACTCGCTTCATGGTATCATTATTAAACCCTTTTGTTTCCCTGTAAAACGCCCCCAATCCAAATACGCGTATTGTACAAAGCAACTCCGCCATCCTGATATTACATTGCAACCATGTAGCTCGGAAGAAGAAAAAGAACCAAGACTCTACTACTTCTCCGTCTTGTCCGACTTGACCAATTCAGGTCCCCAAAACGCATCGGATTCCTTTTCATAACCCTCTCTGGCAAGCTTCCTCCTCTTAGCTTTACTTTCCTCTAGCGCATCGCCCTGAACTGCATCTCTCTTCTGCGCCTGATTCAGTTTTACTAAATCGACCTTATCTGGGTCCCGGCAGTTCTTCAACTTTTGCACGAGGGCTTTGACTTCAGCTTTGTGTTTTGCTTCGCGGGCGTCGCGCTCAGTGGCAGAGAGCGTGGCGTTGACGTATAAGCGGTGGCTGGAGATGAGAGAGGCACATGAGCGCAGAGTAGATAGGAGTTTGGCGTGGTGGGGATGTGATTGGGGGAGTTTGGTGGAGAGGTAGAATAGCGTGAGGGGTTCGTCTGCGAGGAGGTGGGCTGAGAGCCAGATTTGCGATGGGGTATAGAGGAAGTATGCGTCTGTAAGCACAGCAATAGTACGGAGTGTGTTTGTTGCGGTGCCGTATGCTGCGTGGATTCGCTCTTCAACCTTTTTCTCTGGCATCTTGATGGCCGTACCACCAGTCTTGGCAGGTAGTGAGAGAATCTTGTTCTGCACTTCCTTTGGCGTTATATCCTGGACTGGTCCCTGGTACTTTCCGTGTACCATCTCCAGTAGCTCCATGTGACCAGCCTTGAGAGCGCGGAAAGGGTGACGTACGTCAAGGTTGTACCGCAATCCTTGCATGATGATGTATTCGGGTGCGAGCACGTCTTCGGTGGTCACATTACGCCCGGCGCCTTCTGCGTACTGTGAGACGTGGATGTTGAACAGCTCAATCTTGGTGGCCATAAACATGATGGTGCGTAGGATGGTGTTGACGTGGTAGGTCATGGGCGAGTTGTAGAGATAGAAGCGGCGCATGAACTGAATACATGTTGCCTAGGAGTCGCATCAGTTGGTGGGCAAATTATGATATTGCCAGGTAGCGGCGTACAACTACGTTCAATGGAAAGCTGTAGTGGTTTCCTAGAGCGATGGCGCGTTCGCAAAACTCATTGACCACGGTGAGTTCCTCTTCAGCAGTCAGACAATTGACCTCAGTCGTCGTCTGCATGCCTGAATTGGGAGTATTTGCCCCGCTCGCATTCTCCTTGTCCGCGCCAGGTGGCGCAGCGTCACTGTCTACAGCATCCTGAGCGCGCTGCGCTCGCACTCGCGCAAGGTTCGCCTTGACGCGCTCAGTGGCCTGGAGGTTGATCCTTAGACGTTGCTCGGCAAGCTGTGCGCGAGTAAAGGACCAGTTTCGATACTGTGTCGAGTTGCGATAGAGGTCGTCTTCAGTGAGCTTCATGGCCGGGCTAGAGTTGATTGGTGGTTACGGGAGCGTGACGTTGGTGGTGAGAGGAGGATGTGCAAGGGTACGGGAAGCTAGCCGAGGTTTGCCCGTCCGCAGTCTTTCATCCCATCTTACCACCACTGCAATGTCGTACTCCAAGACAGACGTTCACAACCCCCGGCAGCAACAAGCTCTTCAAGCTTTGCAAGATCACTCTCGATCGCCTTGGTTAAGACCGAACCTGCTCATCCCCCAGGTATAGTACCGTGGCCGTGGTTTGCACTTGGTACTATCCAGTACTAGCAAGAACACGCAGTATGCACCTTGTTCGCGCAGGCCAATCAGCCTGGACAACACAGCTCCATTCCTAGAACGGCCTCAATTCTGCTCAAATGCAGCCCACTATGCGCTCGATTGACCATTAACGATACTGTCTTGATCCAGGCTGAGGCACCTACAAAGACGCTCGTTTCTCCCGCTGTTTTCTCACGGCACCATTGCGCTTTTGCTCGTCCACGGCTCCCACCAATTCGCCTCACCTCGGCCTCTCTATCCCAACTGCATCGCACTTCTACGCCAAGCCGGGTATAGATATGATCAATATAACGACCTGCCTACCTCTGCGATAAGGCCATCAGTCTACGGCATGGCGTTAGTGCTTTTGCCTTTGCCCACTGCCAGTGCACCCAGACCAGTGCTGACATCTTTGCCACAACACGCTCCTACAGGAAGGTGCTCGAAAACAACGACTGCGGCTAATGGCTCCCGTCGGCTGGTAATGGGCCGCGTCTTTTCAGGCCCTCTGTAGACGTTAATGGCCGATGGCAGGGTGCTTGGATTTCTTTGGTCGTGTAATTCCACAATGGCTTGGCAGCAAGAGCAGCTGCCTAATCCGACCACGCTATCTGGAGATTCGGAGAAGAAGATTAGCACCTAACCCTCACGTGTCCATGGCCCCGCCACCTTGTTGACCAGCGCGATTTGCGTACTTGAACAAAGAAATCAAGGCGATATCTCCGGTTTCCAGTAGAGGTGGCAGTAGCAATAGCAGTAGCAGTAGTACCAATAACCTACCATTCTTGTGGTTATTCTACTACCACTGCTTTTGCTGGATTCTACCAGAGACCTGGTTGTTGTGGTTTACGGGATGCATACCATGCGCTGCCATGCGGATGCCCGGGCGAAATGGCGGCCAAGAACCGCCTCATGCTTGGCACAGGGGAGTTGATATGGGAACCCTACCCATAGCCGTATTCCCAAGACCTGACAGACTTGGCTTGCATACCATTGCATGCTGCGCCTAGTATTGTCGCTTCTGCGCGTGTCTTGGATCATTCTACTCGTCGGTTGTAGCTGTGATAGGAAGGTCTGTATAGTGGCCTCGACCGAGGGCGGGAGACCACCATGACTTAGTCGGTGCTTCCGGTGGTGTAGTACGAGAGGAGAAAGATATATAATGACTATGCTTGTGCTCCCAATTTGAGGCCCACACCCAACTGCCCAAAGTCAATCCGCAGTCGTCTTCGTCAACATGAAGTGGGCTACTATCACCACGGCTTTACTGCCATTGGCCTCGGCCAGCGGCTTTACTCGTCAGCAATATGCCTCGGGAGAGGTTATGGAGCTGATGATGAATGGCAAGGAGGTAGGTTCAAGAAAGTCTGTCCATTGCATGAGATACTAACAGATTCAGTCTGCCTGGGCCAAGCAACGTGCTGCTGGTAACTTCGACAGCGCCAGGTGGAGCGGCTTCGAGCAAAAGAGGGCCGACAAGAGCGTTATCAAGTGCAAGCATGGTCGCGTCGAGGCTGTGAAGAACGACCCAGACCAGACGTACAGGTGCAACAACATTGACTTGTACGACTTCAAGACACACGCCGAGCTCGGTGACCCTATCGGAGACGGCTCTGGATCTTGGGGATGGACACACCGTGGCCGTGAATTCGTAAGTTTCCCCGAGTCCTAATCCATTTTCTTATATTCGGATCGGAAGAAATTCATATTTCTTTCTTTCGCATGCCATTCGGTGTTGTCCTGATGGGCGGCGCTGTGAGGCAGAATATTACGTGATACTAAATCACGTGACACCGAACTTTACATAGCGGGACGAGCATACTAACTGTCGCACAGATTGCCATCGGCCAAACCTACGGTGCTTCCTTCTCTGAGGTTACCAAGGAGGGCAAGCTCGAGTACCTTGGTCGTCTTCCCGCCCAGAATGACTCTGTCATCTGGCGTGAGATCAAAGTCCTCGGCGACTCTCTCATTGTTGGGTCTGAAGGTATTGGACATCACGTCCAGATCTTTGACCTGAAGAAGCTGCTCAAGCTTTCTCCCAAGAAGCCTTACACCTTTGACAAGGTTAAGGATGTTGCTCTTGTCGACATCAACCAGGGTATCAAGGGTCGTACCCACACCGTCGTCGCCAACGAGGAGAAGAACTACGCCGTTGCCTGCGGAGCCGGCGGTCGACCAGGCCGTAACGATACTTGTGCTGGTGGTCCCATGTTCATCAACATGGAGAACCCAGCCAAGCCCTATGTTGAGGGATGCTTTTCCGGTGACGGGTACGTTCACGACAGTCAATGTATCGTTTACCGTGGTCCTCACAAGAAATACTACGGACGGGATATCTGCTTCTTGTACGCAGAAGACACTTTAACGATCATTGATGCAACTAATAAGAAAGGCTTTGGCACTGCTGGAAAGATGATTTCTCGCACTCCATATGTCGGTGCTTCCTACACCCACCAGGGCTGGGTTATTGACCCCTACTGGCAAACCCACATTGTTATGGACGACGAGCTCGACGAGGGCCAGATCGATCCTAACCGCACTGCTGTAGACTCTCCCGCGAAAGACGGCTTTGCAGTCACCTACATTGTTGATATCCAGAACCTCGAGAAGCCCTTCGTCAGCGGTCTTTACAAGACCACTGTCCGCTCCGTCGACCACAACCAGTACGTCTACGATGGTCTTTCCTACCAGTCCAACTACCAGGCTGGTCTCCGAATTCTTGACGTCTCTTCGATTCCAAAGTATCCGGATGGTTCGAAGATCAAGGAAATTGCTTACTTCGATGTCTACCCTGGCGATGACGCCAAGCCCGGCGGTGGTGACGCTCTCTGGGACGCTGGTACCTGGTCCGCCTACACCTTCGACTCTGGCTACGTTGTCATCAACACCATTGACCGTGGTGTCTTTGTTGTCAAGCAGGCCGATGTCAAGGGCCGCAAGAAGGGCAAGGGTCAGTTCTGGAAGGACTAGGTTTATTACAACAAGTATCTAGTTGTTGCCAGATTAATGTTAATGACGATGGTTCTTTAAGTAGAACCTGAAATTATAAAAAGTACAAAGTTTAATAAGTACTTGTTTCGCCTTTCGTGCTGATTTGTGATATAAGAAGAATCTTGTCTATTTGAAGGAAAATACTAATGTTTAGTCCGCCAAGATGCGAAGATAAATACGAAAGAAAATGCATTTAACAATGAAAATTATGGCTGCATACCCGGCCATAGTTGTTAATAGGGGAAGAAATTGTGGCGCCATAGTCCATCTTGTAACCCCTAGCACGAAACGCAATTAGCACAACAACTAAGTACACGCTTGTATATGACGCTATTCAAAACGGTATAATATGTCATTCTGGTACACTATGTTCCAACCCTGTACATGAAAGTTGGTACACTAATGTTAGTGAACCAGATTTCGTCAAAAGGGTTAGTGTAGGAGAAACATAGCCTGACTACAATTTGCAATCTCGACAAGGACATGTTAGTGTAAGATTTGGAACAAAGGAGTCGATAGTGTGTTCAACGTAGTCTGTGTTAATGTGGATTAAAGGAAACGCCATGAGCAAACTCTGCGGTATGTGGTTTTGTTGATTTTGGGAAATGCGCTGGCTGAATGATTGGCTATCGTGTTCTACTGCGTCTAGAGGCATGCTATAGAGAACCTAAGTAACTTTGGAATGATGGAGGTAAGCTAACGTAATCTCCGGTAATCAAGCAACATTCTAGGCCATTTCCGTGGGCTATAAAAGAGTGAAAGCAAATATCCACTTATTAGGAAGCATGGTCAGATTTTACTTATCAGTCCAAGAGTGGGCTTGAAAACATAGTATAAGGTGCACTACAAGACATCACTTAAGCGAAGCAGAGACAATGTATAAATTGGGCTCGAAGCCTAGAAAATGCATTTTCATTTGCATTCACATCCGCTGGGATGCAGTATAAGTATCTATAGAGAAGAAGAAAAATCATGAGATCGTGCCGCAAGCGTCGTGTTCTCAAAACCAGTTCCACAAAGGAACATAAGAAGAAGAATAGTGCGTCACACACCCTCGCTGAAGCAAACTCGCGCCGTTTTCCGTTTTTGTCTTGATCATAGAACCAAGATCATAGTCCACCCGAAACCATGTCCATAAAAGAAGTCTTGAAGAAAGATGAAGAAGATCGTCTAAGAAGAAAAGTCCCTGGCGTGGCGCCTGGAGTTGCTGGACGCAACAGATGCGATTTGAGGACCAGGAGCATCTGGGGAAGTCTGGCCAGCCTTGTGCCAGTAAAGGTCCCACTTAAGGAGCGGGTCGTTGGCCTTGTACAGCTCGGTACCCTTCTTTCCAGCAGGGACCTTGGCGCCATTCTTACCGCCAGTCACCTTGATGTTGAAGGCTTGAGGCCAGAACTGGCGGTTGCTAACATCACCGTTGTTGTGGATGGAGACGACCTCGGTTCGGAGGACGTAGTTTTGGCTGGGAATGTCAGATGGGATCTTGACTGTCTGAGTGTTGCGGTTGTCGTAGAAGATGGCGTCGGTGCCCCAGTAACCGGTTTGTTCTTGGGGCGAGCCGGACGAGTAGCGGCCCTTGCGGTAGTCGATCAGGGCGGACTCATGGATCTTGAAGAACTGGAGAGTCGTCTTGTCGACCTTGGCACAGTCGCCGTTGCAAGGGGCGAGATAAGTGGCAGTCCAGCCGTGGTGGGAGCAGTCCCAGCCCTCTTCGCCGCCGCCACAGCTGCCTTCATGGTGCCAGTGGAAAGTGACATCAGATCCAGCGGGGACTGGAGCAGTGTAAGGCGAGGGCGAAGCGTCCTTGTGAGCAATGATGTCGGGGTGCGCAATTTTATCGCCGTAGACGGGCTGGTATCCCCAGCCTTGGGCCGTCCACCAAGCAGGAGACTGGTTACCGGGATCGACCTTGCTCGCCTGACGGTAGCCTTCATAAGTCTTGCCTCCAGCCTCAAACTTCTCAACGGAAGTGTGGCCGGCAACGGAGGAAATGAGGGCTGCGACAAGAGCAGTGGTCTGGAAGATCTTGGACATAGACATAATGGCGGTAGTTTGCAAAAGACGGCTCGTTGGGGGTATTGTTGGCGAGATAACGCAAAAGGGTATAAAAAGAATGACGAAGAGCGAGTTTTTGATAGCACCTGGCTATGAAAGAGTGACTGGTCAAAGACTGACTGCGGAAAGAATGACTTGCTTGCTGGAGCGTGAAGAAAAACGAGACTGGACGGGGAACGAAAAGACCTTATGTATAGTCGGAGCCAGGGCTGAAATGATTGCACAAGGAGATCCAGACGCTTCTTCGGTCCCCCTTCCCCCCGCACTTCCCGAAAAGCAAGAGAATCGTTTACATTGTGGCTTCTGCCGGCACCGGCTTGCGGCCTGCTGACGCCCATACCCACTGACGCCCCATTACGTGGAATATGTGCCTGACGCTAATGTAGGTACAGCAGAACTAGAAGGACACTTGGGTCACCAGGGTGTTGAACGACCTTTCCTAGTGGTCTCGGTCCTGGGCATCCCTTCGAATGACAGAGCTGGCTAATGCTGTCGTCTCCACTATGTCGCTGCGGCTGCCTTGGCCTCTTTTCTGTTGACTAGATCGGCACTATTTGTTCCTGAACCGAATATCCACAGGTCTCGACGACCCCTTCAAGACTTTTCAGTGGAATCCGGAGGAGGCCGAGATACATCTAATAATCGGCAGGACGAATCAGAAGGCAGTGACGTTGTGTTTTCTTTGGTTCAAAATGACCAAGCGTGCTTTTCTTGTGGTCGGGCCATCTCTCGGCTCACCGTCTGGTGCCAACAGGGGTTGTACGGGGCTTCCATTGCCGTACGCCAACCGCACAACGCCGTCGTTTCAGCCGTCAGCCTCAAGCGAAAAGACCTATCGATAAACGACCTATTGACGTGTGTAATACTCTCAACACCCGGATGGCGTCTGCAGAAAGTGTGGTTCGCTAAGGACTCCCCTCTGTTTGAAAAGACGCTGTGCAATGTTTCAGGATCCAGGAGTCAGTTGAACCCCACTGAGTTTGTAATACGAGCACGAGGCGCGCGCTTTGCCGGTTGTCTTGGTATGCTCCGCCCATAATGGGCCAGACGCTCAAGAAATCGCCCAAGAATCGGCGAGTCCTATTAGACCAAGCTTCAACCACCAGCTTAGCATGACCATGACATCCGGCTCCATCGTCCGAACGCCCTATCCAGCCTGCTTGTTGTACGTTTCGAGAAGCATATCAGTATAGGTTTCATGACCAACTGACACTTTGTGCTTCCACATGAAAAAGTCTCGTGCCTATTCCTGGCGAGACATTTGGTGCTGTGCGATCCTCGATCCTGAGTGGGCTACAGACAAGCAACCCATATGTTCAGATCGGTGTTTTGACTGTGATGTACCCGAATAGGGTTTCTGATCGATGGTTTTTGCAAGGATGCCTGAGGGAAAAGGCAAACATCCAGCCCTGCTATCTCTACACCAAGGTCGCCTAATGAAGTTTCCGAATGTTTCTTATGACAGGCTCTAGCGCAGCTACCAGTGCTCAAACCAACTGAGGTCCAATGAGCATCACGCATCTCTCACTACTCGATGCTTATTCCAATCATTTTTGATGCTATATCTTCATCTGTCACCCTTCCTAAGTTTCTGTAACTCATCTTTTTTTCATCCTGATTGCGAATTTAATCTCGGGAATCGGCGCCCCAACACCACCATGCAAGTCTCTTGTGTACTATCAGAAAGTTATTGTTGCATCCTTGGTATCCATTCTCAGTGTCGGGCTTGCACTCATCCCATATGTGCTCAAAGTGCACGCACACTCGAGCTCAACATTCCTTGCTCATATACGCGAATACGTGTAATAATTGGCTAATAGAGGTAGTAGCTTTACGCGCAAGGTTCCACTTGGTGCTCTGCAATTCAACGCAAACCCTCCCTGGAGCTTGGCGCAGCTTGGTCCTCGTGGTCGGCTGGGTCACGCATTGACCGTCGAAGGCCCGACACCACAAGATGTCCGCGTCGGAATACACCCATTATGGCCATCGCCATTCTCGCTTTTGTCGCTTTTGGATGTTTCATCCGATGCAGCATTGCTACTGGCATTATGGCTGTATGACTTTGTCTCGATGTAGCGTGCTAGACCTGACTCCACACATTTCTTCGATGACGCGTCCATTGCTTGCGTTGCATTCCCAATAAACGCACGCACGCAAGTTCATCGTATCCTGCCTGTTGCCGGTTACTTACGAATCAATCAAGTTGTTGAATTTTTGTTTCATACTTGAGTATTCAACTTTGCTTGTCAATGCGCGACTGATCAAGTTCATATGCAGTGTCGATCCAAGACCTGCCAGCTTAAACACATATTTATATGAAAGCTCGCCATTGCATCTCATAATAAGTTCCAGTGGCGTTTACAAAAACCCAAGATTGTTGGCTTAAGCCCTCAGCACAGGGTCAGTATAAACACCGAGATCAGCTGTATCCTAGCACTGTTCCACTCGATCGTCAGACAGCTGGAAAAACATTATGAAAGGCGCTGAAACAAGATATTCAGGTATAGCATTCCAATGGTTTGGTCCGGCAACCCGTAGCTTATATGTTCAGCTCACCACTCTCTCTGCAGTCCTATTGGAAAACATTGAGACCTCGTTCATGTCAGCTCGCTATACACATCCAGGCTGCTTGGTCTTTCATCAAAGCACAGCCGATGAATCATACTAGGTGCAAAGCGGTTCAGATATGTGAGACATGTCTGAACCTTGTCATTCGTAAAGAGATCCAGACACTGGAGTATCCACTTTAGCCATGTCTAGAAGCCACCACCACATTGGCGATAACTTCTCCATATACAGAGAATTGCCCCTTCTACAAGGGTGAGAATCGCGAGTATCAACGGTCATTGCAAACTTTGAGGCAGACGAATCAAGATATTTCACTCTACCATGTGCTTTCTCAACTCAAAGAAGTAAAATCCTACCTTGACTTCGACAATAGGTATTGTTACTCGTATACATATTCGCGGGAACAAAACCTACGTTCTCGTATACGCGGTTAATTGATTTTTGTATATAGTGGTGTAAGAAGTGGCTTAGTCTTGGCGGCGGTTGTCATTTCTAAGTGCCTCAACTTACTAGGAAATCAATTCATGTGCGAATGTAACACATTTTATTTTGCTATTCTGGTACATACGGCCATCGGCAAATTACAGCACTGGATCCCGTTCGCTCTCCACACGTTAAGTCTTTGACCGGCGGACTAGTAGTCAGGTGGGTGACCACTGGCGAATCCCCGCTGTCGTATGTTTTTGGCTTTGATTTTTTGCTTTCTGAAACGGATCACATAGTTGATCTTAGGTGAGCATTAGATCATATTTGTCCATTCCAATCTAGAATACGAAAACTGATATTGGGAAGACGATGCCTAGCTATTCCTATCTTTTTTTAAAGATACAAGAAGAAGATTTCGCTGGGCTTATCTCTTACCTGCAAAGGATCATGACTCTGGCTTTCCAGGCTGTTTTGGTTTCCGGGTGTTAAAGAAGATATTCTTACTATTATTAGGCGCTTATAACAGAGCCTCCTATAACTAGTTACAGCGTACCTCACCTCGTAACACAAGTCCCTGGTGCAAAGTCAATACACAACCAAAACTGTACTAATGAAAGATCCTATTACCCATATACATCCCAAAAATGACGTGTGTATTGGGCGTTGAATATGCATACATACTATGCAATGACGTTCCATGACGACTCTAACAAATACCCACCCCCACCATGACCCTCCCCTACATTATAAACAGTTTCTGAACATCCGTAGATCTCCTTCCGAAAACATCCTCACAGAAAACCAACATCCAAATCAATCTCTTCCATAACCTTATTTCAACCCAATCACACAAACATCCCCCACTAACTATCCAACATGAGCGACGATAACAGCCCCGTCACCGCGTACCCCGCGACTTCTATCACAGCGCAAAACCAAGAAGGTGGCCCTGGCCTCGATGCCAGAATGGAGCAAAAAGCAGAATGGTCGCGCCTTGAATTCTGGGACGACAACCAGAAGCCGTATCTCAAAGAATACGAAGGCCGCGGCCTGCTCCAAGGCAAAGCAGCGCTAATCACTGGCGGTGACTCTGGTATCGGACGCGCAGTCGCCATTTTGTTTGCAAGAGAAGGCGCAGATGTAAGCATTGTATATCTGCCCGAGGAAGAAGAAGACGCCCAATACGTCAAGAAGAAGATTGAAGAGGCGGGCCGCAAAGCCAACCTCATGCAACTCAACCTGCGGGAGCGCAAGAACTGCGAGCAAGCCGTTGAGCAACACATGAAAGTATTTGGCAAACTGAATGTGCTAGTCAATAATGGTGGGTTTTTCTTCTTCTCTTTACTGTATGCATTAAGAAGAACATGCTGCTGACTGCTGAAAAACTAAAAAGCCGCAATGCAAGAAATGGCTACCGACATCACCGAAATCGATCTGGACGTCACAGAGAAGACATTCCAGACAAACGTCATTTCCATGTTCGCAATGAGCAAGTACGCGCTCAAGCACATGAAGCGTGGCGACAGCATCGTAAATAGCACTTCAGTTGCTGCGTACATGTCAAATCCCACACTCCTCGATTACGCATCTACCAAAGGCGCAATCGCAACCTTCACAAGGGGTCTGGCACAACAGCAGGCGCCCAAAGGAATCAGAGTCAACGCAGTTGCGCCTGGAATTATGTAAGTTCTTCACTCCAACCTCATACACACTCCAACTATTATCATCTTCCTCTTTTTCTAGGTAATAACACTAATTACTCAAAAGATGGACCCCTCTCCAGCCAGCAACGAAAGGCAACCCTGCAGATGCAATGGAGTCGCTTGGGGTTGGTGCTTGTCCACTGAATCGGCCAGGCATGCCTGTTGAGATGGCTACGTGCTATGTGCATCTTGCGTCGCCGTTGGGATCGTACTGCACGGGCGAGGTATTGCATGGCTCGGGCGGCATCGAGATGCAGGGGTAAGGGGCTGGATAAAAGCAAAGGCCATGATTGTGTGAGAGGGGTATCATCGTTGTGACAATGAGATCGTGTATCAGATGAAGATTATGGAATGTAATTGATGGATGCATGATTTCAGTATGTAATTTACACACCAAAATTTCCTACAAGTCACATATTCCATGTTCTCGCATGCCGTTGTCTAGGTCAACAAAAGAAAACATAACTGAGTGCAAGACCAAAAAATACCGGTAATTAAATGTATTGCCTGATACAAGGCTATCTGATGTGGCTACATACAGTATTTTGGCTCAGAAAAGGGCGCACTAGTCAAGCAAGGAGAAATCAAGAAAGCTCCTCCAGCGCTAAAACTTAAAAACTCCTCTCTGCGTCTTGGGAGTTAGGAAAAAATTGATTTTAATGCTAAGATGTTCTTCAGAAATCAAATAATCTTTTTGGTATATAGAGGTGGGGGGATTCGAAGACTCAAAAAAACCACAAGGTTAGCTTTCGCACACATTTTCTCGAGAACCTACATAAAAATCATTTGGTGGAAGAGAAAAGCGTAGGAAACGAAGAGGAAAAAGCCATCGAACCAAGGCGATTAGATACAGAGTTGAATAGATAGAGTGGCATGTTCAGTATTACACTATGAATCCCACGATACCAACTTCCCTACACCTACTCATTCACCAGCTGCCCCAAATCCAAGAAACAGCGGCATAAAGCGCCAGCCCATGCATTTCCCTCACGAGCAATGTTTCTCGCATCAAAATTCAAGCAGCAAAAAACTAACCACCCTTCTTCATCTCCTCCACACCCTTCCCATGCTGTGCATCAATGTTATCCATCGCATCCGGCATATCGACATCAGAGAATAAAACCCTATTCTGCAACTTCTGAGCATCAACATCCATGGCATCATCGCTTCTGCCCACTGTCTCGCTACTCGCGTTGCTGAGTTGAGAAACCGCAGGGCGGGCGGGGTTAGGCTGGGTCGCGGCACCAGAAGCGTCGTTGTCGTCTTCAACCTCTGTATTTGGGGTTAAAGTAGCAGAACTCATGTTTGAATCGTTGCGAGCGCGGTTGTGGAGTTCCTTGGTGGATATTTGACTCCATTCATTGTTGTCTGTGGGAAAAGTGTCTTCGACCCAATCGCCTACGGGAGGCTTGTCCCAACGCGCTGTGCGGTTGTCCCAGCTTGTCTGGCCGGCATTGTCGTACTCGTTATAGCCTTCCCAGCCTGTTGCGTTCTTTTGCAACTCTTCCAAAAAGTTGAGATTGTCGCGCTTGACGAAATCGAGGAGGGGTTTTGCTAGTGGTACGGGTTCGACTGACATGGCGTCGTCGTTGGCATAGACTAGAAGTGCCGAAGCAGATTCGGTAGTCGCTCGCTCAATAACCTCTTGGAGCGTGAGGCGGTCTCGCCTTATTGTCGGGTTCGAGGATTCCGAGTCGTACTGCATTCGCCACCACTGCATTGCGCCTGGAACATCGGATTGGATGTCTGGATGTCGCACATAGACTACGTCACGGCGAGTGGCCACGCCATGGAGATAGTATGGGTAGTGCATGGCATCCTCTGGTGTCTGACCCTCCGGGAAGTCAATTTTGACCGGTTCTACAGACTCTTTTGCAGCCTTTCCAGTCGCAACATCTGTAGCGTTCCCAGTATCGTCATCTGTGGCACCATCGTCTACGCGGGGCTTAAATCTGCCAGAGATACCAACAATCATGTTCTTCGTATACTCAGTCTGCTTCTCAAGTGTCGCAAGCTTGTCCTCAATACTTTTGTAGAGATCTTGAAGCTGAGATAAGACCAGTGCGTCCTCGGGTGAATCATCTCCCTCTGGATGTTCATATGCGGTCATGCTGGTTCGCAGCAGTTGCAGTGATTCCACTTTCTTGGCACCGGCCTTCTTTGGAGTGTAGTATTTCAGCTTGTCCAACTGCTTCTGAATGGAATTCAGCTGCTCTTCATGCTTTCTGATATCGCTGTACATGCCGTCAATGACATGTTTGTTCTTCTCGAGATAGCGGTCGACATAGAGAGTCGCTGGTACACGACATCCAAGATCGGACGCTTCTGTATTTGACGAGGTCAGGCGGATAATGAGCACATTGCTGGCGTCGCGTATGTGTGCGCTTCCCACTGCTGAGGAAAAGAGTGTGTCATCGAGGACATCATACAAGCTGAAGTTGGGCCTAGACTGATCTCGTGTGACAGTGGTGTCAAGCGCAAAGCTTTCTTGTGTTGTTCCCGCGACATTGACAGTGGAACGAAGAAGACCATTCAACTCGACATTCGGTACATGACTCTGTACTGCAAAACCCCACATGACCAGGAACTTAAGCAAGTCATCGTCAGGATCCTCGACAGCTGACTGATTTTCTGCCCAAGCCTCAGTCTGTAATAAGGCATTCACCGATCCATAGATCCTGTCCGTGTTGTCGAGGAAAGCCATGAGACGCTGTGCCTCGTGGATAATCTCCAAGTTGTGAGCTTCTGAACGGCCTATGCTATCATCGAATATGCGCCCAGTCTCGGTTGGATTGCCTCTCCACCAATCCTCGCCTATCCAATAGTCCTCTTGTAGTATGCCGGGACATAGGAGCGCATTCCGAAATAGTGGTATTGAGTGTATGATGGGAATAAGACTGGATAGATAGTTGAAGTTGGACGACGGCTTGAGAATAGCGGGTTGGCCTTGTTCGCGCTTTCGCTGGATAGGTATTGGGTCGGCGATGATCTCGGTGGCTGTGGGTACCAAGGCCCATTGGGAGGTGTCGTAATTATCTCCAGTAGCTGGCCTGAAGTTGGAGTTTGAGCCGATGACCCCACTCTCTTGGTCTTCTATGCCTGTCTCTCCGTCAGTACGGTCAGTGTAGGGCGTAGTATAGAGCGCAATGGACTGACTCTGCATTGGAGCGTCACCGGCCTGGGCCTGGTTGGAGGCGATGCTGGTCCGAGAAGGCGGGCGCGTGGGTGCTCTGCTATTCACATTGCTGTGGGGGTAGTTGTCATGTCCTGGAGCGTAGTCAATATTGAAACCTGACACGAGCGCATGTCAGCCACGTTATCTCGACGTGTTTTGTAGCCTAGGCCAACGTACTGGGAACGGTTGCATCGTCGGCACCGTACATGGCACCTCCAAAAGCAGTCTCATCCCACTTGGGCTGGGAGTTGCGCAGATGGGATTTCAGTACCGAGATACCGCCTTGTTGCTCCATACTGCTGAAGTATTTGTCCATGGCGGCTTCGACGCTGTTGCCATGATTCTACGAAATACTGTTAGCCCATGCTCATAAGGCGCGCGCGATGTGCTTGAGCGGGGTGCCTTTCGTACCGCGAGTAGCTGTCTGGCCTCGGTTCTGTCCAGCTGGTCGGCACCGAAGCTGAGCAGGAGGTCGATGTTGGCCTCCACATCTGCCGCCTCCATGGTGGTGGTGGTCTAGCCAGGTGTGGTGGAGTGGGGGTTCAGAGGTGTTGCTTGCGCAGGGTACCTGGTAAAGGTCTTTGGGCGGGAGCGGGACGGCAGACAAGCGGGCGCAAACGCGTTTGGCAGCGGCACCGGCTTATAAACATCAAAGAGATGGGCTCGGATTGGCGATATGCGGAGAAGGCGCGCTTGTGTCTTGTCTGGCGGTAGTCATGGCGGGGGGCATAAGGCGTGAGCTCTGTGGAGCATAAGGCGGAGCTTTCACATCGCCAATTGCGGGCGGAAGAGCAGGGATGATGTGCACCGTCGACTATTATTGCGTCACACATGCACCTAACGGTCAATGCCGCACATGGCCCAACCTTGCACAAACTGCTGCATGTTTCCCGCTTCGTGGTTTTGTTCTTTTGTACATTTATCTTACATGGCAGCCCTGAAGCGTACACTCGTATCTTTACACTCCTGCGCGCTCTTCTTGGAATAATGAATAATTCCTTGACCATGTAACAGCAACGGCTTCTAACATGACGGAGATATTGCACCATCCAATACCTCTTCGCTTTTCTCTTGGTTACCCCAGACTCTATCATTTCTTCATTCAACCTTTGTAGTCTCCTCCATCTTTTCTGTCGCTGCTTCATCATGTTCGCGTGCAGCATCGGAGCCAGGCCCGAGTGGCCGGAACATCTGCACTCCCTTTGATTCGTTAAGCTGATCTTGCTCTATTCTCCATTGTCGCCCGCGGTGGCTGAACCTTGAGATCAGGTCGCGGTAGGGCTTGAGCTTCTTGTCCGTCTCCTCTTCGTCCAACCCAATCAGTTGACGCCGCCGCTCCTTTAGCGCGTTGTACAGCCTCCAGCGAGTCTGCTCTGGAATCTCCTTGATGTGGTACTCAACCTTCCACTCGTCTTGTTCTGTAAAGTCGACGGGCCTCTCCACGTAGCCCCCGTTTACTATATTACGGACGCTCAATGTCCACCCCATCAACGGTCCCTCCGAGATCGAGGTAGGTTCGGGTACACCCTCTACATCTCCTACGCTCTCCTCATCTCCATCTTTGGTGGCCTCCTCAGCAGTCTCCTCAGCAGTCTCCTCGGCAATCTCCTCAGCAGTCTCCCCAGCGGTCTCCTCAGCGGTCTCTTCAGTGGCCTCCTCGGCAGTCTCTTCAGCGGCCTCCTCAGTGGTCTCCTCAATAGACTCTTCGGAAACGTCTTCGGACGCGTCCTTGGAAGCATCGAGTGCTTCTTGCTGAGTTGCATCGGCCTCGCTACTCTCAGCTATCGAGACGATCTTCTGATCCTCATTGATTTGCTCGTCAACATCGTCTTGGATGTCTTGCCAAGCTTCTTGAGTTCTCCGATCATCTTCTGGTATACCCACGATATCCCGCGCAAAGTCTTGTTGGGAAGTTTCTCCTGCCTGTTGAATATCATCCGCCTGCTCCTCGGTGACGGGCTCAGCAAATATATACATGAAGGGCGTCTTGCCTTCGCGTGCTTCAAAATGCAACCTCAAAGACTATGTTCGAGTTAGTAACTGACTATAAGTATGAAGTCGACAAAAGTGGCTTACTGTATCGGGAAACTGAGCGGTAGCCTTGGTCAGAAGTTCATCAACCAGGCTAATAGAGACCTTGAACTCCTCGTCTCCCAAGGATGTGTCGTGCTGTCCATGAAGAACAGCATCCATGTCTGATAAGCTCAGATACTGAAAGCCAAAGATGCGCTCAATGTTGTGAAAGGCGACGAAAATACCATCCATTCGCCCCATCCGGACTTGCAGTGAGTACTTGAGCAGCGTGGCACGTGTCATGTCGTAGAACTCACGCTCAAAAGACTCCCACTCACCCAGCGCATGTCGTAGCTGGTAACCCGACCCTTCTTCGAATTCTTTGTGGTTCATACGGATTGAAACAACAGCCCGTGTCTTCAAATCGAAAACGCCGGTCCCGGGGAGTCGGGGGTCGACTGCATCCAGTTGGGACCGCATCATAATATTGCCTTGCTTCGAATAGTGATAGCAACGACTGGAGTTATCCTCTGTAGGTGCCTGCTCAGGGTTCGATCTACGATATCTTTCAAACTCGCTTCGCTCGGTTGTGAGCAGCTTCTCCAGGGAATGGCCAAGCCAGCTCATAATGTTGGGTCTGTCGTAGGACTTGTCTGCGTCAATTGCATAGATACCGTCCTTGTGTCTCAGAAAGACAGTACTGGGACCAAGAGTGATTTTCGAAAAATTCGGAGACGGATCTGGGAACTGGCGTGAGAGCATGTCGTGGTTGAGCTTTCGAAAATTGGACAGAACGAAATGGAAGTGCTGCAGGATGCCCGACATGCTGGATGTGGAGCCTGTGAACTTTGCACCAATGTTCTTCGTCAAGGCGAGCAAGCCTTGGTCCTTGGAGGAAGTCTTGTACTCGCTCAAGGCTTTGAAATCAAACTCGTGGGCTGGCATGATCCTCTCTAGGTAGGGGTCGAAGTTGTACACTCTTGACCGTGGGTCCTGTAGTCGGTACACGCCAGGGTTGAAAAGCACGCGGTCAAGTCCATAGGCTAGCATGGGCACAGGCGGCTTTTCCACTGGAACAGGCTCGAATTTGAGCTCGCTGGTCTGAATCGAGCTTATATTCAGCTTCTCACGTTCTTCGGCCTTCCGTTTCCGTTTCTGCTTGCGACCAAGGAGTGCGTCTTTCAGAGACATGCCAGTGTCGTCGCCATGCTTGTCCGCCGCTACATCCTCGGTCTCTTCTATTTCACGGGCATTCTTTGACTTTTTGCTAGCCTTTGTAGCCTTTTTAGCCTTTGCAGACTTTGCAGCTTTCTTAGTCACATCTCGCTTCAGCACAACAGCAATGGCGCTGAAGGACTGGCGTAGCAGCGGGCGCGGCAGGCTTTGGGCAGCGCAAAAGAGACATGCATGGTTCCAGTGCCGTGGCGAGGCTCGCACCAGTTGGCGACTCAGCATTGGAAAGTGTTGGCGGAGTGAAGAGTGAGGGCGGCGGTTGGGGTGAGCGGCGACAGCGACGCTTCGTCATTTTCAGAAAATCCATCGGCGTTTTGTTTTGTTAACGCCGGGCGATCGCCTATTAGGGCCCGTCACGTGATGCATAGGAGCAACAGTCAGGACGCGCGGAGAGGGCAGCAGAGACCCACCCACTCCGCCATTGGGCGCATGTCTTGTCGACAGTAGGACGACTACCTAGACAGAACCCTGTGAACTTCGCGTCCCCCTTCTTCTCCTTCTTTGCCGGTCCAGGGCGTCCTGCTTGTACGTACCTTTTTCGCGTCTGAGGCGTGAGCAGGCTGCCGGTCCCCCCTCGTTCAGACAGACGTAAGGCATCATCATCCCCGGAAACCCTCATACCATATGCGCCCACCTACGACACATGAATAATGGGACATCGCCATTGCACCACCACCGCCAACGCTGTCCCACTAAAAGTCCGAGCCTGACGTCTGCACTGCGACTACCGCCCCATAACCATCCCGCTATTGTTGTTGTTGTTATTGTTATTGTCTTCTTACTTCTTCGCGCATACGCCTGCACCTGCATGTTCATTGGCTACGCCTCGACGCTCAGTCCCAACTCCGCTCCTCTGGCTCACCCTCCGCACGTCGACTCTTTCTAACCTACCTACCGACGCGCATCCGTTGCTTCTTCCACCGAGGGCTGTTCTACTTTCTGTATGCGACAGTCGCGCCGCTGAGCTCGTACTGGGCTGTGCGCGCAAACCTGCAACCCCGGAATGTCCAAAGACAAACGGCGGAGCATTTTCGGTCGCAGCTCTCTCAATGTCCTCACCTCCCAGAGCAGCAAAGACGACACCCAACCCGCGAGTCTGCTGCGGAAGCGCCGCACCGCCTCCTTCATTTCGAATCTCTCCGACGTATCACAGCATGCAGAACCATTCACTATCAACGGCTCCATAGGAGCCAGCTCCAACGCCCCAGAACCGCCTGATTCAGCCCGATCCAATCTTTCCAAGAGCCAGCTGAAGCGTGCCAGCTCCGTCTTCAGTTCCTTTCGTGGCTACAAACTTCCCGGCGACGACGACCCTGAGCCCCTCTCGGCAACCTCGACGCGGAACTCGACAGTTTTTGGAGAATACCTGTTTGAAGATGTGAACAATCTTCAGGTCTTGCACCATGGAGAGGTGCAGACGAGCAGTTCTATGTTCAGGAAGAAGAAGGAATATTTGGTACTGACTGAGAAGCATCTAATCCGCTTCAAGAGCCAGTCCAAAGCAGCCGAGGCTTTTATCGAATGCGCCCCAGTGCACTTGATTCCAGGCGATGGAACTGAGTATCGTAAGGTCCCATCCTCGCATCGCTTGAGTACATACAGACACAGTCACAGCCCCTCCATTGGATCAACACATGAGCTCCAGTCCCTAGCCTCAGAATCGTCTGGTGATCGTCATCAAGGAATTCCCCTGCGTCACATTGTTGCCGCATACCACTTAGACGACGGACGGCCGCACTTTGCCCTCGAGCTGTACTACCTGGATGACGAGTCCAATCATGCCGCTTCCATGACTCTCCAATTCGGCGATCCGGAAGACATGTTTGCTTGGCTCAAGATCATAAGACATGCCGCCAATGCAGCCCGACTCTGTGATGCAAAGCCCATCTCTGCACATAACTCCCACCTGGCTGCGCGCGTCGTAGAAGCAGAGCGTGACTATGTGCCTCCATATTATGCCATATACAAAGTTGTCCTCAGGCCCCAAGGGAAAACCACGGCCAGGTCTTCGTCCGATGATCTGACAAAAGCATCTGCTTCAGTATGTTTTCTTGCAATTGGCGTGCACAAAGTACACATCATCCCATTATTCAAGCCGCCTTCGCAACGATCTTCCAGTCCATCCTTGGTGTCCCAAAACACACAATTGTCACATGGTATCCTGACCCTGACTGAAGTTCGCGTCAGCGAGATTGATGATACTTTCCAATTGACCTTCAGGTACGTGCTCGAATGCCCACAGCGAGAGCAACTCTGACAGCATGCAGAAAACCTCTAGAAAGACCAAAGGTGCTTCAATTGGCGTCGCTTGCCTCACGAGACATAGCTGTTCGCCTACAATATGTTGAATCTAGTCTAAGACCGGAGTGGGAGACACGCCCATTGGATTTCCTGGTTCCCGAGGAAGTACAACAAGACATTGTACGACAAGAGAGCCCACACCCTATGGACCCTGACTCTCTGGATCGCACTTTGATAGGTTATTGTATCGCTTATGACGTCCAACCAGAGAACATTAGCTATCAGATTACATATCCACCAGAGGACTCTCCACGGTTCGAGCTACTCCCACCCAGCTCCCGGAGAACCCAGTATACTACACTTGAACTCCTTGCTGTAATGCGCGCCCTGAGGTACAACGAAACGTTTGGTGGAATCTCATTCAAAGATGTACATCTGGATATTTTGAATGGGCTCAAAGACCCAAATGGCGCAGAGCATCTTTGTCTCAAGACAAAACGCGGCACGTACGCGCGCTTGGATATCGAAGAATTAGAGCGATCTTGCTTGTTGGTTCAGGAAATCCGCGCATTGGCTCTGACAAACCGGAAGCTTCGAAGAATGGACTTTTCAGGTTGTATCACGCGGAAACCCAGCGACCATGGGGAATCCAGAGGTAGTGCGAGAGACCAGGGCTGCGCCATTGTGGAAGCGCTGTTTCCGCTGTGCAAATACCAAACAACAAATGTCGATTGGATAGCTCTTAACAGAATACAACTGGGGGATACTGACTTGGATTATCTCGTCGCTGCAGGAGTCGAGCGAGCTTGCCATCTAAGGGGTCTGGAGTTGAGTGGGTGTGGTCTTACCGACCGTGCATTATCTCTTGTCCTAGACGCATTG
Organism: Bipolaris sorokiniana ND90Pr; assembly: GCF_000338995.1. Classification (NCBI taxonomy): domain Eukaryota; kingdom Fungi; phylum Ascomycota; class Dothideomycetes; order Pleosporales; family Pleosporaceae; genus Bipolaris; species Bipolaris sorokiniana. Next base: position 2,469,874 of record NW_006911897.1, on the reverse strand, counting down.
CGTGCGCAAGAAACCACTCTAGAAGCCATCGATCTCTCGTCCAATCCTTTCCGCCTTTCACCAAGCATTTTCGACTCTCAAATCGGTGTGTTTGGCTATCTCACACGACTGAACCTCTCACATCTTGCGCGATCGTCTGGCCTTGAATCCCTAATATCCGTCGAGACATTCCAAGGCTGGAGATTACAAGAGCTGATCCTTAGCGGAACATCGCTCAATGCGGCTACCGTCGACGCCATCGCCGGCTACCTTTCTAACTACAAACGGTCTTCAGTCCTTCGTGAGATAAAGTTGGATCATTGCTTTCTTACTGGAAGGGACATTGCTTTTCTTCTGCACGCAATGACCGAACACCCAGGCAAGGCTCGCGACCTCCATCTTGATGTTAGCGAGAACAGAATCGAGGAAGACCTGGACGCGTTAACAAAAGCTATCGCTAATGGCCTCGCTCCGTCGAGCTTCACTCTCCGTTTGCTTGAGTTTGAAGAAGACGCCGACTTTCGGAAGATGATACTCGCTTTGGCCGCCAATAACACCATTAGACAGCTGGACATCTCGCGAGCATCTCTACCATGTGACGCTTCAGAAGAGACGTGTCAAGCATTAGAGAAGATGTTTGCTGATAACAGAAGCCTTGAGTGGCTCGATATTTCTGGCGAAGATTCTCGCCTCGAAACAACCAAACTAGGTGTCGGTATCAACCGAGCGTTGCGAGGACTTCAGCGCAACAAAACGTTGCGTGCTTTGTACATCAGATGTAAGTTCATGGTCTTGAGTATAGAACAGTCAAGAAACTGACAGAACTAGATCAAAAGCTGGGCGTACAAGGCGCGAGTACCCTTGCGGATGTGCTCAAGGTCAACAATACCCTGCAATACCTATACTGTGAGGATAACGGTATTGCCTTGACTGGCTTCACGGATCTTGTTAATGCGCTTCATCGAAACACCACCCTCCTATATCTTCCATCCATGCATGAGTCCCGCCAAATGGCGCTCAAGCAAACAGAAGATCAAGTCAAATCAATGCGTGACGATTTGCCAACAAACAACCAATCAAAATCATACTCTGTTCGAAGTAGAATCGCAAACAGAGTGGTCAGCAAGACTGCAAAAGAGCCCAACTACCCGACAGGTCTGTCAGATCAAGACATCAAGGCCGCGCTGGGGCTGGTTGACGAGAGTTGGGCTAGGCAAGAATATCGTCTACAGCAGTACTTGACGCGCAATTACAACATCGCGCACGGCATACCAACAGCTATGGATGTCGATGAGGAAGAATTCGAAAGGCCAGATACAGCAAACAGTTTAGGCAAGATTCTTGAAAAAGTTACCATCGAGAGCACTCCTACTGCAGAGAAGGATCTACAGCTCGGTAGCCTACTTCCGGAAATAACTACGACGCCGATGGCAGACATTGACTACGACACTACACCATTGGAAAAAGAGCTCGAAATGTCTTTTGGTAATACACCGGTCGGATTTCCATTCTCAAAGTAGTCGGACAGACAACTTTAATCACACCTAATCGTGATTGGGTCTCTTTTTTTACCGCTTCTTGCCCATCATCACTCTATTGTTGCAATACTTGTTTGCAATCGCTTTCTTCGCCTGTATATATAGGGCTTATTTTGCATATACCTCCCTCGACAGAGGTCATTCGGCGTTTGTTTTCTACCACAGGTAGCTGACGATTTTGGAATTCTGGTCGTTTGGCGAAGGAACTGACTGGTCTGGATAATTTATACTTCTTGAGTACATGCATGTTCTAGGCTTAGGCTCATCTCTGGACGGCTGTTTTTCTTCTTCAAAGATACCATTTAGATTAACTATTATAAACAAGATTGAAGTTTCAAATTCATCTCAAGAAAAATGCTCCAGTTTGAGTCTTTTCATCGAAATCGAAATGTGACTAACTCATAGACCATTGCAGGTCTGAAATGTAGTCAGGTCAGATTTGGAGATTGTGCATTTCTGTCTGCGATCGCGCTGCGTGGGGTACACCCCACTAAACAAGCACATAACTGACATGTCCGAGCTCCGTCCGAAAATGTACGTTGACGACATCATTTCGCTCGAAACGAGTTAATTGAACCTCACACCATCAAAACCAAAACAACAGACGAACCAATTGCGGTTGCGAGACAATATCACGACTTTCTCATCTTCTTATGGTAACTAGGCTAAGAAGATGGTCCGACAACATGGTAGTTTAGAGAAGGATGAAGAGACAAATCAGGCGGCCTGGGAGGCGGCTCGTGGTGCGCTAATCGGCGGTACAAAGGTATGAGATGGCGCTCGCGCGGATAGTGTCTGTCACATCTTCCCCTTTCCCTTTACTGCGAGTTTAGGAGTTTGTTTCAGTACGGGAAGCAAGAGAAGGAAAGTAATAGCGAAAGAGCTAGCTGTTGGCGCATGAGCGAGTCTCACGTGAGACCCAAAGATTGGAAGATACCATGACTGCACAGTTCATGGTCATGTCGATTGACTACTTTCATACTTTATCTGAATTTCTACCAAGACTTCCTGATCATATGAGAGACATCAAGCTAACTTTGATACAACCAGTGGGGTGCTTTTTTCGCCGTAGCAGGCGGTGTCGCATACGCATTTTCCCCCCTCTACCGTGGTCTGACTGTCCAATTCAAAACGTAGGATTTTATTCCTTCCCTCTCGCATTGCATACTGCTCTAGATTCCATGATTGCTGATTCATAGACCAGATACATACAAATGTCTGGCATGATACTAGGCGGCATGCTCGAAGCAGACAAGCGCATGGTGAACTACCAGCATCGCATTAGACATCATAAGAGGCTGGCAAGGGATATGGAGATTTGGAGACGGTACGAGGATACGTATGAGGAGAGAGGGACGCCGGGAGTGGGAGCGGAGAGCGATGTGCATGGGCCAGATGGGAAAAGTGCATAGAGCCGCAAATGGGAGGATATCGTAAGTCAGATTAGAGAGTAGGGAAGGCCGTTGTATTGTACGATATCAGGCGTCTATTCATTATCCACATATGCAATGAATGGGCTACATACATGCTTCTGTTTTGGGGTCTTCTTCTAGATGATTCCAGGATTTCATAACAGCACAGTTTATACAGTTATTCTGCTAATAAGAATCTTTGGAAGAAAAACGACTAGCACTATTGTAGTACTAAGTCCACATCAATTTCCAAAAACACGCGAATATTTCATGTAGTATGGAGTAATAACATTGCTGCGTCGGCGTGGTGCGGAGTTAATGGACCAATGACGTGCTTCGTTATGCGGAGGCAAGGCTGACGTAATGTCTCTCCACCTACGGCGCGCCGCTTTCTTCAAAAGCCACCTTGCGAATTCGCTCCGTCTGGTTCTTTAGGCAGCCCTCCCGCTGTTCCTCGCCCACCACACTTCATTGTCGCATCTGTCTGTAGCTGCTACAGCTTCACGCAACAATGGACGTTTTCTGGACGCTCCCCCCGGTCTCTAGGTAAGCTTCTTTCTTCTACTTCGTGTAGCTCTGAGAGTTTCGCATCTAACAGCTTCTCATAGAACCATTACAGCTGCAGCTGTCGTCGTGTCGGCGCTGGGCTATGGTGGCATCCTCAACCTTTACCATGTCATCTTCGCTACTCAATATGTCTTCACTACCAAGATGATCCCGCAGCTCTGGCGAATCTTCTCTGCGTTTCTCCTCACGAAACCGAAGTTCGGCATCCTGCTTGACCCATACTTTTTGTACCAATATGGCAGCTCCATTGAGCGCGAGTCTAGCCGCTTCTCGCAACCCGGCGACTTTTTTGTGTATACTATGTTCGTCGGCAGTGTCATTGTGGTAAGTACCTGCTCGTAGCTATTCTGCGCCCCATCGCACATACATGTGTCTGTCCATATCGCATCGACCCAAGCTGTCTGCGACGAACCGACTACGGTCTCCTTCACCTCGACATATCTGCCCGCCCAGTCAAAAAATAATCTAGCTGAAGCGGTTCCTGGAATCGAGGAAGAATACCCTTGCACATCATGCAGTTCCACTACAATCCAAAAGGGACTGTATGGTGTGTAGGCATGGTGGGATTGTCACATAACGATGCGTTGCGAATTCTCTATTTCGCAAGGTTATTTGAGGCTCCCTACATACCTTTACCATTTGTTTTGCTTTGTTGAATCCCTTGTTGTGGATGTAACCTGGAGTGGGCTTGTGCTAATGGTCCATGTAAAGGGAACGGCAGGCTGTCTTTTAGGCTCATACACCTTTCTTCCTGCGCTGTCTCTCGCATACGCATATACCTTTGGCCAGGACAACCCTACACGATCCGTGCAATTCTTCATTCTCAACTTTGACGCCAAGTTCCTACCGTTCGCCATGCTGTTTCTTACATTCGTCATCGATGGTCCTGATGCAGCGGCTTCGCAACTGACTGGCCTCATTGCAGCACATCTTTACGATTTCCTCACAAGGATCTGGCCTACTTTTGGAGGTGGAACAAACTACATTCGTACCCCTCAGATTGTGAAGGGTTGGTTCAGTGCAACAGCCGGCAGCGTCCAGGACAGGGGATATGGCCATGCTGTCCAAGGACGCGGAAGGGCGGCTGGTGCGCCTGGAAGCGGTGCGCAGCCGACCACAGGCAGGACTACGGGTGCAAACACGCCTTGGAGTGGTATGGGACCTGGCCGTAGGCTGGGAGGTTAGACGTACAGGCTGAAAACGTCGTGTGTAGTCTGTTTATGATGGGTACTGCGGTTTTGATATTACCCGAACAGAGCTCGTCACTGTATTATTAGCATTACAGTAATTATGAAAATGAACACTGTATTATGATCTGTCGAATTACTCTGCAGTTATGCAGATTTTACAAACATCGTGATGGGAGAAGAAGCGCCAGTAACCCACCACTGAACACGATTCCACAGAACTTCAAGCTTAAATCTCGCTCATGACGTGTGATATATTTGCCTCTTGGCCATATTTACAAATCACCGCCTCATACACTGATCACTCAATCAACATACCCTCTTTACTTTGAGCTCCCAGCTGGGTTACTGGGCCCATCAACCGCCCGCTCCACATGTCCCGCAATTCCATTCTTACTCGCATCAAATTGACTTCCAATTACACCGTCTTTGCTAAATGGACCTCCAATCGCTTGTCCAATTGATCCTACCGCGCCATCTGGGTTGACTATTTTGCGAAAATATTAGTACTAGTTATATCGACTTGAAGATGGAGAGATGAGATAACAAACGTACAGTTCTTCCCAATTGCACCCGCAGAAGAGAGAACACTGGGATTGTCCTGAGGAATAGCGTTTGTGGATTTGTTGGCGCCGAGTTTATCGGCTGCGGAGGTGGTGCTGTCGGTCATGTTGGATGAGCCTGAGGGGTAGGTGGATTTGGGCGTGGATTGGTTTTCGGTGCCCATGCCTAGTTGTTCCATTAGGGGGCCGGTGGACTTGGGCATTTTTCTGGATTTAGAGGTGTGTTGACTGGTGTGTTGGTGTAGTTGATTTGGTTTTAAAGATGTTAGATTGGGTTTGGATTGTGGATGTGGGATGTACTTGTCGGGGGGTTAAAAGTATTACTTATACTTAAGGTGATACGTAGGTATTGTGTGAGATGCTTGGGTTTGGGGCGCTTATCGTCACTGGGAGATATGCGTTGTGCAAGTGGGTGATGCGCTTGAGTGACAATCGTGATGTCATGACGACACTTGGACATGAAATCATCTATAAGAGCGGGAGAGACAAAAGTCAATGATGTAGTAGGCTCCTTGCAGATCGGTATCTAAGCAAGTGGCTTGTAGTTTTTGCGACGTGTAGATCGTTTTTTTTTTGAGGATTTGCTGGGTCGGTGGGACAATGGCGGGAATGGCGTTGTGGTGTTGTCATTGGTTTGCATGTTAGGGTCATGGTGAAATTCACATGCGCGTGAGGCTTGAATGGGAATTTGGAACTGCTTTTCGTCATTGAGTCTCTAGTTCCCGAATCTTTTGAGATTCATGAAACGATGGGAGAATGGATCGAGTAGAAGGTTGGGGGATGGGGCTTCCGGGGTCCAACTAGGGACGATATGTCAGTCTGGCTTCTGTAAGCAATCCACGATAACTAGCATAAGAATGAATTACAAAAGGCAAGAGAAGCTGGAGTACTCGTTTGAATTATTGCAGCTTTATTTGCATATTACGATCATTTCTGTGGGGGTTTTGGTATACAAGGACTTTAAAGTTAATTGTTGCCTGAAACCACGCTACAGTCCGCCATATACGGTGGACCATAACGGCGTCTCGTGTAAAAATTGTTTTGGCTCCAAGTTTAGGATAAGTGATGTTGTCTCAAAACGTTCAGCATTTGACATATCACCTAAACAATACGCATCATGGTAAAACGTAAAGAAAGAACAACAGCTGCGCATGGCATATCTATAAGACCTACGGTGGTTTTAGAACATGTCCAATTCGTCATCTTATCCAGCTACTACACTTTGAGCCACGTGGGTAGCATGGTCCGATATATCCCACGTGTGCGCGTGGCAAGTAAGATAGCAACTAGGTGACCCTCTACCATACCTCTACCCCTACCCATGGTCTGTGCGACCTCTACCATACCCCTACCATACCTCATCGTAGGAGATACCCATCTGTTAGCCTATATAGAAGGATTTGATGAGAGCGCCTAAATACAAAACGAAGTCTGCTCTACGTGCTTCGAGCAAAACACCTAGCAAACCAGGTCATCTGAATGGCTGAGAGATGGCCAGCATGGCTACTTACTGGTTGAGATGAAACCGTGATCTTCAAGCTAGCAAAGAGAAGCAAGAGCAAAGCGAGAGATTTGTGCCACATCAATAGAGCCAATGTCAAGAAAGAGGTGGTTATGTCTGAACGTCAAAGATTTGATTAGGAATTTCGTCGGCACTGGTACGTTGGGGAACAGCAAAACGATCCAGGAGTCCTTTATCGCATCTTAATTTGGCCAACCTCAACTAAGGGTAAAAGAAATGTTTTTGTAGGTATTTAACTATGTATACATTCGATTCGGTGACTAGGCCCGAACACCTGTGAACAACTGCAATCACGATGCTAAAAAATTGACTATAACTACTTGCTCCTAAACCTGCCCCCAACTTTTGGAAATGTCAACGGTAACTTGAGTTTTGCAACGAAATGATTGATGCTCTCGGCCTTCGTGAGCTTCAGATTTGTGAGATCGGTCTGTGTAGGGGGCGTGAGTTTGCAGCCTAGTTCAGCAAAATACTGTTTAATTCTATTGATAATGGTCAGCGCGTGCTACGAAGTCATTCTACCGGCAGGGCTACTTACTCCTTGTTCTCCAGTTTGAGGTCTTCGCGGAGATCATTGACGTCGACTGCTTGGTCATCGACGATGAGGGCTGCGGCTGCAATGTGGGTCATGAGATTATCGACGTTCCAGCGAGGCATTTCGGAGCTCCTGAAAAATGTTAATGTCGCCTCTTGTAATCGGAGAATCAGAAACACTCACCCCTCTGGGGCAAATTTCCGTCTGATGGCCAAGACACATCCAGCTGGTGTATCCTCACCCATGGCTGCTTCCAGCTTGCCCTTAATGGGTATCTTCTTCGGCCGAGCACCTCCTGCACCAATCAAGGCTGCGTTAAAATTTATGCAGAGCAAGATAAAGCGCAAGACTTTTAGTTTTTGAATTTGTTTGTTCTTGGCTAGCTTGACGATGCGCCTTGCAACGTACTTGCTGGTGACTTCGACACCTTGACCGGCTGCAGATGCCTGTACCCAGTCCTTTACGTCGAGCATAGTCATTAGCTCGCTACCAACAACGGTACTGATCGGGTAGACATCGCCAGGATATTCGGCTGCGAGGTTTGGAATTGGTCGTGGTTTTGAACTGTCGACAGCTGCTGCAAGGTCTTGGCTGGTGGGCATGACACTGGTGGAGGAGGACATTTGCTTCAAAACGTTCTCAGCAACCTCATTGGCTCCGGCGCCGCTCTTAATGGCGTTCAGCGTGCGGTCCTCAAGCGCCTTCCTTGACTTCTTAGATCCGAACTCAGCTGCAAGCGCAGCTCTCTTTGCCATGATTGTGTTGTTCTGGGCCTCGAGCGCTTCCTGCTCTTGGCGCATTTCTTCGACTTCGCTTCGCAGTGTGCTTCGGACAACGACTCTCTTGACGGGGACAATCTGCAGCTTGCTCGTCGCCGGGTCATAGACACCAACGTAATCCTGCAGCTGGCTCTCAGAGCTGCCATCGCGCTCTTCCTGTGCGATGTAGTCGAGGCGAGGATGATCAGAAGACTGGAAGAGCAGTTCGGTACTTTCGCCTTGTTGGAGGACCTTTGTGCGCTTGTATGGGGTGAATGAGATTTTGGAGGGAACGGCAAGACCAGGAGTGACAGCTTTAGAAAGTCAGCGGGAAACGGTAGGCATTGTGGACAACGGCGCAGGTATTGCGACAAGCTGGAGAGGCAGTCACATACCGAGCAATGGGCCCAGCGTCTCTTTGCTCTCCACCATGTCGACGCGGACATTGCCCTGGGGCGCGACGACGGCCTTCTTCTTGGGCCGGTCGCCGTTTTCGGCATGTCTTTTTCTCTTCTTGTCGCTCATGTCGTCGGTGCGGGCGCGATATGGAAGAGCGTGTCGCGCCATATCAAAAAGTTCGACCTTGAATTGGCAGAACGCCGGGGCGGTGAGGAGAAAGATGGTAGGCGAGCGACAAGGGTGTCGACTAGCGCGGATGGCATGACGTACTCGCGAATCACGCGTCCCGGCCCTCTTCACTGCCGCATATCCCAAACGCCATTGTCGTGGCCAACCATCCTGGCGCTGCCCTATTCGGATCCGTCAATTGTTGTAGCCGGGTCCGAGGGTAACGGCGTGCCGTGTAACTAGGAAATTCCAATTGTGCTTTCATCCTTCTTTCTCCCTCCAGTGACAACACCATCCGTCTCCATTGCTTCCTCGTCCCCTGCTAATATTCTCTCATCTCATCTCATCTCATCTCCATCGATTTCCTCACCCCCACAATGCCTTCCATCGCCCAGAAAGCTGGGGACATTGTTGATCATGTTGGCCATCGCGTCCACCATGCCGCCAAAAGCGTCGAGGCCCAAATCGGGGCTACCACGAACCAACTTCTCCCACCCCGCCGCCGTGAGCAGATGATTGAGCAGTCACGCGATTATGCCAATCGAAACCCCAAGATAGCAGTATGTTCTCTATAGGCGCCTGCACAACCCACGCTGACAGCTATGCAAAGGCCTTCCTTACCACCCAAGCCGCGTTCACCGGCATTCCCCTCGTTCTCTTCCTCGCCTTCGCAGCCGTCACCCTCCTAGTCTCCTTGACCACCTGCCTCTTCCTCGGTCTACTCGTCTCCCTCAGCATCACCTTCTTTGTTGTTGGCCTTGCTCTGATTTTCGTTGTACCTACTGTCTTCATCGCTAGCTTTTCAGCCATCTTCATTTTTATCTGGGGCTTAGCAGGCTTCATCATCCTCCGCAAGTTCAACGAGCGTGGAGCATCAGCCAAGCCCAGCACTCGCTTTGGTGACGCGGTGAAGAACGGTAATGCTGCTGGTACTGGAGAAACATATGCAGATGATCCAACAAGTTCTGGAGACGGCGGGCCAGTGAGTCGAGTGCATGGTACTGTTGAATGGGACAGGAAGTGGGCAGACGGAGTGAAGCATGACTCTGTTGTGCTGGAAACAGACAACGCCTATCAAGTGCTGAAAGCGGCAAGTACGGAACCGAGCCCGTATGCATGGTTACTAACCAACGACTAGGAGACCCCTGTACCTTCAGTCTCGTTCGCGTGAGAGCAGACATCACGAATGCCAGAACGCGGCAGATACCATGATTTACTAAAGTATTGTCACAGTGTTATTTGCCGCTTGCGCTGTAGCTGTTGACCTCTGGGTCTTTTTCTTTTCGATAACAACATCAGTAAGGAGGAACATAAGATAGTCACAATAATAGGACAGAAATTGTCATTACAACACCTGCGAGTGACATGGTCGTATCGATTGAAAATATACAAGCCTCAAACAAGCACTACTAATATCGAGGCCAACTCTATGCCAATGCGATTTAATTTCGCTTTCTTTATCTCAGCTTGAAACGGCCACCAATTCGATGTGTCCTATACAACTCTAGGTGGGTCTCTACCTGTTGGCGTTACTCGCACCTGCCTCACCCCACAGTCACTTCGAGACCCTCCAACTTGCCATCCTCACGCCATCTCTCCAACATTCGGGTAAATTCCACTATACCTCCGCCCCAAATCACTGACTTTGCCCTCTTCATCATTCCTTCATGGTCATCTGGCGCCGGCATCTTTAGTGTCTCACCCTCCAGATTTCGATGCCCTGGCGTGCAGATTACGTTTACACCGAAGAGGCCGGAGCCTTTCGCAATCGCCATGCCCCACCCTTCCTCTGCCTCAGCCGAAGGTTCAATCACTACAGTCCCCGGTGTATCCAGTGTCTGCCTAGAAGCAATTTCAATAACGGAAGTCACATGCTCGCTCACCACATCCATGACATGACCCCAATTTGCTGTTGCGGTATTTTGATCCATACCTAGTATAAAGAGATTGGGAAACCCGTTAGTTGGAATTCCTTGGAAAGTGCTGAAGCCCTGTGCTTCCCAATTTTCTGATATTTGACGCCCATGACGACCAATGATCTCTGTGCCGGTACGCGCCCCTGGAGCCCCTCTAGCACGTGGTGAACGATACCCAGTGCTTAAAATAAGGATATCAACTGGGTATTCTTGACCGTTGGCAACAACACCCTTCGTCGTGACGCTGTCGATTCCAGCGCCATCTGTGTCAACCATGTGGATATTGCTGCTGTTAAAGGCTTCCAGATACTGGTCACTAAAAGTCAGACGCTTGCACCATGTCGGATACCAAGGTGTCATCTTTGCAGCCATTTCCTTGTCTTTAACAATCTCCCATATCCGCGAGCGAATTCTTTCGCTGTTTTTCGAATCGAGCGCGAGCAATTTACCAATATGCTCTTGCAATTTCTCACGTGTAATATTGCCAAACCGAGTGTTGCCGTAGAGGGAGCCGAAGCCTTTTATTTGAACCCAGCCATGATTGGGGTCTTCATCTTCCATTTTCCCATTCCCAATCACCGTTTCTGCAAATGCCTTCCTCCGAGCTCGTTGCCACCCAGGTTTAGCGGCTATCCTCTGATGCCAATCCTCAGGATCTGTATCAAACTGACCTAGAGAATACATTTGGGGAGGTGTGCGCTGGAATACATAGACATCCTTGGCGAACTTGGCCGTTTGGGGAACAAGCTGGATTGTAGCGGCACCTGTACCGATGATACCCACTACCTTGTTTCTGAGCTTGGCCATGTCTGGCATTTCGTCATTGGCAGAGCCTCCGGTGATGTCGTAGTTCCAACGCGCTGCATGGAGTAATGGCCCGGAAAACTGTGCCAATCCAGGTACTCTGGGTACTTTTGGGTAAGGAAGCGGACCAGTGGCAATGGTAACCATCTCGGCGTAAAACAAAGGATTTTCTTCTTGCTTTCCTTCTAGACCACATCTCATAACTACGCTAGCCCTCCAGGCCTTGGTGTTGTCATTCCATTCGAGTTTGTTGGCTTGCGTACGGAACAAGACTCGACTATTCAGCCCAAACTTGTCGACAAGCTGCTCCAGATACTTGCGAATCTCAAAACTGGAGGAATCCTTTTTCTTAGGCATATAGCCTGTGTCTTCCAAAAAGGGAAAATGGTAATATGACTCAAAGTCACAATGCAATCCCTAATGTTGCTGTGGTCAGTCTCATCAATCCGGGTCCCAAGTAACACATGAACAGCCTACCGGATACCGATTACAATACCATGTCCCTCCAACCCCCCGACAGTATCAACCATAAGTATTTCTTCGGGGTTGAATCCCTTTTTGGTCAACTTAATCGACATGATAATTCCGCCTATCTCGGCCCTAAGGATCAAAAACTTGACGCGGCCATCATTCTCAATGGGCAAAGGAAGTGCATCAAGTGCATCGTGATCGGCCCATATATCTTTAATCAGACTGTGCAGACGTTCGTTTTCACTAAAGTGAAGCTGCTCATACTGATTCATACCATCCTCTCTCAAGCGCTTCGCTGCTTCAAGAACATACTTTTGCACAACTGGCGCACTGGGGTCGTTCGGATTGACAACAGTAGCGGCAGCCATCTTTCTTATCACACTAAGAGCCGTGATTTACTACTGATGTCAACGGAGAAGAGTCTTTTTGCACAGGGCCAACGTGGTAGAAGCGCGTGGGCGAGACCGTCTATAAGGTGTTTGTTCTTCGCGCAAGATAGATTTAGATAGACATGTAAGCAAACACGCAAAGAAAGCTTTACATTAAGTAACTCATCAGGGAAACCTTCCCTGTGAATACAGGTCGTCCTGGTCCAAAGTCTCGGGTCTCACGCTTACTAGGCAAATGCTCGGTCAACACAAGAAACACCACAGCGTATCTCTGCATGTGTAAGATTCACCCCGCATTAAATGATAACGGGGAAAGAGGCAAAGTTGCAGGATTTCTCATATCTATCTCTTGACCTTAAGAGATATTAAGCCCGAGTGACGAATCAAACGACAAGAGACGGACGTGCTGGGCTACATTGTCGGAACGATGATGACGATCAACAGGTTTGGTCTTTGGCATCCTTGGTGTGAACTGATGAATCAATCGTGTAGACATATATCCACGTAAACGGGGTGAAGCATGACGAACAGTAGGGGATGATATATATCTTAAAGGAGCCAGAGAAAGAGACATCGATGTTTTACTCGCCTTGCATCAAGAAGCGTCGACATACCTCCAGCCAGAGTATGTCGCAGCCAGAGTCAGGATCGATACTAGCCGCCAGCTCGAACAACCTTGCTCGTCTCCTGCCATGGCCGTCGAGCCATACTTCACCGCCAACTTCTCTTACGCCTCTCTCGTCAACCATCAGACCGTTTCCCGCAGCACCACTCGTATATCTCGCACACGGTGGCGTTCCATTGACAACAAAGTCGAGAATACGATCACGCCAGTGCGAAAGCACGGGTGCGTAGTACGCGGGTAACTTGTTCTCATGGTCTCCACCAAGCAACGTAGCAATATCAAAAGTGTGCGTTGCAAATGCCCCATGGTTGCGTATGGGGCCTGCAAACAGGTTGCCAAGGTCGAAGACGTGGAAATAGGTGGCGGGCACGAGGTCTGCTTGGGCGAGACTCAGTGCTGCGGCAAAGAAGCCAATGTCACTTTCGAACAGACAGATGCGCTGGAGAGCGTCTGTATCGTTGGCTGCGGAACTGATACCATACAAGTCTAAGAGTACTGTGCCATTTTTAGGACCCAAGACGTCTTGAGCGATGTTGGTGAAGGCCTCAGCATGGCCGCTTCTACTGCCGTCTTTGCTCATCATGTTGTAGGATATCCCACCGTCATACGTAGTCGACCCGATAATCTGCGCTTCGACGGGTTTTGCCCATTCACGCCAGTTTGGAGGAGCCAGTCTGCCTTGTCTTACCAACTGCATACTCGGTCGCTCAAAGGGAAAATATGTACTGTTCGTACAAGGCAGACCGACCCAAGCTAGATCTCTAATCTTGGACACTTCAACATCTATCATATCATTTGCAATGCATTCTGCGTCTCTATCGCTACCGTCAGCCTCGTCAACGACACGGATACCTAGTTGCTTCGCCTGCGCAAGAAAATTATCATGGTGCTCGTCCGGCGTCAGGGTAGGCATCGTAACTGGCGTCCCGGAAAACATAATAGCGCGCTTGAACAGCGGCGTGTGCATAGTCTGCACGGAAATACTTTCAGCCCCTGCGCTCTGTCCGATTGCAGTAATGTTTTCAACATCTCCGCCAAAATCGCCAATGTGCATTCGTAGCCACTCGAATGCGAGAACCTGATCGTGGATGCCGTTGTTCTCCGGGACCAGATCACTCGCGTGGTTGGAGTGCAGGAATCCGAGTGCGCCGAGACGATAGTTGATTGCCACAAATATGATGGGCGTGCTGCGTTGTATAGCGTGGCGGACGAGGTTCTCCGGGCTGTAGTATGGTCGATTTCCTGAGCCTAAGAAATACGCGCCTCCGTGGATAAAGACGAGAACGGGTAACTTGGGTGCAGAGCATATTTCTGCGTTATCATCGATGAGCCTCCTGGGTAGGTGTATAGAGAGATTCAGGCAATCCTCTGATTGGGCTTCATCTTCTGGGAAGTTGTCTGTTGGAAGTGGGATGTTGGAAGCGTCGGATTTGACGCTGCTCCATGGTTGGATACTGGAGGGCCCCGGTGTTGTGGCATCGAAGATACCATCTTTGTATCTCTCATTATTGCTGTCTGAGAAGTTTGGGCAGAGCTTTGCGCGCGCGAAACGATGGGGGATGGTACCGTAGGGGAGACCTAGGAGCTTGACGAAGGGATTATTGTTTTGATTTAGACATCTTATCAAACCCAGCTTGTTATGTCTGATGATTTTATGGGCCATTGTGGGTGGATTGAGGCATGTTCATCCTGTGTGAGGTGTCTGGATACGCCAGTGTAATCGATCTAGGAGTCGTGACGTCAAGTGTTAGGTCGACGCTGCAGAACAAAGAATTTCAAAATGCTCACTTCTACCTTTATTCTCTTCAATCTTTTGGTAAAATAGTAGAAGATTAGAGCTTGTATGTCGGTATCACTGATGTTGCTGTCATCTACCAAAACATTATCACTGACCAAATGTAGTTAGCTGCTTGACCTGACATCACTTGTACTACTTGCATCAGCACGGCATCTGTTGCATTCTAACGCTCGCGACATCAAGAAACCTTCGAATTCTTGTTTTTAGTTGAGCGGGCGAATCTCGTACTATTTCAGAAATGTCAAGGGATGGTTCCTGTGCAAGTGATACCAGAAACCACTGTATTGGAACTACACTAGCATTATTGGCAGTCCCCAGTTATTAATCGCAATGCATGGAGAAACATGTTTGGTCATAGGATTGCTTCTATCTATCATATTCGGTATTAATCTCGGGTAGCTATCTTGTTAGTCCCTGCGAGATGACCCACCCCCTTCCGCCAGAGTTTGCGCCTTCTCCATCTGGTTAGAACTAAGTATGACGGTTAGCCTGGATTTTCACATGAGCATAGAAAAGCTTAGCCACCCACCAAAAGCTTGGTACTCGAAGTGATTGAACTTCGTTTTGCTTCGATTGAGACTGTTCTATAGTCCTCGTGTGCAAAATGATCAAGCATATCCTTCTTGCTTCACTCACTGTTGGGGCATTGGCTCGTCCTGCAGCCTTGTCCGATATAAAACGCAGCAATGTCACTAACCTCAACGTCAAAATATCTGTTGCTAACGGGCTCTTGGATACGCCTACCGATGGTCGCATTGTATTGATGTTTGCGCCTGCTGGAACTAATCCTCTCGATGACACCGATGTCACTTCATCACCCAACAAGATATTCGGAAAGAACGTGTACGGATTTGGATCGGATAAGGCCGTCACGTTGTCTGGCGGTAGTAACGACAGTACTGCGACTGGAGTCTTTGGTTGGCCAAATCCCAGTCTTGACAACATCGATCCCGGTACCTACAGTGTACAAGCTTTCCTCACCAGATACGAGACTGTGACCCGCAGCGATGGATCCAAAGTCAGCCTCCGCTTTCCATGCGGCGATGGTGCGCCAAATTTCAATGGCTTTGGGAGCTTGGTGACGCCAATTACAAACATCACAATGTCTGGCAGCTAACAAGTTGTCCAACTGACCTTTAACAATATCACCGAAGTCCCCAACTTCAATGGGAAAGAAATCGGCGGATGCAACCAGGGCAACTATGAGGACACAGAATTTCTCAAACATATTAAGATTCGTAGTAAGAAGCTAAGCAAGTTCTGGGGGCGAGACATGTATGTGGGCGCCAACATCGTACTACCAGCTGGTTATAATGCCAATGACACGAAGACGCGGTATCCCGTCATCTACCACCAAAACCACTGGACAGGTGGTTTTGGCGCGTACAAATATGGCGAAAACGAAACTTTCACCTCCATCTGGGACAAAGGTATCATCCCAGCCACAGACAGCAAACCCGAACGGCCAGTCCCGAAATTCATCACTGTTGCCTTCCGCCACGAAGCACCCTACTACGACGACTCGTACGCCGTCAACACCGCAAATCTCGGACCCTATGGAGACGCCCTAAACGACGAACTCCTGCCCTACATCGACCAAAAATTCAACACCATCCGCTCCCCCTACGCCCGCATCCAAGACGGCGGCTCAACCGGCGGCTGGGAATCAATTGCAAACGTAATCTACCGCCCTGACCTCTTCGGCGCCTGCTTCTCTTCCTACCCAGACTCTCTATCCTTCTACCGCCACCAAGACATCGCTCTGTATACCGCTTCCAACGCATACACTCGCGACGACGGCACTGCCGTCCCCAGCATCAGGACCTTCGTCAACGGTACGCAAGTCATTGAAGCCACCGTCGCATCCGAAAACCACTGGGAACTCACTTTCGGCACTTCCTCGCGCTCCTTCAACCAGTGGGACGTCTGGAATGCCGTGTTCGGCGTCCAAGGCTACAATAACTATCCGCTTGAGCCGTGGGATAAGGTGACCGGCGAGATCTACCCCCACGCTATTGCGTACTGGAAACAGTTCGATCTTACTGAATACATCATTGCGAATTTCAAGTCCAGTCGTAATCTCGGCACTGCGCTTGCGGACCGGCTTTTCGTCTACGTCGGCTCGTGGGATACGTATTTTCTCAATGAGGGTGTGCAGGAGTTTAGGGATAGGACGGATGAGGTAGGTGGGAAGGGTTGGGCGAATGTTACGATTTTACCGGAAAAGACGCATGGGGGCAATTATCAGGATCGGGATATTTGGGAGTATCTGGAGTTGGTGGAGGGATGGGTGAAGGTGCATGCGCCGGGGGGTCCCAAGTCGCTTTGTGAAGAGTGTACGGCGCCGTCGACGCGTGGGAATGTTTGGGATGAGGTTATCAAGTACGGTGGTCGCAATGCTGCGGTTCAGCGCCAGGCAGATCCCCGGATTGAGGGTGCCGATAAAGTCTCTGTAGGTCAGATAGTGAGAGCCAATGTTGGGCGCTGGGATCCGGGTGTCAAGTTGACTGCTCAGTGGATTCTGAACAGTAAACCTGCGTGTGAAACATTTGCTGTCAAGCAGGGTGCGAATGTTACGTACACGCCGACTGCAAAGGGGCATGTGCAGTTGCTTGTTACGGGCGAGAAGAGGAATTATGCCACTGAGACAAGGAAGAGTCAGAGGGTGCTTATTGGACGCTGAGGTCTCTGGTAGGTGTATAGATTAGTACAGATGGTATTCCTGTATCTTCGACGAAGTCAATGTTTAATACTCATCACTTTTTCTCTGTGATCTTCACTCTTTGCTGCTCAGACGACGCTCTTGTGACGCAGTGACTATGGATAATGGAGGATGGTTGAGTATTTGTGTGAAAACTTTAAGTTCGTTCCTTATTTAATAAATCGTTTGGTTGCAGTATTAACACACGTGATTTCAGTGTTCCAAGCATATTCTTCAACTACTCTCACAATATCAAATCATAGATCAACAGAAGTATTTGCTCGAAAGATAATTGATTGAGAAATCCACTTATCCTGGAATGTCCTCTGCCCTAGCCTTAACACCAGTCATGTGACGCCTTTGTGAGTGATGAAATAAGTTAGATAACATGGAATGAAGGAAAAAAGAAACGCCTGCTTCTCATAACCCATTTCAAAAGCCATGACGGTCTACGATGGTGGACAGTTCTAGCCTTGGGACCCTCAGCGCACATGCCAGGAACCAGTGAATGGGATGCTGATCTTGGCAACTACTAGGACAAAGCATAAGCTCTTATCCGTTGTGCAGCAACATGTCGATAAGGAAACGAAGGCAAAAAATATGATGGGCTCAAGCTTCGCCAAACAGGCGGGCAGTAATGTCGCCCATGTAAGCCTCCTCCAGCTCGTAATCCTCGCCGCCCATACGGTCGATGCCGACATACTCAAAGGCTTCTACGACAATCTCAACGTCGAAGCCCATTGCTACAAAGCGGTCTATTAAGTCCTTGTTGTAGCCCCTGTATGCCACCAGTTTGGACTTTTCCTCGTT
Organism: Bipolaris sorokiniana ND90Pr; assembly: GCF_000338995.1. Taxonomy (NCBI): domain Eukaryota; kingdom Fungi; phylum Ascomycota; class Dothideomycetes; order Pleosporales; family Pleosporaceae; genus Bipolaris; species Bipolaris sorokiniana. Next base: position 2,451,732 of record NW_006911897.1, on the reverse strand, counting down.
TTGTTTGGCTTGTTGAGCCTTCTTCTTGATTGAAGCAGCCGTGGCACCACCGCTGCCTTCTGCGATTTCCTTTTGTGGCGCACCAGCGTACTTGACCGCCCACTCACGGGCCTTGTGCTCGAACTCGGCCGGGTTCCGGATGAGCATGCCGGCGACTTCTGCGTCTTGGGGATCCTTTGGTTCGGGTGTGCTGAGGAGAGATTGGAGCGAGATGAGGGCTGATTTGATGGTCAGGACTGGCGACCATTGGGACGACAGTGTATCTAGACAGATGGCGCCCTGTGCTTGTTAGCTTTGGATGGATCTAAGTAGAAGATCATGGCAGCGCGAGCACTCACTGTCTGTGAACTGACGTTGGGGTGCCAGATTTTGGTGTCGAATTTCATGACAGGCGGGCGGAAGGGATACTCGCTGGGAATCTTGATGTCGACAAAGAAGGTGGCGCCCTCGTATGGGGTATCGGGCGGGCCCGTAAACTGGCCACGCAGATGTGTGAGATCATCGCCGTTTCCTGCGTGCTCGACAATGATCTTAGAGTGCTGGTCGTTCTGGATATCGGCAATCTCCTTGGCAATGCGCCTGTTTCGGTTCGATGTAGTCATGGCAGCGTGTTCGTGGAGTGTGTGTAGTTGAAAGTGAGGCGGCGGGAAGGAAGCAGTGCAAGGCTGGAGGAAGTAGGCAGCAAGTGGGTGGTCGGTGCAACCGGGGTATTTCTAGACGTGAGAGTCAGCCTGAGGCCCATAACGACCGGTGCGGGGAATGCATCGTGGACACGGTTAGAGAGCGTGTCTGGCAATCTGCAGCCATAGATGTATGCTGAGCCAGAATAGGACAAGCAAAACACGCCACCTACCCGTACCGTATAAGAATAAAGGCCAAGTACGTACCAGTGAAGGACGTAGGAAGCTCGCCGGCGGGGTTCAAGCACGACGGCGTGGATCCTCCAGATGGTTCGAGACACAAGCAGTAGATGGGATGGGCGTATTTGTATGCCTGTTTAAATGACGACGTTTATCAGACGAAATCTGGCGAGTTTGTTCCTGTAAAGTCTATATAAATGTAGCATGCATGGATTGGGGTTGGTAGAGCTGGGGCTCCAGGCGGTATCGAGTGCAGTGACGCCACAGCGGACTAGCCCCGACCCCCGACATGCACGAGCTTCGCCATCAGCACATCAACACCTCTTACAAACATCCACGGCCTCACAAAGCCCCCATCGCCTTCACCCCCACCACACGCGCCCGGCCATCCTGTCATTGACCCCCTTCATTGGTATCTACGCTTGATCCACTCACTTCTGCCTGAACAGGTGTCATGGTATGTAACATTGCTTCTTCCCCGAGCGGCAACTACGATATACTGACCACGCCTAGGGTAACCAGCAGTCGAGCGCAGGAGGCGGGCCTCCAGGCGACGATAAGAGCAAGAAAGATAAGGTGTGTACCAACTGCCGTCTCAGGTGTGACAGCATTTGCAAGTCCGCTATGTGATGCCTCAGCCCAGACACTGACAGCCGCCTTGTAGAAGGATAAGCCAAAGTACGAGCCCCCGCCACAACCCACGACCCGCATCGGCAGGAAGAAGAAGAAGGCCGCTGGTCCCAGTGCTGCCGCAAAGCTCCCCACCGTCTACCCGACCGCGCGATGCAAGCTACGATATCTCCGGATGCAGCGCATTCACGATCATCTGCTGCTAGAAGAGGAGTACGTTGAGAACCAGGAGCGGCTCCGCAAGGCAAGGGCTGTCAAGGAAGGAAATGCGCCCGCCGCATCAACCGCCGGAGAAGGGGCGGAAGACCGGAATGCCGACGAGCGCTCGCGCGTCGACGACATGCGAGGCAGTCCCATGGGCGTTGGCAATCTGGAGGAGCTCATCGACGACGACCATGCCATTGTCTCGAGCGCGACAGGCCCCGAATACTACGTTTCCATCATGTCTTTCGTCGACAAGGATCTACTCGAGCCTGGCGCGAGCATCCTCCTGCACCACAAGTCCGTCTCAGTGGTTGGTGTGCTCACAGACGATGCCGATCCGTCCGTCTCAGTCATGAAGCTCGACAAGGCACCCACCGAATCATACGCAGATATTGGTGGTCTTGAGTCGCAGATTCAAGAAGTACGAGAGGCCGTCGAGCTGCCTCTTCTACATCCGGAGCTGTACGAGGAGATGGGTATTAAGCCACCGAAAGGTGTCATTCTGTACGGTGCCCCCGGTACCGGAAAGACACTGTTGGCCAAGGCTGTCGCCAACCAGACAAGCGCTACGTTCCTGCGCATCGTTGGCAGTGAGCTTATCCAAAAGTACCTTGGAGACGGACCCAGGCTAGTCCGACAGCTGTTTCAGACAGCTGCTGAGAATGCCCCCTCTATTGTCTTCATTGATGAAATCGATGCCATTGGTACCAAGCGTTACGAATCGACCTCTGGAGGTGAGCGAGAAATTCAAAGAACTATGCTGGAACTCCTGAACCAGCTGGACGGTTTCGACGACCGTGGTGACGTCAAGGTCATCATGGCTACCAACAAGATTGAGACGCTGGACCCTGCCCTCATTCGCCCTGGTCGTATCGATCGAAAGATTCTCTTTGAGAATCCTGATCGTAAGTTGCGGCATCCGTTCAAGTATATCAGTGCTGACCATTATCAGAAACCACCAAGAAGAAGATCTTTACTCTACACACCTCCAAGATGTCACTCAATGAGGATGTTGATCTTGACGAATTCATCAACCAGAAAGACGACCTCTCCGGTGCTGACGTCAAGGCCATCTGTTCCGAGGCCGGTCTCATGGCCCTACGTGAGCGCCGTATGCGTGTAAACATGGAAGACTTCAGGACTGCCAGGGAGCGTGTGCTCAAGACGAAGACTGAGGGTGAGCCTGAGGGCTTGTACTTGTAGGTTTGAGACACGAGTTATGTCTTGTATCATATTCCCAACCTTTAGCTACACGCCAGTGTGCTGGTTGCAGTCAAAGCTTGGTTATCATAGAGCCATAATTCCATGACCAGTCATCTTCTGTGCTATATTGTGGTTCTACATGATTCACGTGAGTTTTCAGTGCGTATGTTATTGCTATGTTGGGGGTATTCTTGTGCCGCACGATGGGATTGCCCAATGCCATGCGCGCTAGTCGCTCCTTCCGTCTCCAAGGCCTCACTTCTGACTAATTGTGCCACATTACGAGTCAAACCTGACCATAGCCTCTTTCATCGTCCTGGCATTTCACCTAGTTCCCTCTAGAATCATGCAGCTTTCATGTGCAAATGTATACCGCTTTACCAATGGACACTCAAAGTTCTAGATTCATTATGATGGAAATATCATCGATTCACCCAGATATGTCTACAGGCGCCGAATCGAGAAGCTCAATGTCTGGTAGTGAAGAGCAGAATACCCACTCTGTAGTGAAAGAACGCGAGCACAAAAGCTGTGGAGGGCCGGCCAGATGGCGCAATAGTGAGAGGACGGCGCCAGACTGCTGCCTTAAGGTATTTATACTTACCAGCAGGGCCTTTTTGGTCAGTTTCACTTGTTGACTCCCCTTTCCAGTCAACTGCAACTCTTTCCCTATTGAGAGGCTTCTGCTTCTAGTTGGTGAGTTGACCGGTCGCCGTCAGTGTTCGCGAAAAGTCTAGCCACGATCCCAACACAATCCACTCAGCCTCTGACCATGAACATTGCGGCCCCAACCTTCAATGCACTTAATAAGCCTCAAAAGCGCGCTCTAATCCTGCGAGATCAACTCCGCTTCATCGACCCGCAACATCTAAATGGGTTCCTAGAAGGAGTCAGTAAAGATGAGCCACCAACGTACAAGAAAGTCGATGGTGTCATCCAACCTGAACTCACCCTGGTCACACTCAAGGCAGAAGCCACACACTTTGACCTTGGAAATGTGTTGCTCGCTGAGGAAAAGAATGCCATCTATCGGGTCCACCTAGTAGTCGAGAATGGCCACATAGATATGCGCGCCGAAGATCCGCTTCCGCAGGACGATGATGTTCTTGATTCCGTACCCATTCATGGCTTCATTGCTAAGGGTATGGTGCCTTTGTTCAGGGATAAGTTCCATGCCATCTATTCCCGAATAAACAAGATCAATGGAGCTAGGCAGGCAGCTTACAAAATGGCGAACCAGGCGCCAACACTCGTTCATGATGGAGAGGTATGTCATAATGGACTTATATTTATAGCACTGACATATGGTCGCTTGTTCGGTCATATTGGGGAAAGATCGTTAACTGTTCTTAGACTCTCACAAGGCTTAATCCTCCCAAGCGTGAGCAAAGCCAGTCAGCTTCACAGTGTGAGCATATCATCCTTGCACCCAATACCAAGACTAACAAATAACAGTAAATCAGAGTGGATCATACCAGGTCAAGCAGCATACTTCAAACAAGCGCAAGCGCACAGGTCTTGATACCATCCCCGAAGACACTAAGAGCAGGATATTCGACATCATTCCAAGCAACGTCAAAGTCAACCTCTTTAACAGCATCGCGGAAGCCGCTATTCCGAACTTTGATAACGTGATGATGGCATCCTGGAATGTCGTATCCATCTACTCCGCCTGCGGGAGCGACTTCCCCGACCTCCACCGGTCAATTGTTACCTTGAAGAGCGTACTCCAGGATTTCGACGAGGCATTCGGTAAACGCGTCGACCGAGAGACACCCAAATATCGGAACGATTTCTGCGGTCATGCACAGAGTGACGAGAACGGAGGTGGTGATGGGAACTGCACACCAGGCCAGCATAGACATGACGGTAGAATTCGCCCCATCTCACACGCCCTTGCCAACAACGAGAATGCTGGAGGAATTGTAAATCAACCAGAGAATCCGAATACTGACCATAACATCTCTAAGCAGAAGGACATGGCCACACCAAAAGACGGCACTGAGCAAACCAGCGATGAGGAGAAACCAAACATATCATCCCCCTTCCAACCACCCCACCCCGCAAACCCCTCAGAAAGAGAAGAAGGAGGAATTAACCAAGAAGAAACACAAATTCGCTACACTAATACCCATCCCTTTTCCGCCCGAACCCCATACAACACCGCCACGTTCCCGTCCAGAAAATGCCTCGACACCCGTTCTGCTACACCTGACAGCAGACTTGAAAAATTTGGGGTGCCAAAATATTCTCGCGAGGATTTGGATAGCAGAACTTCTTTGCCTGCGAACTATCCAGCTCGTTCCACGCCTGCGCCCAGAACGAGCACGCTGGGTACCGCGCCTGTGGCGAATATGGTGCCGAATGGGCAGAAGAAGAAGAAGAAGAAGAAGAAGAAGAAGAAGGATAAGAGGGATGAGAGGGTTGGCGAGTAGATTACATACTCTAGGGGTTTTCGAAAATGGGAGGAATCGAGTGTGATTTCCAAAAGAAATGCCAAAGTATGTATTTGGGGTACGGTGAGGCAGAGTTGCACGATCAAAGGGTTACCAGAGCGAGTAAGCAGAATTAAGGAAAAGGAATTAGTAGTCGCGCAAGACGGTAGCTACATAGTCCAATGCAGAAAATGCTATAACTTGCTATTTCATCTACATGCATACAGACATAGCGTTTACTCGTCCATCCATGCAGCCAACGTTGTACGCCAAAGACTGCGGTCCAGACCTTTTCAACAAGAGTTTAAAGAAAGAAAAAAGAAAACAAAAGATGTCGGTGTATCATCACGCGTCGAAGCCAAAAAGAAGCAAAAAAACGCCTACTCCATGCAAGATCGGCCCAACGCTCGTATCGGGAGAAAGAAAGAAAGAAAAAAGCAATGAAGAAAAAGAAGGTCGCTCATTCAAATTCCAACCCAACCCCCCCACTCAAGTTCTGTAAAACGAATCACTTACTTACTCCGTACACCCCGCCCTTCTCCCCTCACAGTTACTTACCCGCCCCGAGCACCTCCTCACCCCCCTCATCATACTGACTATGCGCTCTCCTCAACGGACTCCTCTTCTTCTTCTTCCCCGTCCCACCACCAACACGCTCTCTACCCTGCGACTGAAGATGTTGCTGCTGCTGCTGCTGCTGCTGCTGCGATGAGGACGACGGAGATGAAACAGGAGAAAGCGGTTCCTGGCTCTGTTCCTCAGCTTTCAGCAAGTCCATTGCACGGTCGACTTCTTCCCACGAGGGGCGGCTATCGCGGGTTCCGTTGGGAGTTGCGGGGCCGGATTGCGTGGCTAGGACTTGGATGCGCGCGGCTTGGTCTTCGGACATGGGGGTTGGGGGCATGTTGTCGTGATTGTGGTCGCGGACGGGTGTGGATTGCATGCTGTCGAGGCGGGGGGAGAGACTGCTGCGGCGGCGGCGGGCGATGGGGGTGTCTGGGATGGGAGAGCTGCATTCGGCTTGTACGGGGCTGCGTAGGCCGTCGGTTTCAGCATCGCTGTGGTGGTCGCTGAGACCGGCGGAGGTGTCGCTTTTCCACATTTTGCGGAAGGTACTGCGGCGCCGCGCCATGCCCGCTGTGTTGGGTGTGCTGCGTGTTGGCGATGTCTCAAAGAAGCTTGTGTACTTGTTGCCCAGTTGGTGCACAATTGGGACATCTGCGCTGGATCCCAGCGTGCCAGACCGTACAAAGAGCACTAAACCAAGGCACAAGAGCAACAGCGTGGACTGCACCACAGCCATTCTTTTTTGCCAAACAAGCTCGTCTGCCAGCAAGCTCAGCCTAGTGCCAATCTCGCCAATCTCAGACTTTTGTCGCTCCTTCATACTCTCCAGCTCAATCACTGTGCTCTGCCACAACTGATCATACATGTTGCGGAAACTCTTCAGCTCTATCATCACTGTACTATTGAGGTGATCCAGAAACTTTTCAGTCTTTGCCAGCTGTCGCTTCTCTACTTTCATAAACGCGTCCCGGAGCGCACGGGACTGCTCCTCGATGTACTGCAATGAGAGAGTGCTGTTGGCCTCGAGATACTGAAGGCGCTTATGTATCGACTTGAAGAACGACTCTTGAGTGGATGGCGTAGGAGCATTGGGCTGCGTAGCCGAGCCTCGTCCTTGCGACTGGGCTTGTGGAGGAACGACTGTGCCATCACTAGAAACTTTGGCTAACGAACTGCTTGAAGACCCAGACGCTATCGATTCGGTTGAGGAGATTGTGGGATTATCATTGGGTGGTGCAGATGGCGAAGTGACCGCCACGGAGTCGGCTGTGGAGCCGTGAACTGGGGATGAGGCCTCGGCCTTGTCGGTTGTCGAAGTTGCAGTGGGGGCATTATTTTCTCCAGGAGCTGTTATGTTCAAGTTTCTCAAGTCATCCGTAGGGGTTGGCGAGGAGGCCGAGCTTTGTTCTGAAGCCTGTTGATTCTGGGACACATAAGTCATTTGACCAGCTGATTGCTCATTTGCAACTGTAGACGAGCCATAGGCCTCAGAGGACGGGCTAGGAGGATCCGGTTCCGTATAAGGCTGGGGAGTATTCTGATGACTGGTTGTATCAATGACTTGTGACACTGCGAAGCTCGCACCATCGTCCTTGAGAGCTTCGATGGGTATATCCTCTGGAGGCAACGGGCCGCTGTCCACCGCCGGTTTCTTGACTTCGACACCATCAGCCTCCAGATCTTCGTCATCATCAATTCCTCTCGCCTCTTCCTCTTCTTGTCTGAATTGCTCCAACATTGTAGTGCCGTGCACACGTAGTAAGCTAAGTGGACAATAGTATTCATTTCCGTACTGCGTCAAAAACTCGACGCGAAGATATCTCGCCCAAATCTGTGGCTCGGTGATGAGAAACGGCTGAATATCGCGAGAGTTGCGTGCTTCAAACGTGCCCAGGGTCCGCCACTTTTCCATCTTGACAGGATAACGGTCTGACACGCTGACTCTAAAGTGTCGGAACATGGACGAAAAGAACTCATAGTTGGCGAGAACAACCGTATCTACCAAGATGTCGTCGCACAACTCAACTATGAGAAACTTGTTGTCGGCTGAACATATGTTCAGCATGTAGCTGTCCTTGTTTTCGACCAAAATCGAAGAGGAGCTTTTTGCCTGCTTGTTAGCTTTGAGAACAGTGGCAGCGCAGTCAAATGAAGCGTAGTTGAACCGTTCCTTGCACGTCTTGCCAGCGTCTTTGCTTAGCGCCCACGAACCTGGAGCCACTTTGCCGTCGCCATTCGCAGCCCTGGTAGCCTCAGCATTGTGCCTGGCTTGCTGAAGGCCGTTTGCTACGCCCCCATCTTCTGGGCGTCCAAACCCGCTAAAATCGATCGAGATTTCGCCCTCATCGCCAAACGAGTCCAGAGCGTTGACATTGACGGGTCGCCGACGAGGAGCTTGATTTGATGCTGCCGGTCTGCCCTGCCCGACATTCTCAGGTGACTGACCCGCCTTAGCCAGATTCTTCTTCTTCCACTCCTCAAACGACAAAAAGTTCGCATTGTCGAAAGGCGAGTCTACCTCGAGCTCTAGCTCCGGCTGCGTGCCTTCGGTACCACTGCTTGCTGCACTTGGCGCCGCGCCAGTCGCGTCTGGTTGTGATGATGCGTCCGAGTGGGCGTTCTTTCTCTCCTCGTTTGCGATGCCCTCGGGCCCCACCCATATCCCAGGGGCTGGAGTTTGCAGACCTGCGATGGCCCCTCCTTCAACGCCTATGTCGTTCACAGTGGCCGTATCTCCTGGCGCCGACCAGCTTGTTTTTGCGCATTGCTGCGGTAGCGTGTGTGTAATGTAGTTGATGGTGCGGTACGGGGAGGTGCTCTCGCTGTCGGAGTATCTTCGTGTGGACAGGGACGAAGGCGAGGGCGAAGACAAAGCCAACGAAGTGGCTTGCGATGTATGGTGTGTCGTGGCACCTGAATATGCACCAGCAGCGCTTTGTTCAGCAGTCGTTGTCTCATTCGCCGCCCTCTCCGCGAGTACCGATGTGGATGTACTGCATAGCAGCAAAAGGATGGTCCAATTATGGAGCGAGGCGCCGGTCGTGAGCATTGCTTGGGTGCATATCTTGCGCAAGCAGGTTACAGTGCCAGGTGGCAGATGGAGGCCTGGGGTAGTTCCAGGTGGCCTGTCCGATATTAGAGATAGATGACATGGGGTACCACCCAAGTTTCTGGGGGGAAAGCGCAGCCACGGAGGAATGCGCGGCGTGAACAGGCGTTCGTGTCTGACACGTGTGGCTGTTTCACCGCTTCCATGGGTGAATTGCTTCAGCACAGCGCAATGTTTAGCGAAGCCAATGACGCTGCCAAGAGCACGACATGAAGACTTAATATAGCAACCATAACTCTTGCCATCTATCTTGTCATGTGGATTTCTCATCAGATACATACATATACGATTATTGTTTTTGTATTCTTATGCTTCAATCATAAATCCCAAGAGCATGAGGGCCTTGTCGTGTCACATACAGTACTGAGCCCATTTTCCAACCAAGTCCAAAACAAAAGGAGAGACATGCAAAGACTCAACCAGAGGGTCGTAGCGTGGCACGCGACACGCTCATGTACAAGATTGCGTGCTGTTCGTATAATCATCCCATCAAGGTTATTGTCCTGCACGTGATCCGCAAGCAGGTTATCAACCAAGCCCGATTACCAGTCGTCGAGTCTATGCCCAATCATCCAACCGCCCAGCCAAAAGACATACCAGCCGCCAGCTCGGTCAGGACAGCCCATTGCTCTTCGCCATCATGCGCCATCGTCTAGTACTCATGTGTATCGTTATGGTGATCCGTGTTGTTACTGAAAGAAAACGCCATACGAGAGTGCAACAAGTGCCGATGCCCAAACGGCTTCGCTATACTATGGGGCCAGGCGTAAAAAGGGGTATGTCCAAGAAAAAAGAAATCCAAGTCGAGTAAGAAATGAAGGCAAACATCCAGGGGGAAATGGCCGAAGATGAGGAGGTGTGAAAGGAGCCGCGGGAAAAGGCTAAAGAATAAGAAGGACCAGCCTGGGTGGAGTTGGTTTAGAAGCCTTCGTTGCCTGCGCGGCAGACTTTGGCCTCGGAAACCCACTCCGAAGCGAGGACTTGGTGCGCCGTCAAACGACGGGCGGGTATAGGATCGAGAATCGAGTAGATGACATTACGACATTGTCGCTAGATGTGTGTTAGCAGCTATTCCTAGTAGCGATTTGTAAAAAAGCATAACTCACTCTTCGCAAAACCTCAATAGGTCGGTATCCCTCCTCTTGTTTTCGATCCTCGAGGTAGCGGTCGAAAAACTCGTCTTCACCTTTTTGAGCAACACGCCACAAGTGGCGGCCCGTCCTCATGGCCATGTAGATGATACCACAAGCCCACACGTCGACAGCGCGAGGGTCAAATTCCTTGTCAACGTATTCTTCAGGCGCAATGTAAGGAGCTGAGCCGCACAGGCCAGCAGTCATGTGCGCTTCCTTCTCCCAAGCCATACGGAAGCACTCGCCGTTACCAAAGTCGGTGATTTTGATGGAGCCATGGGTTGTCAAGAGCAGGTTTTCAGGTTTTAAATCGCGATGTGCGACACCCATTTCATGCATGTACTCTACACCGCGCATCAGCTGCTTGAAGAAGCAGTCTGCCTCGGCAACTTCGAGCTGGCCGGCTGCGAGGACCAGGGTATACAAATCGCCACCAGAGCAATACTCCATTACTTCACAGTATGTGCCCTTTTCGTCCTGGAGCAAATCGAGCGTGGTGATGACGTTGGGATGTTGCATAGAGGAGGATATACAAAATTCAGATGTCAGGCGCTTTTGATATCGCTTGGCAGACTCGCCAGGTCTTTGCTTGAACTCCTTGACGGCATATAGTTGCTCTCGTTTTGAGTCCTTAGGGTCCTGCTTGTGTGCGACACGAACAATACCAAAGGCTCCGCGACCGACGACCTCTTGGCACTTGCCGTACTTTTGGACCAACGTTTGGGGGAGAGCGTTGACAGCATTCTTTTGCTCTGCAAGCTTCTCCTTTTCGTTGCGCATAACGTCGACCCAGTTGGACATGAGACTCAGTGGCTGGTCCTCTGGAGCTTCGCCCTTCTTCTTGCCCAGCATCAAGTTCTGGAACATGTCTGAGAGTTTCTCCTGGCGCTTGGCAACCTTGAGGTGGTGTTCATGGGAGCCGTCTTCGTTGAGCCAGAAGCGCTTGTAAGGCGCCGTAGGCACATCCTTCCTGTTGATGGAGCCCTGGCGCACTGGTGGGGGACGGCCGTTGGCAGTCGCGCCATTGGTGGCTTTGACGTCGCCGTTCTTGTCGGCATTGGTAGAGCTCTTGATACCCATCATGCTGCTGATGCGCGACGTCATGGTTGGCTTCTTGGGTTTGAGTAGCGCTTCGGCGGCAGCTTGCACACTACTTGCGCCGGAGTGGCTCACAGTGGGAGTAGGACTCGCTGGAGCGACAGGGCTAACGGCTTGTGGAAGAGCCAGAAGTGTATCTGGTTGGGAGTGGACCGACGATGCAGTCGAGGCGGAGACCGGGGGAGAGCCGGCGGGTTTGGCCGTGGTGGTGGGCGGGTTTGTGGTGGTCGGGGCCGCCATGGTGGTACCGCTTTGTCTGGTGTAGACGAGGAATGCGCGACACGGCTTGGAGGTAAAGGGTGGGGGCAGGCGGGAGCTCACTGGCAGCAGTGGCGGCGGTAGTAGTGGTAGTAGTGGGAATAGTAGCAGCAGAAGCAGTAGTGGTAGCAGTGGTTTGGAGACGCAGGTGTCTCGCGGGCAAGAAGCCCAGGGTGAATTATTGCACTGCGGTCAAAACGGCGTATCTTCGTCGACGGTGGGTGGTGGAGACAAGGTTCGGCAGGTGCGCGTGAGGGGTCTGGAGGCGCAAAAACACGGTGGCGGCGTGGTCGGGCAGCCGGGGTAGGCGTATGAATAGAAGTAGTCTACGTATGAAGCAAGGCGATGATCAAGGGCGTCTTGAGGCGTGGGAGGTCAAGGGCGTCTTTGAATTTGCTTGCACTCTCACGGGGCACTGGGGGAGCCACACAGGGTGGCTGTGCAGCAGATGATGTCGATGGGTGGACGTTGGCCGACGGATCCGCGACTTGCGCACCAACAAAGCCAGTAGCGCAGCAAGTAGCAGGCTCGGCAAAACTTTTTCACAAGAAGAAAGAAAAACCAAGTGGAAGAGCTGGGATGGGTGGCAGGTCAAATATTGCCCTTTGTGCGAGGGGTACACCCATGGTTGATGGTGCACTGCCCGGCCGTCGTGTACGGCTTTCTAGATGAGGCCTGGCTTGCGGGATTTTCGACATGTTTTATTTTGTACGCCAGTGATTGCGAGAGCCAGTTGACCGCTGCGTGAGATTTGCAGCGGCCGCCAGCTGCGGGCCATGGACTATGGACCATTGGCCAAGTCACTGGGTCGCTGGGCCCTGACCGACAGCTGTTGCCAGCCGACGGCATCTGAGGTCAAAGGCGACGCATTGTTAACCTCATACTTGTGGACCGCGGATGGTCCACCGAAAACTCTGCCAAGTGCTGGGCTGGCCCACGCAATTAAGGATCAAGAGAGCCAGTCGCATTTGTCCAGGTTATCAGACGGTAGGTACATATGTACATAGACACAAGTAATCACGCAAGCACAGTGACGCCACTGCCCTTCCCACCTGGCCGTCCCGGGGTATGTCACCATCATCGTTACTATCATCATCATCATCATCATCACCATCATCATCACAACCACGGCCAGCCACCACTGGAATTCAGGCACAATCATCCCGTCGTGAATTCCGAGTTTGTCCGATAGCTGTTGGTAGTAATTCGGCCTGGATCTACAGTACATATGACGTGCCGACAATGCCACTTGTTTACATATTACAAATTAGGCTAGTTAGTTACAAGAAGCGCAAGTCTGCTTCCAACCCACGCCCGTGTCTACACCAACATACGAGACCCTGTTCTCTGATACTCTCCCTCTGTCTCCATTAGTCTTCCTACTTACATGCAGCCATGCAGCCATGCAGCCATGCAGCCATGCAGACAAACACGGCGTCGCCCTCGTCCAAGCATCCGCCATTGCCATGGCACACGCCCAGCCAAGCGAGGGGCTGTACGATTAGCAACCCCCGCATCTCAAGGGCGTCGACATGCACACCGCATTTCGCTACACAACCCAGTGCCAGCCCCCCAGCTCGCAGGGCCTGTCCACACGACAAAACCGTTGGTAATAAACAACTGTCGGCCACCCCACCACCATGGTCTGACCACTCAACACGCTCACACTGGGGCCTGGCAACTCTGCACGGCCTTTTTAACAAGTTGCGACGGGCGACGGGAGTGCTTGCATGCAGCTTGCCTTGTGCACGGCCCTGTTGATGCTTCCGTCGCGTTGGTAAGAACCGTTGCCTTGGGGCGCTGCAACGTGACCGGCCCGGCCCAGCCAATGCCACATAGTCAAATACATACATACACTACTCACCTACACTAAGGACCTCGTATGCGTTTGTCAGCCGTGGCCAGCGTGACGGAGAGAGGAAAAAAATTGGTCATGGCCACGTCTAGCTTCCACGACCGAGACACAGCTAGCAGATGGCAGATGGCAGATGGATGCATTTTATTTTTGCCTCGGCATGAGGCACTTCTGCACTTGCTTGGCCTTGATATTTGGCTCGATTTTGCTGCTCGAGCACCGGTTGTTTTGTACCAATCGCTCCTTCTGTGATGTGATGACAAACATACAAACCACTCAACAGGTTTTTTCCTTCTGCTTCTCATCCGTCGTGTGCATGTACACACCGTACAAGCCACGGTCCCTGAGCTACTTTCACATCCAACTCACACGTAGCCACCGGCCCCCACTACAATTGCCCGATCCCATCCCATCCCATCCCATCCCATCCTCCGCGTTTAACATTGCCTGCACCCTGTTCCAAGACACCCAAGCCCTTGGCCCATCTTTTACCATTTGTGTACTGTGACACCCGTCCGTTCCTAAAAAAAGCTTGCCTCACTTTTCTGCTCACGGCAGTCGCACGCGAAAGGTACGGGCAAATCGGGGAAGCTGGTGGAGCGGGTAAAAAATCTGGCCCGCGTACAAGTACACAGTGGGCCGATTTGCCTGCATATGTACAAAAACGGTTGATGGACGTGATTGGTTAGAAAGTGTTGGATACTCATACACACAGACAGTATTTGTGGACATGTAGTATTGTACAGTCTAACAACAATATCCTTCATGCCCATTCTCAATGGCTGTTCCTGCCATCTCCCACCTTCTGCCACCCCCGCATCTCCTCACCCCCCTCTGTATCCTCCACAAAAACCCCAAAGTCAACCTTTGTCTTCCTGCTTCCCTTGTGTCCATACAACTCCTTCTCCAGCGCCTCCGTATCCGCTCTTACAAGCTGCTTCTCGCAGTATCCCGTACGCTGCCTCGCTGCTCTCGCCATCGCAAACGCCGCACGTAGAGGCGTCATGCGGTATCCCATCTGCACGAGCGTACTGTCGCGCTGCGAATCCAGCCATAGTATGTACATGCTTATCACCCACGCTGAAGTCACAAAGACAAAGAGACCGCTCAGCAGTGTTGAGAAACCCCATTCGTAAGACGGATGCGCAGTGTCGGGCAGACAGCGCGATTTTCCCTCGAGATAAGTCTCGTTGTAGGCGATGGACTGGTGGCAGTAGCCGGAGCTTGTGACGAGGTCCTGTGCGTCGTACGTCTTGTCCTTTATGGTTACGGGCATAGTGGAGTTGCACGAGTAGGTTTTACGTGAGTTGCGGTCGGGGAAGTCCACGCCTTCCCATGTCTGCGCGTTGGACGTGAAGTTGTAGATACCTAGTATTACGCAGTTAGCAGTGCTGACAACATGGTGTTGATGGTGTGTTTGAATTTACAGCCCAAGCTCATGACTTCGTAGAACTGACTAGTGAGCCTCATGCTCTCGAGTTCTTTGCCAGAGTACCTTGTTCCGTTGGGAATCTGACAGTCACCTACAACAAACATCTGTTAGCCGCCCCCGTCACTAAATCAGCTCATCTCGCATCAGCCCGTACTTACACGTTTCGAGCCGCTGACCCACAATCCACGAATACTTGTCTTTCAACTGCTTATCCACACACGCTGGCTGCACGAATGTCTCATTCACCGTCCCCTTGACCATCCACGTCTCCTTCACCGACGACGCCGGCACAATATTATCCACGCCCTCGATATCAATCCACGCTACAGCCGTAGCATCATATCCCGTCATGGCCCCAATCACAATCGGCAAGGTGATAATGTACGCCGTAGACCACAGCATGTAGAAAAACAACGCCTTCGTCCTCTTACTCTTTGCCGCCCACAACTCAACCATCAACGTCGCAATCGACTTTAACCTAGGCCCCTCGAGCGCTATCCGCTGAAACGTAATAAACGACGCGGGATGCCTCTCGATCGACTTGAGCAGCGCATCACAAAAGATGATATACGACGCCCACGACGCCACCAGCTGCAGACCGCGTCCCATACCTGTATCCCACGCAATGTCGATGGCTTTGACCTGCGAGAAGGTGTACTGCCCAAACGTCATGTCGAGCGCAAAGACCTTTTCCATACCTGTGATTGTCGAGTTTGCGGGGCGTCCGCCGATGCTGCCGCCGCAGGATATCACTTTGTCGAGGAAGAGTGACGAAAAGGGGGCGCGGCCGGCGTAGGGCGGGGATGTAGCTTCTCCCAAGATAATGAGCGGGACGACTGCCGTGGCGAGAACGAGCACGAAGGCAAAGATGTGGTTTCTTGTCTTGGAGGTCCATTTCCACATGGAGGATTTGGTACCGGTGTTCTGTGTCTTTTCTTGAGGCGCGTACATGGCATCGTTGGGGACGAGGTTGTCGGTTGATGGCACGGATGTGGTGACGAGTCTCTCCCCCTCTTTCTTCCCCACGCTGTTACTACCGCTTGTGTCCATGGTCTACCCGGGGGGGGATATTGAATCCACGATAGGTCAAACGCACACACCGCCAGGTTTCAATTACAGTGTTAGACTGCAATACCAAGCTTAGCTTTCGTAGTACAAACAAATAAACAAAAAAAAACTCGATTTTAAACTCAAAGGTACAACAAAAAAAACTAAGAAAAAAAGGGAAACATGAAGTTATGTATACAGTAGTTACCCGGTTTCTAAATACAGCCCCCCTCCCCCCTCCCCAGCGCAGGACGCCTGAAAAAGCGGAAAATTGTCTTGGTATACACCAAGCAGCATGTCACTTTTTGATAACGGGCCGAATCAAACGGATGCAAATTTCCCCCGATTAGCCAGTCAACTATCTACGCTTCAAGTAAAACGTCTGTTTGCCTAGTTACATACCAGCATTGTACACGTCACTCGAGCCCCCAATCACACACACACCTGCCTATTCAACCAGACGCGGTACAATAGGGAAAAAAATGATGATAACTCTCAATTGCTGTACTACAACCTTGACATGGACATAAAACGGTTAGAATCCTACATCTTTGGAGTGAGTGGGGGGGAGGGGAGGCTGAGTATACGGCACTAGTGCCGGAAAACGGCTAGGCCCAGGAACATGAACCCCTAGTGCTGGGATGACCCTGGCTCCCCTCAGCTCCCCTCATGATACGCCTCAACTACATTTGGCAATGAAAACGTCCGCCGCAGCAAAAAAGGGCAGATTGGTGTGGCGCAGGAGATGTATGCAAGACCGTTGTCACGCAATCTCGTCTGTGCTTCCAATCAGAAAAGAGGATTTTATGTGTTTGTCCAACGCTCCAGGCATATATTGACCGTAAATATATGTACAAAGTGCCGTGCAATGTTCAAAGCTTTCTTTCTCGGCAACCTCAGCTCTGAACAGGAGTCCCACTGCGGCTGACCGCATTGCCCGAGCTGTTGTTTCGAGCAAGAGGCGTTGCGCTCCGACTTCGCTCCCTCTCTCGCTCCCGCTCTTCCGTCTTGACACGTTCTCGCGCCTCTTCAACCAGTCGCTTGGCTTCTCTCACATTACGCATCGTTCTGCTGAGCTTGCCCTCTTTACCTTCTTGAAGCTTCTGCAACTCGCCTCGCGCCTCAATGTCTTCCTTGGTCTTGGTAACAAAGCTCTTCAGACTAACCTTGATGTTCTGGCGGAGATCTTGGCCTTCGTCAAATATCGCGTCGCTATCACGGATCGACTTGACATTCTCAACGCGTCGGGTGAGGTAGAGAGTTGGGCGGCGGTTTGCGTTGTTGTGCTGGTCACGACGCTGTGCAATGATGCGCTGGACCTCTTCTTCGTAAGCGGCTTCGTAGACATTTATATCCACATTAGACGGAGATTCAGAAACTATACATCCGTCTTCAGGCTCCGGCTGAAAGTTCTCACCAGTTCCAATGTTGAGGAAGAGCGTGTCCTCTAACGGGTTATGCGCATGTCCTTTGCCAATGGGTGTGGTTGGTGAAGATACCGACGGAATGGTTCCGGTTGGGCTGGAGATGGATTGAATTGGACCGGGTCGAATCGCCAGATTTTCGCGTGAAACTTTGCCGTCTGAAAAACCTGGAGAAGTTTGCATAGTCGGACTGCCGCTGGCAGTGAGTCTACTGGGGCGCTTGCCTGCTTCTGTACGGAAACCAGGTTTGGAATATGCCATGTCGTCCATATGGTTCGGCACTCTTTGTCCTTTGTCGTCGACCTTGATAGGGTGATGCACACCCTCCGCGGAAAGCGCAGCCTCAACTGGCCGTCGATCATGCGTGTCCTGTGATTTTGATTTGCGCAACGCTGATGGCCGCATGGATAAGGGAGGCTGCACAATGCGCGAGGCACTTCCTAGTATACTTTCTATCCGATCTGGTCGTCGCCTGAATAACAATTGCTTGAAGCGCTTTACTGCACGTACCTGTCTGTTGTTAGCTTGGGATGGATGTAAGAATTGCACGGATGCAAAGGGAAGACATGCACCTACCACTGTCACAAGGTGACCCATGTTGCCGGTAATGGCAGCGTTGACTTCCTCGTCTGTAGGTGGTTCAATAATCACGGCGACATTCTCACACTTTGCTAATAAAGGGTCCGTTCCGTTTCGTGTGACCCATGGATGTTCCTGCAAGTGTCAGCTCTGATGTCTTGGGATTTAGCGTTCCAACTCACCCTGATTTCCTCCATAGTTATCCTCTTCTTTGGATCTTTTTCCATAAGCCTCGTTAGCAAGTCCTTGATGTCGTCGCCGCATTCCGTTTCAAACTCTAGTGGGTCCATTCGTATCGATTGGTATAGCTCGATCATACCGCGTTTTTCAAAGGGTATCCGCCCAAAGAGGAGACAGTATAGGGTGCATCCCATTGACCATATATCTGCAGCTCTTCCTGAAACCTGGCCGTGCTTGGCTACGCACAGTTCTGGTGGCATAAAAGCAGGTGAGCCAGCAGATTTAGCTGTCTTCATCTCGCCGTCTTTATCGAACATCTCTGAAACACCAAAATCGACAATTTTCAGCACATCCTCTTCGGTGACCAGGCAATTGTCGGGCTTAATGTCTCGATGGATGATGCCCTGGGCATGTACTGGCGGTGGTTAGCGCTAGACGGAAGCACATGGCAGACCAGACGTACGGTACTCTAAGCCCAATATCATGTCTCTGAACCAACACCGACATTGCTCCTCGCTGTAGGGGTCGGCACGCTCCTCGAGGCCGACTTGCATAACAACACCCTTCTTGCACATCTCCATGACCATGTAGAGCGAATCCTCTTCAGGGTCGTCGAGCACTTCGATCAATGTGACGAGGTTCGGATGGTGCAGCTTCTTCATGATGGCAATCTCTTCCTTGATGAGTTCAAAGGCATTGTTTTCTTCGGTTGTCGAATGTCGGTGGAGCGGAGAATTGAAGCCTATGCCGGCTGGCAGCGCGCGCATTCGTTTACTCGCGGCTGGCCGGCGGAGGAGGTTGGATTGTGCCCGTTTTCGCAGTCGCGATTTGGAGAACTCCTTGACAGCCTACACCATGTGTCGTCAGCTACAGTCATTGTGTGAACCGCCCAGGTTACCCGCATCATTATATCAGGCATTGCGCCTCTCCTCCATGACCAGCGGTGTCTAGAGAGCTGGTATCCTCACATATTCTTGACCATACTGGTCTACAGCGAGGTGAACAGCACCAAATGAGCCGCGGCCAATCTCTTGCTTCACCAAGTATTGGTTGATGCGATGTTGGGCGCTGCCGTCATCTTCGCTATTGCTGTATTCGGACCGCGCATTCAGCGTTTCCTGCAGCCTGTTAGGCTCTAAACACGACAAGATTTGTTGGTTGGCTTCTCGGGGTGAATGCTGCCAGCCATTGGAGTGCAGAAGCTGGTGCCAAGTTCAGGTAGCTTCGCCAGCGCCTGCATCAGGCCTATGACGTGATGGAGGGCCGATTGGACAGGCGCCGGGTGGTGCACTCGAGCGGGACTCAGCTGGGAGGAGGGAATCGCACCTTTACACGTCTGGTGGACGAGGCTGCGCGGGTGTAGTGTCGTAGCGGGCTCTGGTATGCGGGCGTTGACCTTGACGGCATCAGCATCTTAGTGGGGTTATGGGGTAGTAAAGGCAGCCCGGCAGGCAGCAACACACACATGTACTTGACTGGCGGAGGTCGACCGGCGTCGCTGAGGGCGGGAACGGCGAGGGCAGGTTGTGAAGTGTAGAGATTGAGATCAGGTTCGGATGGGCGTTTGCTCAGCGGGTCGGGCGAATGGGACATGACTACACAGGGTGAGGGCCAGCCAGGGGGAAAGATTATGGCATCCAAGTGCAGTAGCAGTAGTATGGAGAGTTAAGATTGAAACTGGGGGCGGGCTAGCAGATAGCAGGTCGCAGGTCGCAGGTCGCAGGAGAAATAATATGGGGAAACCCGGGACGGCCAGCCCGCAGCAGAGAGGGGCCCTTTCTCTCGCTGTACACTTCTTTCAGCCTCATCAGCCCGTCGTCGAGCAATCAATCACCATCCTCGTCCCCACGCCCGCTATTACCATTAGGCCCAGGCCCACCCGCCCGCTTCCCTTGGCGGCATCCTCCCCGACTCGCTCCATCGCGCCTTTGACATATCCGTCTTGATTGTCAGCTATCGTGTCTGATTGTTCAGAACCCATTGGCGCCGGCTGCACACCCCGAATCGTCGCTTCTATAGTACATCGACAACACCACACCCCAACCCCGCATCCCTCCCAAGTCACCCTCACCTGCTGCAGCCTGACGACGCCTTGCCTCTCCTTATTCCCAATCGCAATGGTCCTCTATAGCTTCTACATATTCGATCGGCACAGTAAGTCGTTATCGTGGTCCGGCGATCGGAGCCCATGACAAGCCCGCCGTGCACGCTGCTGACCGCACAATTGCAGCCGAGTGCATCTACTCGCGCCGCTGGACTCCTGCACGCCCAACCTCTTCCTCGTCCAAACCCACCACCGCTGCCGCTGCCGCCGCCCGCCCGACGTCTGGCAACTCGATTGTAAGCAATGGCGACGTCGTGGCTGCCGTCCGCAAGGGCATGTCGCACTCGGACGACGAGAAGCTAGTCTTTGGCCTGGTCTTCTCCCTCCGCAATTTTGTCACCAAGCTCGGCGGCGCCGACGATACCTTTCTCTCTTACCGAACTGGCGAATACAAGCTCCACTACTACGAGACACCCACACGCATGAAGTTTGTCATGCTCACCGACACAAAGGTCATCAACTTGCGCCAGTACCTGCACCAGATCTGGGCCAACCTCTACGTCGAGTATGTTGTCAAGAACCCGCTAGCCCCCGTCGAACACCCGGGGGGCATTGGAGTTGCCAATGAATTGTTTGAGCGGGGCTTGGAGGCCTTTATCACCGCCGTTTTGCCTGTGTGAGGACACCTAAGACACAGCAAGAGCCACACGAGATAGAATAGCGTCAGTCTTGTAAATGAGACAATACGTGTACGGAGGATGCCCTTGTGCCGATCCAACATTGTGCGGCGCAGGACTCGATTTTCCGAAGAGCGGAGACGTTCCTAGAGAACGGATCATCGTCGCCTTATCATGACCATCCACGAAGTTGCAGGGACTTGAACCTGCAAATCAACATGCAGACGACAAGACAAGCTTCAAAAGGTCGGGAGCGGCCGAACGCATATGCACCCCAGCCGATGCCCCACATGCACAGCCTCACTTGACCTGAGTCCCGGGACGCCGTTCCCCGACGCTGCAACATGCATGGGATGTGGGCATGATGTGTTGAGTGTCAGAATAACATAGTGCCATAGAGAGAATTCGAAGTTGAGATACCATATGTGCCATTTCTCTAGTACAAAACACTTGACATGATTACTTATGACCGTGCTCGGGACGCTGCCCTGCCCACTACTCTGGTCAAGTGCTATCAATTCTGTTCTCACTTCTTGCTATGGGGTCACCCCACGTTGCCTTCTCCTATCTATCTTGATCTCACACGCCCTTGAACAAGATTGCAGCTTCACTCTCCTGTCAGAGGGTCTCTACATGTGCGATGTGGTAACCCCGTCGTCAACCTGCTTGAGGTTGGATATGTGAGTGCTCCTGCTCTTTCCGAAGAAAATTCTGCTCTGTTTACACACCTGTGGCCTCGAGGTCACAAGCTTTGATGGCGCTAGCACATGTGGTACTGACTGTTCTATCGCAGTATAAAACTTGCCCAGGGTGGTGTGCTGCTGTCTCATCGCAACCATAATTGATTTAATTGTCGTACCCAATGGAGATGTGCCTAATAGGTACGTATATAGTTACCCATTAAGAGGTGTACATATTTTTAGTAGTATTACCAATCGATTTTTCAGGGTTTAAAGGTAGGGTCTTGCTGATGCTTCTTATTCGAATCCTTTTACTTTGACTGCAAAGTCGTTTTTTTGATACCCAATTCCGGCAGGTTAGGGTGTGGCCTGCCATTCTTTTCTGAGATATTTAATCTGATACGCTATACAGCGAACAGATAGAAAAAAGTGAAGTCACTCAAAACTTGCCTAGGGACCTGTTTCCTCTCTTTTTCTCCTTCAGACCCAACATTATGCCAGACAGTAAGTGTACCCCTCTTCTCATTTCTCTCACCTGGTAGAAATTCAGCTGCGTTCGCTGCGTTCATTGCGTTCTGTTATCATGTTGACTGTTGCTCCTTCCTGTTACGGTCTCAACTACACTGCAACTCACTGCGATGGTGATTTGCAACAATCAACACCATTGTTGTTTTCAAACACATATTTCCACATATTCCATCTAATTCTATCACTGAGAAACAACGTTTCATTCTGAATCTTTGCGGCCATCTGCTAACAGCTATTATAGCATTCCACTTGTACATCAACGGTCGCGAAGTAGTAAGTGCACCCCATAAACTGAGTATCGTTTTTTTTGAACAACATAGCTAATATTGTCGTGTGTAGAGATTCTTTCATTCATGGACGAGTAACAACGGAAGAGGAGGAGGGGTGGTGGTAGGCGCCTCAAAGGTGGCAAGGTGTGTTGGAGGTATGTTGACTGCTGCCTGCATGTTATGTTCGTTGTTACTAACAGTTTGAATTCAGCTGTGGTGGTCGAGGCCACACAAGGAGCCAGTGTCCGACGTTTCGTGCGCTGCTCCAGGCCGCTGGTGGCGCCCAGCAACCCGTACAGGCAGCTCCTGCATGTCCGGCCGGGTTTGCATGCCCAGCAGTTCGGCCATGCACTGCTGGGCTGCAATGCACTGCACAGCGCCAGTGCCCCGCAATGAACCAATGTTCTTGAGAGGAGGACTGCCTCGGAGGCGTCATGTGCCCTTCCCGCTGCCCTGCTGGCGAGATTTGTTCTGCGAACTGTCCTGCTAGGGAGCGCTGTCCTATATTCCAGCACCCCGTAGTGCATCGTAGAACTCCTAAGCAGTAGTCGAGGAGATAGAAGGCCAGCAATCGTGGGGCAGGGATAGGGGTTTGGGGAAGTTCAAAAATCAATTTCATCAACAAAAGTCATTCTTCATTTCGTCAACTTAAGCCTTCTGTCTACCTAACACTATGAATGATGGGTGCTTTACTTGCTCTTCTTGCTGTAGATGTTGTGGTCGCTATAGCTATTTCTTGAACTAATGGAGATCATAAATTTATATGTAAACCAAAACGAAACAACAATACCATATTTCTTCCGATAGAGAATATTTTAGACTAGTTAACAGTAATACTGAGAAATATATTCTTTCCCTATGTTTGAGAACAAGATATGGCTAAGTGGAAGCATCTGCCGTTAACCCACTTCTTCCAGAGGAGACAGTATTTAGTATTATGATACACCAACGAAGTATTACACTTTTACTATTTCGTACGCATTAGGTCGTTGGATTGTAGTAGTTTCGAATGTATTCGCACTTAGAGATTACTAACCAAATACACACATCAACCCCGCTCTCGTCATACGACAGCCCCGCTCTCGATCGTTCTCGATTGAAAGCTGGGCGTACACACCTTCGAACCTTGTTGCCAATTCACTTGTTCCTGCGAGGTTGAACTTAATAATGAAGTTTATATTTTGAAAATTTTGGAAATTTTCTAATTCTTCGCCAGACTGAAAGCGATGATGGTTTAAGGGTAAAATCCAGGCTTCCCATACTCACAACAGAGCTTGCCTGGGCTCCGGGTTCGAGTCCCGGTCATCGCATGTAACATTAGAGGATATTATTTTTGTGCTAAAATCCAGGTGGTGGATATTCGTCCCGTCGTTCAGTCTGAAAGGTGACCACTTATCTTTTTGCCGGTGGTGGTGGTACAATGAAAACAGAACACGAAGGCAGGCATTAAGTTAAATTGAGATGGAGAAGAGATGAATGCAAAGCCTGCACGAAGAACTAAATGGCTTTTTGCAAATTTCTGCGTTAAGTGCAACCACTTTCATGTTTTCAGGCTAGCCCAGGTACTTGGGCGTATATGAACTAGAGATTGTGTATGCTAGGGGCAGCTAGTACAAAAGAAACGAAAGTCATTGCGTGTCTGTGGTCGTGTCCAAGCAGATAATAATCAATGCGATAGGCACGGGTAATGGTGTTTTAATACGCTGGGCATTATATTGGCAAGGCGGCTGAAGATGAGACGCATTGAACCAGGCGACACCAAATGTTTGAAAGTTCCCGTCAGCGAGCCGTCGGCCATACAGCTGCGCCCTGCAAAGCTCTTGAGGAATCTCGATCACAAACAAGAATATAGTACCATCATACGTCAATCGGTCCTCCATCTGTTCCGATTGTTTCTGGAGTTTGTCTAGATAAAAAGCGAAAAACTATCTATGGAGGTTTTCACTACATTAGTGTTAAATTTGCATTTTGGACGGGGTATTAATTTGTGGCCATGGAAAGAGATAGAGTAGTAGGTGTTGTAGAACAAGCGCGCTGGCAATCGAGCTCAAGTCGAGGCAGATGTGGGGTCCAGCAACCGCCCGTAGCGCTGCGTCATTGCTTGTGAGCCAACTCAACCAACAGCTCAAACAGCCAACGTCCGCTCCCCAAACTTACCCTCATCCCAACCACTCACCCCCCTTACTCTGCCAACCATGGCCTCGAAGATTGAAAAGACGCTCGCGCGACAAAGAGAAAAGTGAATGCCTCGCGAAACTCCCCTAAATAACGCTGTCAAGCTGACCCCACCATAGAATCGCAGAGGGTCAGTACTACGAAGCCCACCAACAACTCCGCGTAATCGCCTCGCGCTACACAAAAGCCAGCGACTGGCCCAACGCAACCTCGATCCTCTTCCAAGGCGCACAATCGCTGCTACAAGCTGGCCAAGGCGGCTCCGGCGGCGACCTCTGCATCTTCCTACTCGACGTGTACAACAAGGGGGAAATCAAAGTAGATGCTGAAAGCAAAGGGCGGTTGTTAACGCTTCTGCGAGCGTTCCCCAAGGATGAACCTACCAAGAAGAAATTTGTGGGCGAGATGATAGTGTGGAGTTCGCGATTTGGAGACTTTCCTGCAGGCGACCCAGAGTTACATCATGTTGCGGGGGGTCTGTATGCTGAGGGTGAGTTTTCCCGGTCACCAACACTAGCCTGCTTCGTCGCGAGCAAGAAGAAGAGAAACCATAGAAGAGAATATCAAGGAAAGAGATACCCAAAGCCCATGCTAACTTTCAATCCACAGAACTCGAACCCTACGAAGCAGAACGCCACCTCCTGCTCGGCACCCAAGACAGCGCCGCGACCCTCGCTTCCCTACACTACAACTGGTATACATCAGACGCACCGCACACAGCGCCCCTATACTGTGCCCGCGGCGTTCTTCCCTACCTCCTCACCGGCAACCTACGAGCCGCCAACAAATTCTTCCTCCTCTTCACCTCTGCCGTCGAGAAGACACCAAACCCACCCACACAAGCCGTCTCCACAAAGTCCTCGGAATTTCGCGTATACCCCTCGCTGCCATTATTGAATTTCTTGGGACTGCTCCTTTTGAGTGTGGAAAGGGGAGACCCCAGTCTGTGGCGTCAGCTCAAGAGCCATTATGCGGGGGATTTGAAAGACGTGAATTGGGGTGAGGCGTTGGATCAGATTGGTGAAATGTACTTTGGAATCAAGATTCCCCGACAGGGCAACCCCATGTTCGATATGCTTGGGAGCATGTTTGGAGGTGGCATGGGAGGCGGGAATGGAGGAGCAAAGAAGGCGGTTGGAGGAAGGGCGCCGCCGACTGCAGGATTGGATTGAGCGAGGGTATAAAGGAGCAAGGAGAAGAATTGAAATAAGCACCATAGATGACTATGCCACGGCGGCAGAGATACCAACGTATACCCAGAAAAGAAAACAGGCAGCAAAGTTCAGAAGAGTAATTCATGAGGGGTATTTATTTGTTCAAGTGATTGTGTTTTGTGTTAATGTCTACCTAGTCATGTCGGCATGACAGTCCACTCAAACCCCTTCTTGATGACATCCATCTCACCCTCTACATGGGGATGGTCTTCTCCTTGAAGTACACACCATATTGGTCCTCCAATGTCTTCATCAACGGCTTGCAGATCTCTGTGGTCATAGGCGCCAGGATACCCTTCTCGCTGAGCGTACCGTCAAGTACTTGCTGGACAGCTACCGCGCACGGCACACCGACCAACTTGGCCATGGCCGAGTAGCCCTTGGGGTCACCATAGTCTACGAGTGTGCAAGTGCGGACTGCCTTGCTGCCATCCTTGTTCTCAATCTCGAACCTGTGCTGGAGCATGACCATGTCGCGCTCGCCCTCCTCGTACTGCATCTTCTTCTCCAGAGTGGCGCACAGAGTGTCTAGAGGGTTTCCGCGAGGAATGATTTCCTCGTCAGAGATGATACCGATCCAGCGGAGACCGGAGATGATGCGGTCCTTCTCTTCTGTGCTGGCGAACTTCGTTCGTGAGGAGATAGCCCAGATGATGTCTTCGTCCTTGCTGCTGGTAGCGCCAACAATCTTAGCTGTGGCGTCGCGCCAGGTGCTCTTCTCGCCCTCCTTGAGGAAGTCCTTGGGGTCTTCTGACAGGAAACCAATGTCTACAAGGCACTTGATGTACTCTGGGAAACCCTGGTATCGCAGTGTACCACGGATGATGGTTTGTGCCTCTGGGATGTTGTAGCGCTCCTTGTAGGGTGTGGAGTCACGGTTGGGGTATGCGACAAAAGCGTAACCGGGGTAGATGAAGTATGGCTTTGCCTCGGCCATGAGCTCTGGACCCTCGATCGACTTGACCTCGCCGTCTTGGTAGAAAGCTGCCTGGTTTCTCAGTGCGAGAAGTACACCCCTGGAGCTCCAGGAGAACTTGTAACCAAGAGGGTTGTCTGAGGCCTCTGGAGCGGGAAGACCACCGCAGTATGACTTGAAGGACAGAATCTTGCCGCCAGCCTTGTGAACCTCGTCGATGGTAAGGACAGCTGAGAGATGGTCGACACCGGGGTCTACACCAATCTCGTTCATGACTGTGATACCAGCCTCCTTTGCCTCGGCGTCGAGCTCCATCATGGCGGGGGAGACATAGGATGTTGTGACAACGTTCTTCTTCTTGCGGATCGCCGACTTGATAACTGTGGCGTGGAATGTGTAGGGGATGAGGGAGATGACAACGTCGACCTTGGCGACTTCGGCATCGAGAGCATCGGCGTTGTTTACGTCAAGCTAGCAATTGTTAGCAGCTGAGTTGACAGTGCGAAAATCGAGTACCGTACGCTAATGGCGTTGGTGTTGGGAATGCCCTTAGCCAGACCTTGTGCCTTTTCCAAAGTACGACATGCTACTGTGACCTTGACGCCAGACTTTGCGAGAACATCTACGGTTGGTCGCGTTCTGCTTCTGTTAGCTGTTGCAGTTGTCAGTGGTTTCTTCTTGAACTTACACAAAACCTGCACCCAGCAAAAGGGCAGTCCTGCCATGTTGTTAGCCAATTTACATTGAAAGCGCTGTCCTCCCCCAACATACTTTCCGCTGTAAGGGCCAGTGGCAGTGCCCATGACGTTCTGAAGTTTGTCTGTAAAAGCTATTAGTGTATTATCAATGGCACTGGGATTGAGCACCTACTGGTAATTGCTTCCATTGTGTATGATTTGTGAGAAGTTGCCAAGCAAGAAGAGAAAAAGTTTGGGCAAAGTTATATCTCCCTGGTTGACTCCGGATCGGAATACTGAGAAATCGGCGGGGTTACTCCGTCATCGCTCCAGAAAGTGGGGCACCCAGAGCGCGTAGAACTGGGGATGATTGCCAGTAGCAAACCGAGTGCTGCTCCGAAGCCAAAATGTCAGTTAAATAAACTTGATAACAGAGAAAAATAGGGGATCCCCGAGTTAACTCTCTCTCTTCTTTCTCTCGTCTGATTGATCAAAATCTGCCATATTCCCTAACGATGATATTGTCAATCATCCACGATATCTCCTCGCTCTAGTAAGAAATGCTGACATGCTAGCTGCATATGATATACTATACTCTAGATGCTCTCCGTACACAAAAAACATAGTTTCAGCATGTCTGCCATATGTCGTGCAATCATCGCGCTTTGCTTGGGCATTCTCGAGCATTGCCGCCCCTCATGGGGAAAGTGGGCCCAAATGCCGCCAAGTACATTAGATCACATTTGGATTGGTGCGGTATCAGGCGCATCGCCGACTTGCCAGGTACGCGTTTCAAGCCCGTAGGCAATCAACGACGACATACGAACGACATACAACAACTTTACAACGAGGCTGAAGATACTCTCTCAAGTAAATTCTTAGTACCTAGCTGCTTAATAGTCATACTCGACACGAACTGCCAAACCCCTCTAGGCTGCCACCACCATGCCATCAGCTATTGACCCTGACGATGACTTGTGGACAGCGATCAAACAAGTAAAAACTGACCATGTGCACTGCAGTCGCCATCATCGTGCTAACCCTATCAGATATCCCAGTCATCCGTGGGCTCGGACTATATTGATCAGCTGATTCCCATAATGAAGGACCCCCGTTACTCAAACCAACTGCAAGTCACATTCGATCGATATGCAAATGATCGTGAGCATGAGATTGAGCGAATATGTAACGCAAATCATCAAGACTTTGTGAGCTCTGTCGACTCACTACTCAGGATACGGGACCAGACCGTGCAAATGAGTGGTGAAATCTTGCAGCTAAACGAGTCCATCCAAGAGAGTATTGAGAAGCTGGCGGAGCACAAGAAAGCACTAGTCGACTCCAGAGGGGTGCGTCAGAACATCAACGAAGCTAGCCAAGCACTCAACGCGTGCTTGAACGTTCTTCGAATTGCCAACCAGGTCCAGGATCTGCTTAAAGAGAAGAACTACTATGCGGCTTTAAGAGCACTTGACGAGCTTCAGACGATTCATTTGAAGGAGATTAGTCGGTTTAAGATTGCAAACTTGATTGAGAAGTCGATTCCCCAAACCCAGGAACAAATCCGAGAAGCAGTCAAGAGCGACTTGAGTACATGGCTGTATCGCATCCGCGAGTCTGCGCAGTTCCTGGGCGAGGTATCGTTTTTCTATACTGAGCAGCGAAGAAAGCGCAACCAATGGCGCGCTGAGACGGATCCGCGCTTCTCAAAGTTCAAGCTGAACTCAGCCATTGAACTTGTCGCTGACGAGACGGATGAATTTGATGTTCTCAATAACGAAGAGGCAGGCAATGAGACCGACTTCTCCCGTTTGTTTGAAGCCATGCATATCAACGAGACGCTGGGTAAGAGCGAACAGTTCAGAGCCGAGTATGCTTCGGATCGACGGACGCAGAAAGACCTGATCATACCCAATAAGCTTGATCTGCTTGATGAAGAGTGCAGCGACCTGAGTAGTTTGCTCGAGAGTATTGCGGGATACGCCATTATTGAGAAAGCAACCATGACAATAACAACCAATCTGCGATCACAAGCTGACGTAGGTGGATTTTTCAATTTTGTTCTTTCTGGCTGCAGCTAATGCGGAATAGGTTGACGAGTTGTGGGATTCAATGTGTCAAAGTGCAATCAAACTCATCACAGGAGAGCTTCACACAGTCGACAACGATGAGCTGCTACTCAAGATCAAAGGCCGCATTGCGCTTTTCATGCTCACAATGGAGGTTCGTATTCTTAACTACCGTGTTCGAACCAAACTAACTCGACTTTAAGAAATGGGGATATTCAGTTTCTGCAATGAACGACCTGCTTCTCACCCTCTTCTCCAAGTACTCCGCTCTCCTCAAGCAACGATTCAGCGACGATTTCTTAGAGATCGTACACACCGACGATTACATGCCCATGCCTATCAATTCGCGCGAAGAGTACGATAAGGTCGTCTCCGTGTCTTGGTACAGCCCCCCGGCCAACAGCGAACAACTCACATTCCCATGTGTATTGCCATTCTCACAAATGTACCCTCTATGCTGCATCGACATTAGGAACTTCCTGAATCAGATCTACCTCTTCAGCGACGACTATTTCCAAAAGAGCAGTGTCATTGATGAGACCCTCCGTACCAGCCTTGACGAACTGCTCTGCGAGAAAGTGTGCGGAAGTCTTGTCGAGCGCCTAAGCAGTCAGTACCCCGGCCAGATTGTACAAATTCTCACCAATCTGGAGCACTTTGAAAACGCATGCGTAGAGCTCCAGGACCTGCTGTTCGAAGCCCGCTCTTCGCCCTCTGCAACAGGTCCCATCGTTCTCACTGCCACAGAGCGCTTCGCAAAGGCCAAGAACACGGCATCGAACCGTGTGTTCGAGCTCGTCAACAGCAAGATTGACGACTTGATTGAGACGGCGGAATACGACTGGATGGCCATGAAACCACAGACGGAGCCTTCGACGTACATGCTAGAGTTGACTAGGTACCTCTCCAACATCATGTCGTCGGTTCTTCTCGCCCTTCCCATGGACATCAAAGAATTCATCTACTTTGATGCGCTCTCCCACGCCTCAACTGCTATCCTCGATCTGCCTCTTGCACAACATATCAAGCGCATCTCTCCTGCCGCAGTGGCCACCCTCGCCGCCGACACGGCTTTCCTATCGCAATTCGTCAGTTCGCTGAACAACCCGATTCTCATGGAAAACTTGGACGAACTGACGCAGACGGTGGCGCTCATGGGTACGGACAATTCCGAAGAATTCTTCGACATTGCGCAGAGGAATAAAAAGTACAGCAAGGTAGACCAAATCAAGGGTGCCATTTTACTTGAGAAGGTGCAGGAGGGCGCGCAAGTTGCGGCGCAGAGTCCAAAGGTGGAAGGCAAGGATCGATTCGGCACTCTGGGATCGAGATTTGGTATTAGATAGGTGGTATTGAGTTATTACTAGTCGTGTCCACGTTGTTGCATAGTATGTAAAATCAAATAATTACAAACGCTTGAACTAGGTATGTAGCTAGGCCAGGGCTACTTGGTATCAATTCATATTGCCCACCACCGCATCAAGACGACAAACTCCCCCCGTCGAATCTAGTCTTCATCCTCCCTCGCAATAACAACACCCTCATCGCACTCGCCCCCGCCACCCAGCACACCCTCAAATTGACCTGCCAAGCCCAGCCCATCACTCGCATCCAGCACACCCTTGACCTCTGCAGAGGCAATCTGCTCGTACACGGATGTAATACCTGTGATGCGGCATACGCGCGCAACCGACGCCATCATGACGAGGCCGAGCATGGAGAAAGGGCCCACAGCTACGAGCTGACTGAATTGACTATTCCAAAACAGTTAGCATTAGTTATCCTAGATCTCAGATAGCACGATTGCGCAAGTGCAAGCAACACCGCCAAATGTTTGAAAAAGAAACAGAGAAGAAAACATACTAATACCACGCATGCACCTCCCCCCTCTCATCCCAAAACCTCAGTCTCGCCTCCACCCTCTGCCGTCTCTCGTACTCCCTTAATTCTTTAGCTTCCAGCTCACCCAGCAGCAGCGCCATCTGCTTCCGGAAGCCGTGGAGAGCTTTCCACCACGTGCTGCGGCGGTGCTGGTTCCGGTTGCGGATGAAGAGTTTGTCGAGGAGACTGTGGATGTCGTGCAGCATGGCTATGTCGTGTGTGCTTGCGCTAAAGAGGGGGGAGGCGGATATGCTGGGTGCTGAGGAAGAGGAGGTGGTAGTGGGGACTGTGAGGTGGTGGGATTGTTGGCGGTGGGGGAGGGTTGTTGAGGGTTTTGCGATGGCCATTTTTTTTTCTTTGGGTTTGCTATCCCTCGGTTGGGTGGTTTGCCTGAAGTGCGTCTCTTTTATGAGGGACGGATTGGTTTTTGAATGCAAGCCAGGTGGGTTTTGGTGGTGCGTGGTAATGTCCCAGATGTATCTCGCCGAGGCGACGTTGGCCAAAAGGTCGTAGTAGTACCCGCAGATTGAGCAACGCGGGAAATTTGCGCAAAAGGGCAAAAGCAGCGGATGATCAAGGTGCGACTCCGTATCTGCAGTTGATTCTGTATGCGGTGGTTGTTGGTGATGGTCGCTACCTAGCAGTCACAGTTGAGTCCATGCACATGAATTTTTATATTGTCGAAAAAAGTAAAGGAAAATTCTGCATCGATGAAAGGCCTTTACCTGCTTCCATTGCAGAGAGTAAATGGTGGAATTTTTAAATAAGCGCAAGGCGGTAATTTGCTTTCTGCGAAAACGACGCGCTGGTGAAGGGGGCGGCCTATGCTGCTTGGTTACCCTTTCTCGTTTTGAGCGCGCCCGTGGGGACTGGGTAAATGGCGCGTTTGGTTTCCTATACTGCTAATACTGCTTGCTGTGTCCAATGACGTACGGAAAAACCCCGCTGCTCTAGGCTCCATGCAGAGGTTGCACATGTGCATCTCCAAACACATGAAACTACATAGAAGCGCAGCCTTGCAGTATAGACGAACAATAAAATCGTGCTTGAGATATTTCGGATCAAGGTCTCTGTATGCTTCGTAAATTGGCAATTTGGCCGCCGGGCGGTGAAGAAGGGCCGGGCCACATGAGCATTGGTGCTACCCACGTCCTCCTGGTACATGTCCCATTCCTCATTCTCGATAGCTACAAACGGACCTGGGCCAAGTGGCATAGCTGTCGACATCGTATTCTTGTGTGACAGTTCCAGGGATTCGAACGTCCATGTGAGAAGCTACTTGCAGGATTGTGGACCGGTTGATTATTGCACAGACGATCCGACACCGAGGAAACATTGTAATCCTCCGTTTCCCACCTGCAGAAACGAGAACGTAGAGTAATGTCTTCCGAACTTTCCGAATCCCAAGTCTCTGTGTAAGTTGCACCAGGGGTTTCCTGGTCGCTTAGTGAGGTTTGCTTTGGTGAAGATCAGGGGACAACAGTGGCCCCAGTAGCCCCCCTATTATCTCACGTCCAAGTCCCCACGTTCAAGATTGCCGTTTTCCAAGGAAGGAAGCACCCGTCGACAGATCTCTTGGATAATAACACGGTCACGATCGCGGCGCCCTATGACTGATGGGAATCGAACCTTGATCTCCGCCTCCTTTTGCGATTGGGGAAGTGGTCTGTGCTAGCTACCAAGAAAGATAATAAGATGGCGAGATCTCACGCTTGCTGATCATCGCTTGTGCATAACGCATATCGGTGTCGGTCACTCAGTCAGGGTCCAAAAACCTAAAAACCCACTTTCTGAATAGAGCATGCAGGTGTCCAATTTAGGAATTCAACAGACCTCCATACGCAGAGGCATACATAGAGTTTGTACCCTGACGCAGCATAACACCGCATCCAAGCTCGGCCGTGCATTTGCATGTACTTGCGTCGCGACGTTTATCGGTACTCACTTGCAGTATTCGCCAAGTAAGTGTTGATCGCAAAACCCTACGTAGCAATCAGGGCGCGGAAACCCAAGAAATGCAAAGCGACCGAGCCTAGAAGTCTCGCCCATGCTCTTACACTACACACGCACACCTTACCCCGCATACGTACATCCATAGCGCCACCACCGACACCGACACCGTCCGCAAACGAAACAAACAACTAAGCCGGAACTGTGCTGCTGCTGCTGCTGCTGCTACTTACTACTCGTAAACCTAATACGTAGTCAAGAAAAAACACCCCCCGTCGGCCAAATACCGCCGTCCCAAAAAAAACAAGGGAGAATAGAATAAACTCCATACAGTACATACATACGCATAGACCCCAAACCCATTCCAGCATCCGAAAAAAAACACATAAAAGAAAAGTATGACATCACCGCAGCATGACCCCAACAACAACAACCGCCCAGGCTCGCCATCATGCATGTCCGACACAACAGACAGCCACACCATGTACACCCCGACCACAACCTCGGAACACACCCTTCCTGGTACTATTTCCGACTACCCAGAAGAAGTCCCGGCCCAAATCCCGCGTCACGGCTGCACTTACATCCTGCGCGCCACATCATGGGACGACGGCAACAGTGTGCTGACGCTGGTCGACGGGTCGGTAGTGTTAGTCGCGCGCGGCACAACCCACGGGTCCATCTACTGGGAGTGCGTCGAGACGCAGGGCTGGTTTGGGTGGAGGAATTGTAGCTCGAGTAGGTTTGTGTGTCATGATGGGAATGGGAGGCTCAAGTGTACGGCGGGGCTGGGGAGTGGGTGGCGGCAGTTTACCGTGACGCCGGTGCCAAAGGGGGGGTATGTGATGCAGATGCTGGATTGGTGGACGCTGCGGCCTGTGGTGGTTGATCCGGAGAGGGGGCTGAGGAAGTTGGGGAGGAACGGGGATAAGTTGTCGGAAGGGGTGGTGTGGGAATTTATCAAGGTTGAGCCAAACTTGGATAGTAGCATGTAATGACTTTGAACGAACTGAGGTTTATAAACAAGCAGGTCTCTTGTTTACCCTCTCAGACTGAATGTAGACATCGGTCTTGCCATGAGAGCCGGACGACCTTATACTGTAGATGTAAAGAAAACAATAAAGCTGCATGTCACCAGATCAAGTACGAAATCACGACAGTTCACCAACAAGACACAATCATGGCAGTCATTACTCATATTACCTAAGACATTAAGCTATCTCTACTATAGCACTGTGCTTTCACCAGCCCCAGTGCGATCCATCATCAGGTCAGAGACCATATCAATCCACAATCATCCACATCATTAATCCAGATCATACGACATCATTCTGGAAGACATACACTCAGCAGTGTGTCCAGTACCACTCCCAGGAGGTTATTATCAAGCCCTGTTTGACAAACATCTTGAAACAGATTGGAACAAACAAACGAATCGGGTACTTGCTGCACTCATGCGAAATGCGATAGATGTTGCAACATTGTCCATAGACGCGAAAATAAGCACCAGTCATGTCGATGCTTACAAGAAGGGGTTGGTGTTGGCATCCGCATAGCCACGGGCTGAGAAGGGGCGGATTGGACCACGAGCCATACCCGAAGGGCGTGTCGGGGTGCCGTCAAGAATGGCGGAAGCGACGCTGTTGGAGAAAGGGCTGCTAGCTGGGGCACCGATGATACCTGGAACTGGCGTAGGAGCAGGATTCTCGTTGAAGTACTGGGTGACATGGGTCATAGGGATGCAGTCAAAGGGGATGCGACCACAGTGACCGCCTCCATAAGTACACAGGTACCAAGTCTCGATGTCCTGCTTCTTGGCTTCGCTCAGGCCAGCAAACTGAACAGGGGTGACTCGCTGGTGAGCAAAGTGCATAGCAGCCTGCATCATGTCGCGAGGGCCTCCACGGTCGTAGGCGCTGGAGCGGTTGCGATGCTCAGTGAGTGTAGAGTATCCATTGGGAGGGTAGAGTCCAATGCTACGAGCACTATCCATGGAACGCTGAAGCTTGGAAAGGTTGTCAGGGCGAGGGAAGGCCTGCTCTGTGCCAGCAGTGCGCAGCTGGCCCATCATCTCAGCATCGGCGAGGGTAAAGATTAGACGAGGGCGACAGTAAGGAGTCTCTTGCATGACAGACGAATTGCGGAACTTCTGGACGAGTGCCTCGCGGCCTTGGATGGTGGCGTAGGAAACTTCGGCAGTCTTGTCAGAGTTGAAGCCGGGCCAGAGCCGACGCTCGATGCGGTCGATGAGCGAGAGCATGCCGTTGGCATCCGTGAAGTTGATGAAGGCGTAGCCAACATTGCAGCCAGACTTGAAGTCGATACGAAGGTACATGAAGTCGTAAGTGCCAAAGCAGACGTCATCGAGGATGTTCTTGAGGGTCATCTGTTGAAGTAGTCAGTTTCAGTTCAATTGGTTATGTAACAAGCTACGTACCCAATCGAGCTTGTTGGGGATATTGCGAAGCATGACGGTAGTGCGAACGTCACTGCCATCAAGAATGCGCTCACGGCGAACACGGTTGTGTTGATCGTGAGGATGGTTGTGGTAACTGGAACGACGGTCGGAGTACTGGTCGGGAATCTGATGGTTGGGGGTGAAGCGGTAACCGTAGATGCGACCATGGGCATCGAGGCGAGGCTTGGGGCGATTCGGTGAGGTCGCAACATGCTCATCCGACCAGAGAGCAGGATCAGAAGTGCACCACTGGAATGACTTCTACAAGACATTAGCAGGGGCGCGCAGAAGTTGGAGGAGGGAGAAAACTCACGTGGCGGTTGATTCCCCAGACAGGATCCATACGTAGCGACTGGACAGCTCGAACAGCAGCATCAATGGAGAAGAACTCGATGCGATACACAATGACCATCTTGTCTTGGAGAGAGTCAGCATGAGTGACGTTGCGAACTTCGCCAAAAGCCTGGGCGGTAATCTTGAGGAAGTTGGAGACTTCAGTCAGGTCCTCGGTCGAGAATTCCCAAACGGCTTGGTCGGGATTGGGGTCAATGACAATGCCGAGCTTGATTTGGCCCTCAAATTCCTTGAGGGTGGCGGTGTCCTGTGCCTTGGCTTTGGCGAAGTCGTAAGGTGTGACATAGTCGACAGTGAACTCATGCTGCTCAAGGATGTCCTTGCCCTCGGCAGCGTCGCGAAGATCATCGTAGCGGATGAAGACACCGCGAGAGTAGTAGGGGACAGCGTTGAGGAAGCAAGCGTACTAAAGCGGGGGTTAATTAGGCTTATGGCAACAGGGAGGAGAGCTAGTCACAAGCTTCATCTGGTGCTGAACGCTGAAAAGTTCGTGCTCCGAGTCGAGTCCAGCATGAGTACCGTCAGGAAGCCGAGAGATGAACTGATACCGGGAAACATAGCCATTGTCGTCTTCGGACAGCTCGTTTGTGAAGGCACCATCAGCCGAGATAGCGGGAAGAGGGAGGACGGCCTTTGTGATGATGGGCTTGTCCTTGGCATCTTTGACCAGCAATTTACCAGCGGCAATGGCGGTAATCTGACGACGATGGCCGAGGCGGGGCTTGCGGTCCACGTCAGGTGAATAGAGAGTTGGATCAGTGCCGGCATAAGGGCTCGAGGAAGGGCCATGGGCCGTTGAAGACTGAGGAGAGGTATGAGACATGATGGTGGAAGTGGAAGAAAATGTACAAAATGTTGTACAAATCGAAGAGATGTGGTAAAGACAAGACTTTGCAGTTGACAAAGCTCAAGAAAGAGACAGAAAATTGACAGTGGGGTGGAGGAGGCAAAGGAGGAAGGAGCGAGGGAGCGAGGGTTTATATCCTCAGAGCGGGCGCCGAAGCTCCAGCAGTCAGGTGACGAGATAGGCAGGAAGTAGCAGTTTTTTTTCGCTAGAGACGTTCACCGTGGATGGGATAATGTGAGTCGGACGTCTGAGAGGCCAGTCGT
Organism: Bipolaris sorokiniana ND90Pr; assembly: GCF_000338995.1. Lineage (NCBI taxonomy): Eukaryota > Fungi > Ascomycota > Dothideomycetes > Pleosporales > Pleosporaceae > Bipolaris > Bipolaris sorokiniana. Next base: position 2,414,716 of record NW_006911897.1, on the reverse strand, counting down.
GAAGTGATTCAAGGTAAAGGTGAGCGTCTTGGCAGGGTTGACACAGTGAGACACTGCACCGCCACAGCCCAGCGGCTGTCTGGGCAAAAGCATAGGCTCTATCGCCAGAAAGTGCTCATAGGGCTCTGCAATAGCAATTGCTCATGCTGGCGTGGTTTTGAAGGAATTGGGTTTGCGCCACGGCTGTAAGACGCGTGCCGAGTCTGGAGTTGCATGCCTCAACCACATGTTCACCTATCGTGACGCCCCACCCGACACCTTCTAGCGCCTTGTATAGTGTCTGATCGCCCGCCCGGTAAGGCATGAGTGGCAAGCACAGCAGGAGCGTGCACAGAGTTCCAGTCCACGGAAGGTGAGAGGTGGGAGGCTTTAGGGGGAGGTAAATTAATGAGACGTGTTGCGAGCCTGAAGTATCTTGGAGGATGATTGGACTCTTTTGAAAGGGATTTGGAAGCATGTGGTGAACTGAATATGAGGTGTCCTTGTGTGCAGAGAGTCCTCGAGGCGAACGCTTGCAAGTAGGAGGACTTGAGCACGAACGAGCAACCAACTCTTTAAGTATAGAACAAGCCTGAAAAATGTATTACTTCTGTCGTGACCCAGCACTTCCAAGAGCTCACAACTGATCCGGCTAATATCAATGTCGTCCATGATTCAAAACATAGTGCCAAGGGTATCGTAAAGCCAAACTCCTCGCAGCGCCATGTATATGTTGCCCAAACAAACTTCACTTCTTGCTCTCGCTCTCTGATTGGAACATCCACCTGTCATCCTCTAAGCTCGCTACCTTTTTCCTCAAGCTACTCTTCAGCGCAATCCTGATCTCTTCTTCAACCCCCGCTGCAGCCCAGTGCACATTCGGCTTGCCGTACATTTCAATCAACTCGTTCTCATGTTCTATCAGCAGTCAGTTTCCTCTTCTATGCCCAGATGCTGTCAAGACCTACCTCCCTCTTCATCTCCCTCTGGCCCAAGGCTGGCCGTGCCCATGTTCTTGTACACGGGGGTTGGCGCATGTATGATGTAGTCTCCCTGTGCATCCTTCTCGACCAGTTCGTCTTCAGCGGGTTGCGTGAAAATGTCTTGTTGAATCTCGCGGCTGTCGGGGCGGACTGAAGGGGCGTTTTGGTTCTGGCGTCGTGAGGTGGGTGGTTGTTGCTGGGCAGTGTGGGCGGCGAAGAGGTTGCGCCGGGTATTAGGGTTGAGTCTTATAGCACGGTTATCCATTTTTTCGCACTTTTGTACAGCCCAGGAGAGGTGGTGTTGGCGACTGTAAGAAGGCTATAGGTTGTAATGTATGTGATGTTGTTGACGTCGGCGCATGGCATAACATGGTTTGGATGGCGCGCCGTAGCTAGTCAGGTACGAGAGCCGCGGTTTGTGGGGGGATGCACTTCCGCGGCGTAGTTTGCCAGCTATCAAACATGCCTGTACAAATACAACAACGCAATGACTGAACAAACACCCATTAAAACTCCCTCTAGTCTCCCGGAGAGACCGCCTACTCCTATTGAAGATTCATCAGACAGGTCACCTCCCCGGAAGCGACCCAGAACTCGCGCACCTCCACAAGCAGCAGCGGCGGCGGCAGCAGCAGCAACAGCATCAGCTTCTGTCAAAGCAGAACCCACACAAGCACCAGCTATCGAGAGGAATACCCCGAAAACAGACATGCCAGTTCATACATTTCCCATACAGCCCCTCAATCGCTTCCGCGGCGCGTCGGCAACCATCAAGCGGCCCCGTGAAATCGCCCACTTCTCCTACGACGACAACCATGTTTACCAGGCGGACGAGTCAGGAATCAACTACTATATCCACCCGCCCATGGGCGTAGATCTCAAAGAAGGGTTTGACACGTTCAAACACCACGAAGACAAGGAAGACCCGCATTTGGATAGCCTGCTTAGGGCGCTTATGGATGACAAGGCCGGCAAAGGACAACCAAAGGCAGATTTCATGACATGGCGAGGCATGATGACCAAGGTATGTTGATGCAGACTGGTGTGAAAACAGGCAAGGTAAGCGGACCCAGTTGTCCCACCTTACTACCGCTGTAGAGACGACCTAAAGACACTTCTGACGGATATCAGATCATGACAGCGCCTTTTGACAATTTTGCCGAGTTTGGCATGTTTGCCACCCTACATGATGGGACAATCTACATCGAGGAAGACTTTCCCTCACGAGCTGCCGAGCGCGCAGCAGAAGCTGAGCGGCCACCGCCTCGGCATCAGCATGCCAACCAACAGTCGCGAGAAATGATGACATACTGGGGCTACAAGTTCGAGAAACTCACCTTGATACCCACCCTACCATCTGAGACACCGCCCAAGGAAATTGAAAAACACCAGCGGGGTGTCGTGTCCAACCATGCCCAACACTGTTCTATCGTACACACGTCATTTGGTCCCCACAGCCTTGTTCTAGGCGGCGAAGTCGATGGGCTTCTCGCCCCCAAGCCCAGTGATCCGGAGCAACCCATCCAATGGGTTGAGCTCAAGACAAGCGAAGAGCTACCTCCCCCGCACCTCCAGCAACACCGTGATATTCTCAAGTTCGAACGTAAACTTCTCAAGTTCTGGGCCCAGTCGTTTCTTCTGGGTGTTCCCAGGATTACCGTTGGGTTCAGAAGCAAAAGCGGTATACTAAGGAGCTTGCAGACATTCAATACCCATGAGATACCTGGTATGGTGCGTAGAGGTACGGGATGCTGGGATGGAAACGTGTGTATTAACTTTGCAACTGAGTTCCTGGCCTGGCTGAAAGGTGTGGTGCGAGATGAAGGTGTGTATAGTGTTCAGCTGCGGAAAAAGAGTGGTGTTGTTGAGGTGAGGAGGGTGGGAGATGGCACGGGAAGAATTGTTAGCGAGGAATTCAAGAAGTGGAAGACGAAGCAAGATAGCGTGGGAAGCGGAGGTACAGAGGCCGGTGGACAGGACAAGAGCGCAAATGAGAGTGTCATCGCATCTTGATGTATAATAGGACTTACCCCCGTCACTTCGCGCACAACAGCAAAAGATAGACCTTTTTGCTACTTCATAAACGAACAATCTTCAGAAAAAACGTTACTCGTGTCTGATATGGTTGTGATGCTCAAATCATTTGAGAAATGGACACATTTTCGACACATTTTTTTCGTACTGGTGTAGTCGAATTTCTCCCACCTGAATACTCTGCAAATATGTCACTAACCGAAGAAGTGTTGGTAACGAACAAAGGCAATTTCATTTTCACTCTGTTCTATCTTTTTACATCCTCATACTCACCTGAAGTTATTTGTTACAAATATGCAGTTTTGAATGTATGGTATCCTCACCTGTACCGATGGCTTTGTCAGCTCGCGTACAATACGTGTAAACGGGTGGTCGATGCAGCCAAGGTAATCGAAACAAGGGTAAGACGGACGGGTGATCGTAGGTACGTGAGAGCGAAAGCTTGTAATATTCACTTCCTAAGCTTGATTCGGACACAAGCGATACCGTTCCGTAAGTATTATATACCGTCAATTTATTGTGCTGAATGTACAGGGGTTCTCCTGGCTTACGGAACATTTACCGTACTTGGCCTACCAAGTAAGATCGTCGTCGGGGACGGTTCTCCCGATCTCAACTAGCCGCATGCTAATCAAAGTACGTCGAAATTATCGAACAACGAACATCGTGGATCGCGAGATCCACAATCGCCAATCTTTCATCCGCCGCTCCGCCTCTCTGCCACGCAAGACAAACAGCCTCACTCGCGTCGATTCCTCTGTTCCTCACACCGCCATTTTGCCCTCCGCAAGGACGGTTGAGTCCACGGTTAAAAGAACAGAATATAGATGTAACACTTGACGTGGCCGTAAGCCGGCATATCTTCCCATGCAGCCCATCTCTCCGACAGCGACCCTAAGCCCGGGGAGATGCAAGAACGAAGCAAAAAACCCCGATTGCGTCTCGATTAGCCCCCGTCAGCCACGTTGACCCGTCTTACAGCCCCGACGGACACGAGGAATCACGGAATCAAGCACCGATAAGCACTTGGTGAAGCAGGCGGACTCACATCCGTCTCTTTAACACGCACGAGTCTTCATCTGCCACTTTTATATCAACACGTCCCCCAGCGCATTGCCGAATCAAATCGCTCCAAACCGACCGTCACAGTCAGCATAACGCGCGCGTCCCAGCACCATCCCTGTACAATGCCATGCGCCAGCTCAACCACCTCCCCCTTCCCTTTCCCATGCCCAATGCCGCGTGCCTCGCACCCCCCTTGAGTGGCAATCCCGCCCCCTGGGAACTTCCGGTCCACGCGTAATGCTCTATAGTCCATGTATGTATGTCGTGTCGGAATCGCCCATGTATGGTATCGAGGTAACTCGCCGATGTATCGTATGGAGACTAAGTACGTAACGCACGTACATTGTTATATCAACTTTGGAGGAGCCCGAAAAGAACCACCGACCACTACCGATAGGGCGAGGCCAAGTCCCCCCCCCCCCCCCCCAAGCCAAAATATTATTATCCCTATCATTTGCAACGCAGCATAACGAGGCAAAGATAGTAGAAGCAAAGCAAGAAGATATAGAGGGAGAAAGAGGGGGAGTAAGAAATGCCAGCTCGCGAAACGCATAGACATTTCTGTGACAAGCCAAATCTCACATGTCATCTTGTTGTTCTTTTGGGTGACGGTTGGGTTGTCAAATTTGCCATCTCATCTCATCTTACCCTTCTCCCTTCTCCCGTCCGTCCTCTGTGCCCTAACCGTTCCCTGCCCCGCCCGTTGGTAAATAACGTGATCAATGTCATTGGGAAATCCACACCCATCCACTCTACTGGACCTTACCACTGCCCCACCTTTTTTTAGGCTGAGTCGGCTGACGTCCCCATGCTCCTGCTCCTCCCCCATATCCTTGCTTACTTGCTAGACTGCTTTCTGTCAGACGTTTGTTCAATGGGTGCCTGTTATCCCGCGATTTCGTTTTAGTAGCTATGGGCGAGAGATCCTTGTAGTCTGTTTGGAAAGGGCCGAGTTGAGAGCGGAGTATGTATCTCCGCGGCGAAACAGGAAAGATATGAGAAGTTGGGCTAAGAAAGGGTAGAAGGAGCGGAGGGAAGGGTGTCACGTCGGGTAGGGCAGATAGACGGAACGTATGAGAAGTGGGCTGTTTTTTTTTCTTTCTGGGTTTTTTTTCTTCTCCTTACAAACTAGAATGTGAGAAAGTGGTTCTATGTTGAGAGACTCGGAATCAGTCAGATCCGAACGAGGAGTCCGCATCTCACCCTTCCCCCACTCTTCCTTATTCTCCTTCTTCTCCTCTTTGCTTAGTAGTAAAACCCAACCAGGCAGAGATAGAACAAGAGAAGTCGGTGTATACCTCACACCCACATGTACAAGCCCATCCCATCATCTCCACTGCATATATACACTCCTCTATCCATACACCGCGGCAGCAATAGCAGTAAAAGAATCCACCCAATCCCATCCCTCCCCCCAAAAAACCCCCCAACACATCCAGCCACCCGCTGCCCCTAGTTCACCACACCGGCCAATGAATCCGGCCACACCTCTCCCTCGCAAAAGAAAAAAAAACAAGGGTTGGTTGGGTTGTCCGTTCACATGCACCCCCTTCGCTACCATCCCGATATCCACACACACACACCCCTGACCCGGAACCACTCCGGGGCTGCTTGTCGTTCCAAACGGCTACGGGAATTTGTGGCGTGCAAGTTGCATATCGGTCAGCGAAAGCGTTGTATCTAACGGCCGTATTGATAGACTTTGGGATCTTGTGTGGACCCACTTTCCTACCCCCTACCTCTACCCTTACCCTGGCCTTGTAAGTAGAGTAGGTATAGTTGAAGAAGGTTGTTGGATGGTGGTTGCTGTGAGGTGAGCGTGAGGGTTACGAGCGGAGCAAGGGAGTGTAGGTAGGCGAGGCAGGGGGTAAGGGGGAGAGGGAAGGGAGGGATGCATAAGAAGTGCTGGGTGTGTGGTTGGATGTAAGGAGAGGTGGTAGTTAGTTTTGTGGGAAGGAAAAAGTGGTTGGGGGGGGGGAGGGGGATGGAGAGAGGTGTGTGTTCTTGGGACCTTTTTTTTATAGATGATATTTTTTTTATTCAGCTTCTCTACTTGAGTATAAAAAAATGTATATGTCACACTACTATTCCTCTCTCTCTCTCTCTCTCTCCCCCCTTTAATCCCATTGAACAAAGAAAATAAATGATACAAGTGTGCACATATCACTGAGCCGAGCAATAGATAAAGATCGCCGATATACTGGGGAAAAGAAAAAAAAATCGTTATAAGTGGATTATGACTTGAATATATAACACAGATTCAGATAACAATAACTCACTTCCACTTCTATCTTCTTCCCCATTATCCAGGAGTCTCCTCCTCCGAGTCAGCCCTAACGCCCTTTCCCCCTCCTCACCGCGATCTACACATGCGCGCAGCAAAATGTGGTTACCACATAATACTGCCTTGTTTGCGTTTGTGCCCTCCCCTTACTTCCACCCCCAGTATGTGATACGGGACATACCGTTTATACGGAAGGCCTTTTTTTTGTCTAGGGGGAACGATATGTGGTCATTCCCCATGTTTTTTTTGGATCAGGGAGAGGGGAGTGAGACGGGTGATGCCGGGGTGGCTGGATGTATTGGGCTGCTGTAGTGTGCGGGTTCCGTATGTATGGAAGGCAGGAAAGAAGGAAGGAAGAGAGGAGTGAGGTGAGGTGGCTGGGTTAGATGGAAGGAGATATGTGAAGGGGGTATGGGTTATGCGGTCAGATGGCAGGTTTGGGGTTGTAGGGATTATTTTTGGGGGGGTGTTCGTGAGGAATTTGGGGGGAGGGTAGTATATATGGTTATTTTATGCGAATATGAGTGATTGATGAGATTGATATGATAGGAGTGTGGAATTTCAGTAGGCTTCACAAGAGGAGAGTCTCGGCGAAGAGAAAATTGTGGAATATGGAATATGGAATAACCACACAAGTCACTAGCACAAAACAATGCATCCAAACATAACAACGCAGCCACTCCCTTTCTTCGCCGTCACTCCGGGATTCAGGGTCTCGTTTGATCGTCCATCTTCGCCGTTGCAAAAATGATTACAGTGGAGACGACAGGACTTTCACTTCCATGAACTACTCATCTATCTGAAAAAAAGAGATGAGAAGGAAAAAAATTACCAAGTGAACCGAACTATTTAGAACGGCGAACAAGGAAACAAACTTCTGGGATCTTACAGACTGGGACAAGCAGAGTTTCGAAACATGCACAGCTTTAGCCCCGGGATACAGGCCGAAATCTTCATCGGCGATGGGTGAAACGGCGGTAGGTAGAGCGTATGAAGTGACTGTGAGTACGATTATTTGTCAACTGTAGTTGTTGCCAATATTTGCATTTAGATCGTTGGTGTTGGCAGCGTTGGGATGGCATCATTAGTATAGCATTATTAGCATCGTCAGGATCGCTAGAATCATCATCATCATCGCCGTCATCAACACAATCTTATCACCATCATCATCAGCTGTCTCAATCTGGTGTTCCGACACCTAAAAACCTCCTCCACCTCCCCCTTCTTCCCCAGTCATATCGACAACCGCGAGCCTCGTATCAGCCAAAGCCTGACCATTTACCGCTCTTCGGGTGATCTGTCGTGAGCAACGGTCCGCACCGTAACACTGTCGGGTCATGCACTTCACATACATGACGGGGCCCAAAGTTTGGATAAACCAGCGTTACCAAGCCGTGTCCAAGTGTATCAAGGAGCGAAAGCATCTGGTAATGAAAACTCCAAAAAAGTCGGCATGGCGTGCCAATACGACGGGAATGCAGGCGAGCACACTCGCAGACGTTGCCTCCAAGGGCGTAGCAGGGTGGTCCTTGCCGCTCAATATGTGCAACGGGCTTGCAGCACTACTGCCCGTACGCACGTCCTCTCTGACATGCTGCTCGGTGTGGGATGTGAAGCGGCTACGGCCCTCCGTCCCCATCCTGTCAGCACAATAGACTTTGCCACCCAGAAGCTAGGGGGGAAGGGGTCAGAGGCCGAGCACGATCGATCGTCATTTCCTTTGTAGTATATCATGGTCTCGACTAGAAGCTCGTGAAATGTTAAACCCACGTGGCGAGCGACGATTACGACAAAAGAAACAGGGTCATGAATTGCCACCTTTGAGCGAGAGACTAGGCCCAAGAGTATATCCGTGGGTGATCTTCATGAAACTGGCTGTATGTATGTAAAGTTGCACCCTGGAACGGGCGGTTCCGTACATGTGTGATTGTGTCGGATTCTTTTGCCTACAGCCCTACGGCATGAGCTTCTAGACACATGAATGCAGCAGCTTGCAGATACGGAGAGATTTCGCTCCCTGAAACGAGATTGGTGCTTGCTGATTGCAACATGAACGAGCGTCTGGGACAAGCGGCCTCGGTGTGGCGGATTCCGCTCGACAGAATTCGGTCTATTCTATGCATGTGTTACGCGCCTTGGACGAACAGGCGATGCAGTAATACTCGAAGCGATGCGGCCGAAAGAGTAAAATATGCCGACACGGTCATATGTCTATGTACGGCGCGTGGAGTACAGTGATCCGTACCTGACCCATTGTGTAATCTGTACTCTATGCGAATTTGGTAGACACATCTACTTTTGGACATTGCCACATTGGCGAGAAGCTCCAGTGGATTCTATTGGATTCGCAAATCCTATATGGGAAGCAAGGTTTGCACCACGGCCATGTCTAACGCACGTCATTCCATACAGCATTGCGCACCAAGCTCAATCTTAAGGCCCAGAAGCAGAGTTGAGAGAAAGAGAAAGACAAAGAGAGAGATACACATAGCAGATCTTCGCAATGCGCGCAACGGCTAGGGTTTGGGTGGCCTGAAACACAGCTGGCGCAACCTGGTGGCAGCTCGCTCACATGGCCGGTCGTGGAGGGTTTTTGAGGAAGTAGGAGCGATTAAAGATTGCGGAGTTGATACCGACGCATGTCATACGTAAGGGTCAACGGAGGGCGGGAGACTGAGCAAGACATTTTAGGAGAGCCGGCTAGTGAAACTGTTGAGTGTGCGGAAGTGGGCAAAGTAGGCTGATTGTTACAAGCTGACCAAGGTGACAGACTGTTTGGGGATATCATGGTGGAGCCGGAGGCCCCGCAAAGGGTCTTTTGCTAGTCGTCTGCACGAGTCATAAGGTTTGCAGATGCAGTATCTCTTGCTTGTTGGTGTCGTGAAACTAATCTACTTCGCAATGGAAGTGGGCAAGCCACGGGCGTTGATCCGGATCGACGCGATATTTACGGATGCACGGTGGCGGTTTGCTGGAGAATCCATGGCGTTTCTAGACAATCTATTAGGGCACTAGACGGACAGCAAGGTCCATGAACGCGCCCATGGCAGGTGAGAAATAGAGTTCAGGGACTTCCCAATGTGCGTGCCTGAGGCCGGGAGCGAAGGACGCTGTGGTGCCGTTTGCGGAGCGAAAAGGCGTCCGTGAATATTCGGACTCGAACCGAGTATTGGTGTAACTCTAGACAGGAAACGGGGCCATCAGGGTCAACGGCGTGAGGTAGAGTAACGTCGGGAGGTTGAACCATCGCAATTCGCAATGCTGGCGTGAAGAGAAGAAGCGCCAAAAGAGGTTGCAATGACTTTCTAGAAGACGTGTCTCGCCGCTTCCGTCACCCTACTAATATTCAGAGTTTGACGGGCAAGGACGTCGACGTTTCCTCTACGCAGGGCCAAAATAGCCCCAGGGGTGGGTTTGTGGTGGAATTGAAACTCTGGAGAATTGGAAAATGCAGGTTATCTGGAGATGGGTAGGACTCTAGACACGGATCCCGCACTTGGGTTGTGAACTACAGGTGGACGGGCCGGACCCTCCGCAGACGGCAAACGAACAAGATAATGGCCGAGATAGGGCCGGACCAAGAGGACGAGTTTCTGTGAGTCCTGGAGAGGTGTTCAGTGTATTCAATGTGTGAGGGTAGGTTAGTGCAAGCCTAGGAGAAATGATACGTGGTAGGAGCCGGATCTCCGTGATCGTCCAGGGACCTTCTACGGCCAATGTCGATCATGACCCATAATGTGCTTGGTCCAAAGGAGGTTGCCGATTTACAAAGATTGGTTTCAAGGCAAGGGGGTACCTGGCACGGCGAATCAAGACGCGTGTGGCGCCAAGCAGCGCGCGCTATCAGTCAATAGAACAGGCCCGGGGATGACTGCTCGGTAAGACTGGCAACCGAAAAAGGCTCAATCGAGTGCGGTAGCACCATTTTGTGAATGTCGGAGGGAAGATGGAGCGAACACGAGCATAAAGGGGGAGCTGACGCTATCGGATGGATAGGCGCAAGCGCAGGCGCATCTACCAGACTCTTGGGGTAGAGGGTAGGGTCGCAGTCTTGAGCAGCGGTGAGGCAATTGCGCTGCAGGAGTGCAAATTGACAGCTGGACAGAGAGAGATAGAGGGCGATTGTGAGAACGCGGTGTGTGCGGACGGGCGCGCGTGTTGGCGTGGAATAGTCGGGCCAAATTTGTGCAACATGTTGCATAGTAACGTCATAGCAGCATGTGTATGTAGGTAGAGTACCATGTGTGCGACTGAATGGGGTATGGCGCGTGACAAGCCAACTAATACTACTACTGCTGTCTTGTTAGCGTATACGGGGGGGGGGGGGAGGCAGTTGAGAAGTTCAGATGCTGATCGCAGCCGAGTCTGAGCTTGGCAGGTAAGTCAAAGTCAGAGTGCGAACCAGCTGGAGCCCTCTGTCAGTAGCAATCCGGGGCAAGCGAGACGGTAGCAGAACATCTGGTCATGGCAGCGAAAAGGCAGCGTGATAGGCGTTGTGGAGAGGGTCGAGGGGGGTGGATGGGTTGGGGAGGGGTGGGTTGAGGGGCTAGACGATGGGAGGCGACGGGGCTTCTGAGTGGCCGCAAAGTGCGATGTGACTTGTTGAAACACGAACGATGCAAGGAGAGGCTAATGGGGACAGAGTGGCCCCCGTCCCCGTCTGTTCGCGCCCCAAGAGTCGAGGGCGGACTGTGTGATCAACGATAAAGAGTGAACGTGCGGTCAACTCGAGCATCTTCACGGCTGGTGTATAGACCAGTATGTATTATATGGCCGAAAGGGTATAATTGCTTTTGTTAAGAGCTTGTGGGAGCAGCGTTGATCCTGGCTTGCAGCAGTGTCGCACGAGGGCGGGCGCGTGTTACATTTGGCGCGCGTCTTTGGCAACGAACTGGAGATTGCATGCAAAGAGGGTAGTGACGGTGGTGGTGGTAGTAGTGGTGGTTAGTAGAGAAGGGTGTGTAGTACAGAGCACAGCTAACTAGTGCGGTGTAGGAAAGAGTCTGCGGGCTGCGGATGAAACAGAGAGAATTTGCCAGTGGAGCCGAGCGAGTGGCAACGGGGCGTCGTGTACGTGTGTGGTGCCTGTCAGCGTGTGAAAAGGCGAAGAGCGAGACGCGACTCGTGGCGGGCGAAGGCGGCCAAGGCGGCGCTGAGAGGATTGCGTTCCTGACTACTGACACAGGGTGGGATGTGTGATGAGGTCAAGGTCGAGGTCGAGGCCGGTCGGGCGTAGCAGCCATGACAGTCAGCTTCGCCCTCTTCAGTTCAGCTCGAGGATGGAGGTGGAGAGGGCACGACTGGGGACAGGACAAGGTGGACAGGGATGGTGTTGGGGTGTGGATGGAAAACAGAGTAATGTTTTGTCGCTGTTTGTGTGCGCACTAGTCGTGCATCTTTTGCAGCAGCAGCAGCAGCAGCAGCATCATCATTATCATCATTATCATCATCGTGGGCCATGCACATGAACCAGCCACAGTGCCGTCATTGCCCAGCCCCGCTAGCTGTGGGTGGTTTGACGTAGTAGTATCAGTGGTAATTGCAAATGTAGTAGGTAGCATCAGGCGTGGTACATACGTATGTACCTGTATGTGTGAGTATTATAGCATGTATAAATGTATGTACTATGATGCATCCAGATATCCAATATACACGTGTACGTACGTCCATACACGTGTACATACATGTACACATAGTACATAGTAGTAAATGGCACAGTACCATGCGCACATGTCCGTATCGAAGAGCTGCCCATGCCCATGTCCATGCCCATGCCCATGCCCATGCTCTTCCCACTTTCTCTTCCCCACACCGCCATGGCAACACATGTTTCCAGGGTCGCAAAAAAGGCCCAGCTGCAAATCCCGTGCACAGACGGCGATCACCAAGTTCGCAGAGGGCGCGCTGGCCGGGCACTTGGCAGTCGACTGGCTGCTTAAACGGGCGTGTGATGCATGTGCATGATTCACTCCAGGATGCCCTGTCCGTGCACGCTTACCCGCTTCTGGACGTCACTTGACCCGGCCGCCCAAAGCGTGCACATCCTTCATGCCAATCCCAACCTCACCCTCAAGCCCCTCGTCATCCACCGCGCGCTTTCTGCCAAGCCGCTGCGGGTGATGCGCCGCCAGTCCAAGGTTCACCTCTCCCACCAGCCCGGTGCACCGCCGGCCAGCCTGGTGCCGCCTCCAGCCCAACCGCCAGAGCACACCGACACCACTCGACGGAGCGACTCCCACAGGCACACCCGGCCGTGGCCTCGTCGCCCGCCCTCCTAGACGAACCCGTCGCTCTGCTCTACTGCTACTGCTACTGCTATTGCTACTGCTGCTGCTACTACTACTACTCTCACCACCTCCTACCAATACTACTGGCCGACTGTCCACATCCCACTCTCCCCCCCCTCCCCCCAATCCACCCTCCCCCAGCCAGTCAGCCCCGCCAACCACGCGCAACTGTGTGAAACATGGTAGCGCACCGTCCCGGATCCGCGAGCTTCAGCCCAACCTGTGCCAGTGTCTGCGCCGCCCTGGGGCCACGCCTGCCAGCCCTGGCCTCGCTGTTCCGGCTGCATCCTGCTCTCTCTCTCTCTTACTCTCGAGCTCACTCTTGGCCATCTCCGCACCATGTGCTCGAGAGCGCAGTCTCGCTCTCGCTCCCCTCGCTGTGCCTCTCTCACGCGCGTGTGCCGTCGCTTGCTGCTGCCCCCTCTGGCCCTCTTGATCCGACGTCGGCCCTTGTTATACGCCGGCCGACGTCGTCCCCCCTTCTCATCATCCTCACCCGCGCCCATGTCTATTTCTCCTCCGACGGCCGTTTCTGCGAGCCCACCAGGGCCTCAGCGCTGCCGCATGGCCAGAGTTTCGCGTCCTGCCTCACCAGCGGCCGCCGTCCAGGAACGTGAAGCTTACGCTGCCCTAACGCCAGGCCCGGCAGCTGCGGAGTCATGGCACGCTAGTCTAGCATCGCCCATGGATGGGGCAGTGGGCGCCCGTGGGCTCTGCTAGGTCAATCAACAGGCGGTGGGCGCGGCGCCCTGGCCTCGACGACGGTGCATCCGGACTGTTCCTAGAGTACTGGTCTGGTGCTGCTGCGACCACAATGGCTACACACGTCCTAGTACTCGTACTGCCTGTTGATCGCCTCATGGGCCAGAACCCGCAAACTGGCGGCCGCCCCAGAACAGCCCGCCCCAGCAGGGCTGCCTCAGGTCGAGTCTGTCCGTCCAGGGACTAGCTGCATCCTCAGCAGGGGCGATCGCTGCGCTACTGTGCCCATCAACTGTCGGCCACCCCAACCGGGCTAACCTACCCCCTCCCCCCCTCCCCTCCCTCCTCCAAGCGACCAGTCCTGTCGTATGCGTCTCATGGCTGCCGGGTACATGCCATTTCCTCCCCCAAGCAGGCACGTTGTCACGTAGTGCCCTTTGTGCTTGCCCCGTCCCAGTCGTGCATATGCCCTCACGCTTGACTTGCCCCATGCACTTAGAGTCATTGCCAGGGCGAGCCATTTGTCTCCGACCGCCTCCATCCCGGCTGTCATGAGTGAGATAGCGTCGTTCTTGTTAGGAGCCATGTCCTGGTCCGCTGGCTGATTCCGCCGTTGCTGCTATTCCCTCTTCTCCCTATTATCGTCCTGGGGCCCTGCCAACCCTGATCATACTAGTAGCTTCGCAATTCGCCGACGCATCAATATAATCCCCAAATATACATCGACTCGTTCCCTGGACCACCTACTGGTACCTCCTCTCGCCGTCGACCTATATACCACATATCGGTGTTTGCCATTTTTTTCTTGCTACGCTTAGACGTGCGCCTCACACCTCTACATCTACCACCCTGTGGCCTCGAGACCTATCCAAACAAATTCCTGGCCATTCATCCTGTTTCCCTACTTGCTGCTTCTGCAAATCGCAACAACCACCACCACCACCACCAAACCACCAACACCCTCAACCCATTTCCCTTCCCCACCCAAGCCGCATCATCCCACCCTCAACTCGGGCATAGACACACATACGCACTTGCCCCACCTGCGTCTTCTGCTCACCTCTCCAACCGTTCCTCTTGCAAACACAGACGCTTCGCCCTCTTTTTGCGCTGTGCGATCTTGATCCCCTCTTTTGTTTTCCCTTGCCCACTTCCATCACACGTGAGTATGGCCTCTTTTGGAAAACGACTCGACCTGGATTCTCCAATGCTGACCCGAACAGCTTCCTTTCTAGGCTATATCCAGTTGCCCAGGATTTTTGTTTTTTTTGGCTTCCGAGTGAAGATTCTCTCATGTGATTTCGGTCACTATACACGACTATACCGTATCTTCGACCCATCTGGATCATTTGTCTTCCAATCACATCTCTAATTCACCAAAAACCTTTTGCCCATCACCACAAACAAACAAAAAACCCACTTTCCCCATGTTGCAGGGTATCCGGGCATCCACTTTGACGATGCCTTCGTTCGGACATGACATGTCCCTCGGCGGCGTGCCAAAGGTGGATGGATACAACGACGCCGACTCATGGTCTTGGCCCCAACAACCAACCACCAACCAGACCCCATACCCAAGCATGTTTGAGTCCTCAATGTACACAGGATTCACACCTCAGATGCAACAGACAGCGCGTCAACCCCTACGCCACCAGTCGATTGCTTCATCTCGTGTGGTTTCAACCGCAGCGAGCACACCACCTCCCCCCAGGCCTCAGGTCGCAGGCAGCATGGTCAAAGCTCAACCCGCCTTCAAACCCACATGGCACGGCTTCCTCGATACTACCAAAGATGCCATGACCGTAGTCGAGGCCGCACTTCAGGGCCGCCTCAGCCATATTAGCCGCCGGCCCCATGACAAGGAGCGCGCTGAGATGCTCACTTCGGGAACTGTCTTGGTCTACGAGGAGAACGCATCTGGAATCAAGCGCTGGACCGATGCTGTTCACTGGTCACCCAGCCGCGTCATGAATAACTGCCTCATTTACCGCCAACTTGTACGAGCACTCAAGCCCGAGGAGAAGAAGTCTGCACTGAACCCATCGTGTGGCTCAAAGAGGAAGCGAAAGGAAAGCAGCGGTCCTGTGCGGTCAAAGACTGGCGAGATGCTCGAAAACTCCGAGGACGAATACGAGAACCAATCTTTTGATCCTTCCCTCGCTGGCGATGCCGACCCGATGAACAAGGTCTACGCAAACTTTGCCCAAAGCCTAACACCCGACCAGCAACGGCGATTCTGTGGCTCCCTCATCGACAGCTACGAGTTCAAGGAGGGTGGCTTGATGAAGAAGACCATTTCAGTCAAGTACCAAGGCACCCACCACCACGTCATTTCCTACTACAGTCTCGAGGACGTCGTGAGTGGCAAACTCAAGCGACCGTTCCAGGACCCCAAGCTAGCCGATATCCAACCTAGGCCTGAACTCCTCAGTGGATGGAAGGTCAGTCTTGAAGATGAGGAAAGCAAGGACATGCCCCTCATCACCGGTTACCCACACCACATCCAGCCGAGCCATGTTCAACACCATGTGCTCGGAGCGGTAACACAGGCACTTGGAGCTCAGGGAGTGATGCAAACACATACCCCCCTCCACCTGGGCGTTCCTGAATACTGGCACGGATCCCAATACACGTCGACTCACAACAGCCCACAACACTATGGTGCCTCGCAGTCTGCCCATCAATACCCAGTCCAGCAGCCCTCGCCTCAAACATACACAGGTCAGCAGCACTATGCCGCCCATCCTCCATCTCCTCAACAATTCTCATCGCCTCACACGGCTCCTTCGTCGCACTACCCCTCGCAGTCTGCTCGCCACTACTCGTACGATCACCCATCAGCCGCACCATCCACCTCCTACTCTCATCATGGACCCACTTCGCAATACCAAGCCCCACAGCCGACCTCATACCCAATGGCCCAGCCCGGAACTTTTGAACCCCAAGCCATTACGGCCCAGAGCTCCCCGGTATCGCAACAACCAAGCCAGATTCCAGTTTCCCAAGCGAGTCAAGGTAGAAGGTCCTCGGCTCCCATTGCTCTTCAGCCGTTGCCCCAAACGCAGTACCCCTCGGCTCCTCACCCTCACTCCTACTACGTTACGGACGAAAAGTATGTTCCCGAGGAAAAGTACAATGCGAGCGCGCACCCTGGCTACTAAGCCCCATCTCCCATCACTCATCATCTTGGAGGCGATTCAGACCGCCCCCGAGGTGACCTTTTCCCAAATTTGCTACACTCTCCTACGATATTACCAAGCATACACGAGACATTCATGGTGGATGATTTGGATGCGATACCCCTCGGCGCTTCTTCCCTTGGCGAAGGCGATAACTATTCCTACTCGAGCATTCTTGGACTTTGGTTGGCACTACGCAGTAACATTTTTCTTATCGGCGGTCTGCATATATCCTTTGGTTCCACGTACGGTTATGGGCTTTTCGAATTTTTTTTTAAAAATTGGGCCGTACTCTATGCTATTAAGAGCAATTCAGGTGTTTTTGCTATACAAATTGATTTTGGTTTTTTTAACACATTCAAAATGGCTGGTTTTCTGGTAATAGCGTCTGGCTCTATGCTGTGTAATTTCTTATATTCCCCTCCTGGTCTGTCTCATCAGGCATATATGCCTGTATAGCATTTTGGCTTCTTCATCTACCATCACCAACATACCCTTGTACAATTATCACCTAATCTGATGGCATCTACCTTAATCTTTCTAAACATTACCTCCCCATGGCGGGATTTTTTTTCTCTTTTGTCTTCTTTTCTAGAGTAGCAAGCAAACTCTACAAGCAAATTCGCGCAAAAAAACCTAGATATATCAATCATGTGTTTTGAGTCTCACCATTCCTCTTCCTTTCTCTGTCTCCACCCCCTTGAATCCCTCAATCCCACCACACGCACACACACACACACAACATCACTCTTACTACTACTACTAATAATAATAATAATAAATCTCACCTCAACTCATCACCACCCATCACCATACCCCCTTCCCCTACTCGCCCACCATCACCACACAATCTCTCCTACCTTGTGCACTGCGCACGATGCACGGCTCCCACGGCACATCCCCCCCCCCCCACATACGTAACCGCCATTGCACCCCAAGCAACGGGCGCGCACATACATTGTCTTAGCATCATCCATAGTCCACCATTCCGTGTCTGTGAGCGGCGGACATGGCACAGGGAAAGTGGGGGGGGTACGCCTGTCAGTCAGTCGGCCGGTCGGTCGGTCGGCAGTATTTTCTGTTCGGTGGGTGACAGAAGGGCCGATCGGGGGGATGGGATGGGGGGCGTGCAAGATGCATGAGCGGGATGGATTGGGTTGAGTTGGGCTGGAAAAAAAAGGGTGTTGTGATAGGAGGGGGAAGGGGGCAGAGAGGGTGGAGGATGGGATTGAGGGTGGGATTGTAGATTCAGGTTTATAGTACAGTGGGAGGGTGCAGGGGAAAGGGAAGGTGAATGCACCGTACAGAGGACAGACATTTCACGATGCTCGTTGACATGGTAGTTACACTACGCTTGACGCACGCGCGCGGACAGCTCGCTTATGGGGTTGTGTGGGGCGAGCGGTCGCTTTTTTGCTCCGACCTTGTAGAGATCCCATTGCTTGCAACTTTTGCCCTTGCTCTGCTTGATTCATGGGGACTTTTCTGTTGGAAATGGGTATGTACGGTAGTTCTTGTTTGTCTTCTTCTTTTCTTTTTTTACTTACCAAAGGGAGAGATTCTCGGGTGGTTCATTTGAGTGGGCGGGAGGGGGAAAAGGCGGTTGGGCGAGCAAGTGCAGAGTGCGGTGTGTGCGGGTGAGATGGGCGCGGGTCGGCAGTTGGGTAGAGAGGTAAGGTTGGGGGGGGGGATGGATCGGGGCGATTGGGGAGGTTTTGATCTTCTGCGGGAGGGGGAAGTTCGTTTGTGTTTGCGCAATGCGTAGGGCTGATTGTTCAAAGTTTAGATTTTGAGATTTGATTTTTTGTTGCTTTCAGATGGTGATGTTACAATGTCATGTTGTGGTTGTAGTTCATGATGCTAGAGTTGGGTGCGCGGAGAAATGCTCATCCAACCCCCCCTCCCCCCCTCGTTAGATCTCATTCACATGTTTGCAATGTCATGTGAGCACAACGGCTTTCACGGTCTTACTTTGGTATAACTTGTTTGTGCTATTAATTTATTAGAGGGCGCAATTGATGAGGGGTTTTTACGTTATGAAATTTGAGTGCTTCCTAGGTGTGAGAAATGGTGTTGAGGTGTTAACGTGATCGTAAGTCGCCGTTATGTCTTTTTCATTCTTCTAGCCAATTCTGCAATTGTATGCATAACGAAGAGTAGGGAACACAAATGTTATAGACGCACTATGCGTTTTGAGACACCCTGTACACCAACCCCACATCTTTTGCTTCGCCCATTGCTTGACCATACCGGCATATCACAAATCATGTACGCATATGTCAGCTTTCCCCAAAAGTGCAGAGACGAGACTCTTGCTTTGTCCCTTTTCTCCTATCCCCATATACGCCCTCTCCTATGGAAAAAAGACTTGTATATTGCTGGCCCACTTTTTGCTTACATACATACAATGCACAACCAGGTACATAACTATCCCCCTTTCGCTAATATCAATCTGACACAACCACTCATAAGCCTGCAAGTAGTGTAACAGAGAGCCAAGGGAGAACACGAAACAAAAAAAGGAAGAAGTGCAGCCACACCCGCAAACACCAAGCGAACTAGCGGTCAAGAAGAAGCAAAAAACCCAGAGCCTCAATGTAGCTCCACCAAACCACGGTTCGCCTCACCTGACCACTAGCAGAACGTCGGTAGCCATGACGCCTATAACCCATACTTGCCCGCCCACGGTCACATGAAGCCGTGTATGTATCCACACGTATTCACATGATATGTCCCTTTTCTACTACTATACCGGTACTTGTTATGACGAGTATACTTCGGGCCGTACTACCATGTTCCATGTCAAGCTACTTGTTTTGTCGCCCGTCCATGTATATATAACACGTGTAGCATGACGTGGCGGCCATGCGTAAAACCACGGTTGACAAAGACGTGGTGGTCTAGATGCGTGAGCTTCACCGCGTTTCTGGGACGTTCGCGCCATCATTACCGTGCGTAGCTAAGTACAAATGTGGTAGGATGGATTGGGGGAGGGGGGCGGGGTGGACCGGGGAACGGGCGGAATCATCGCGCGCTGAGGAGATGCGATGGTGCGAGATGTCTGTTAGGTGGTGCCTTTTTTGTATAGCTGGAATATTTGTGCTTTCTGCTCTGCATCTTGGTAGTTGTAGACTAGTGGTTGGGCTTGGTTCCGGTCCTAGTTCCCGGTTTATCAGGTCTGCTTCGGGAGGGAAGGAGGAGAAGAAATGATGGGGCGAGATGCGTTGTCTAGATGGATGCGGAAGGAAGGTGCCTCGGTTTGTGTCTTGTTTCTCATGTCTTTACGTTGCTGGGTGAGGTCTAGAGTCTTGATTAGAAATGTTGTGTATAAACGCCAAGATTAAGGGAACAGGCTAGGAGGGGAGAGAAAGCGAGTTGTTTCTTGTTTTTTTGGGCTTCTGGAGTGCGTGGGTTTTTGAGGAAGGTAATGAAGTACGCTGCATTGCATGCTGTTTAGATATGCCGTCCATAGTCGTCTTTTACATCTACAACATATCTTCCTCCACTGAAGGCTTCTTTTTTCGTTCTCATTCCAGTACCCGTAGTACTTCTACCTATAAGAAAAGACATGTCAGTACTAGTCTTCGGGTGTAAGGAGGTTAGCGCCCTCGGAGGTGGCACTAGCTACTTGTATCCGCTTTCGTAGATTTATACTCATTGTGTTGTCTCCTAAATAGCATCAATCTTGAGGAGTCTTTGCAGAGAGAATAACTGACGGTTGCTCATCACCAGTGTAGTTGAATTTGAGATAAAGCACGACGACAGAATACTTCATGCTGTCCTAGCTCGTTAGCATTGCCATTTTCGTCCGGCACTGACGATGCCGATGTGCTATCTGGTTTCGTTGATTTAGACAAAACTATGGAGGATAGTAGAAAGGTTTCTCAGGGAAATCCTATAGAAATTGGGCTGTCAAACATATCTTGAATACAGCAGGAGTGGTGGGAGGGAGTGGATAAATATATCTGTATATGCTAGCGAATATAGGCTTTAGACGGTCGTTGAAGCTGTCTAATTGCTACTAGAATAAGTCAAGTAGTACAGTACTGCCACTTTATCTCGAGTTGACTGCGTCATACAAGCATGAACGGCTATAGGTGAGCAGGAGGGAATGGTTTTAGTCCTGACTACCTACAAAAGTTTCCGGTCATGCGGGGAGATATGCTGCCCTGCATTAGTGTAAGCTAAAAAATCTACGAGATGTAGCTTTTTATGAGGAAGCTAATGTAAGACACATAGTTTATTGTCCGAAATCGTTCCTGCAGTTGATGTTTCTAGAGCGGCTGAAGAACATAAAAGCTCCGCGGAGGCACCTCTGTCTCAAGGAAACTCGGACCAAGGCTGAGTTATACTTTTGGCGTCAGGGTTTAAATTTTCAGAAAGAACAGGAAATGAGAATGCCATGTCTAGATGTCTATGTCCATCGTATGCTTGAGGCAAAAAAGTAATAGATCGAGTGTGGGCAGTGTGGGCTTTGGCTACCTCAACTAGACCCGGAGCTATCAACTGTATCCTGCAATGGGCTTGAAGGAAACTAAAAACTCTGTGAGTGATTTGGATAACTGCATGTGCCAAAGGACTATCGATTACTTGAGTTGCAATCAAGGCCCGTTAGTGGAGACAGAAGTTGTGATCATGAAAGCGGTATATTGGCACATATGATGACCAGGAATCAAGTTTTCTCATGCAAAGAACTTTTGATATTCTCAAAGGAAAGGAAATTGATGTTCAGCCATATTTGCATCACTGTCTATACATTGCAGCATAGTAGAGGGAAGTGTAGGAAATGTTGAGGCATGCAACATGCACTTGTGTAAATTATCAGACGTGAACATCTTCTGCGCTGATAATTTGCCTGTAGCGAGCAAGCTATTGAATGCTTTGTTCCCAGTACAGCTCTATGGTATCACGCTATCCTCGCATACCAACGGCCGCCAGAACAACCGTTGAACAGCTCGATCAATGCCCATTCCCGCATACATGCATTGTAAAACTCAATCGACTGTTCTCATTTAATTAAGGCCTTTTGCATCGACAAGTGCATAACTTCGTGAAATGAGTACCTTAGTGTATGCATGATGTGTTGTTCAGTTAGGACTCCCCTTCGTAATTTTACACTTTCTGATAGACATAAACTATAAATCTGCTTCTGGATGCCTTGAAATCACTAAGAGTCCCTGCATTTCACATCGAAACAGATTAAGGTTGCGGTGTAAGTAAGGTTTGGACTGCATCCTTATATCTACTAACATAGGATGCAATAGCGCATGGGCCGCTAGTTATGGTGACGCCCACCGTCATTTTGGCATGTAGCTACACAATGCTCACAAAATTGATTTCAAATTCCTACTACATGTCTGTTGTTTTGCTAATGTGAATAGCTCGTTTTCTTTCCAGGTACAGCTGGCTGGCCGCCATCACCACCACCAGTACATTCAGATACCTCTGCGGAGAGTTCAAGATAGGGACACTTTTGACAGCGGAGACAGTTGCTTGAATGCTGAATAAAAAGTATACCAATCGAACATGCGCACCAGATCCGGGATTCTCGTAACCAGCATATTTCGATGCGAATGCGATAGAGACGTACCCCGCATGCCGTCCAAGTACAACCGCGTACATATCGGCCAAGCGTATCACACCCCCCGAAACCCCTCACAATCAAACCTCCGATGAACAGACAGTGCAAGAGAATCCGAGGCGCCAAGATTTGCGGCAACGGGGGTGAATGCAGCAATCGGTCGGCACTGCTACAGACAGCTCAGCTCTCGAACGGGGAAACGCGAAGGCTCGATAGCTTGTGACGCCGAGGCAAAGGTGCGCCCATCTCCTGCAACGCCAGCCGCGCGACGCACACATACTGGAAATGGCTTGAGAAGCCACAAGCGACAATATCTTAGTTCGCAACAGCGAGGCAGTCATGATACCATGCCATGTGGATGCATCCATGATTGCATTGCAGAGGTAACGATCAAATGACGCTGTGGCGGACAAAGGCTGGGACTATTGCTAATTGTGCGCGTACCAAGGCGTCCCAGTCCAGGCCCCTGGGGCGAACCCAAGCAACACTAACTAAATGCACGCCATCACCGAGCCCGCCTTCCCCTCCTCCTGCAACCCTGAAAATGCAGACCATGACATGATGCGTGGGGCGTGGCCTAGTTTAGTGGCTTGAACCGAGGGAAAGAATAGCCAGCAATGACCCTGCGCAAACCGGAGTCTTCTCCTAGCCTAACAGCCTTCATCCTAGAGTAACAAGCGGACGGGCGGGTTGTCCGACTTGAGTCGACTAACAAACGTGACTAGCAACGCCACAGGGCTCTCCCTTCTCCCCAGGTGCAAGCGAACATGGGACCACCGCCACACAACTCGCACGCGAGAGACCAGACCTAGACCCTTGCCTCCATCCACCCTTATTTTCAGCTCGCCGCTTTGATAAGCACTCCTCGCGATTTGAGCGGGGGGTGCGGAAGCCATCCGATGACAAAAATCGCCGCCGTGAACCGCACGTCGCGTGAGTTCCCTCGTGCGTATGTACCTGTACGTACGGTAAAGCTTTTCCCTCAGAAGAGTAAATTCCGGCCACGAAATCTGGCCGAAAGCAGCGTTCACCATGTTTACATAAACCTAGACATGTGCTCACGTCCTCATTGCCATTTTTAATCCATGAGGGTGTGTGGGTGCAATGCAGGGTTTTTTTTGCCAAACACTTTCTCTTTCTCTCAACACTTACAAACAGGGCCGGTCCAAGGTCACATCTGCCGTGCAAAAACATGGGATAGCCTAGTGCATTTTTTTCTGCACGCGAGACAAGAAAAATAAGCAGCGCACATAGTTCCTTGTTTTTTGTTCTATTGGGAAGACAAGGAAGTCAAAGCAAGGTTTTTGCTTGCGGTCAAACATGCGTGAACATGACGACAAGTGACGTGATTTGGGGTCTTGGTCGTCACGAATCCGCGTTTCAGAACACACGACAATCTAGGATGTGTCATGGGGGAGGGGACATGGAAACGTGATTGTTCGGTATTGAAAGCCGAGCTTATTTTTTAGGATTTTACGAGGATGGAGTTTGATACCTGGGTTATAATCTATCACGATAATACGAGGATTGCCGTTTTGGATAGATCATAACGTCGAGAGGATGGAGAAAGTATAGACACACATCTCTCACCACCCACCATCTGAAAGTGAAACTAAAGCGATAAAAAAAACTCCCTGACATCATACCATTCCGTTTTCGTAACAATAAACTTACCATCGCATTCCTTGAACTGCACACAAAAACGCGCACATTATTATCCGATAGCACAACACCAAAAACCCATCAAGTCCAACATCAGCTTGCTGAGGTACGTATCAACGCATAACATGTACTATCCACCGACGCAATTCTTTCACATACGACCATCGGCAAATTACAGCACTGGATCCCGTTCGTTCTCCACACGTTAAGTCTTTGACCGGCGGACTAGTAGTCAGGTGGGTGACCACTGGCGAATCCCCGCTGTTGTATGTTTTTGTCTTTTTTTATATTTGGAAACAGAAAACTAGAAGTTTTTCAAGGATACATATTGTAGTTAATGTGGGTTTCCTTCGCAAAGAAACGGTTTAGTGCCATACGTGCACGCTTCATTTTCTTTATTTTCCTCTTTTTGTGTCTGCAAGCTTTCTGTGTACTGGCATGCCACGATCTTGAGAAATGCAAAATATTTGCGCCTGAGTGATTGAATCTACTGTCATAGTGAATGACTTTGCGCATGCTCTCTTTCAGATATAGCGTGGGTGACAAGTTGGGAAGGAAAAAGGGAGATGCAAAAGGAAATAGTTAGTCTATAATTCTGCTTTTCTCCAATGCAACGCTACGAATCTAAACAAAAGAAATCTATGCACCCGCCGTAGCCCTAAGCGTCTTCTGTATACAAGCACAGAGCTCTGGTATCCTAAACGGCTTGCTAATAACATCGTCCATACCCGCTTTCAATGCCACCTCAACCTGCTCACTCCGCACATTCGCCGTCACCGCAATGACCGGTACATGGGCCGTTACGACGCCTTTGCTCTGCAGGTCGCGAATGTTGCGAACGCAGGTCAGACCGTCCATGACGGGCATTTCCCAGTCCATCAGGATGAGTGAGAGAGGCTTGCCAGACCCGTCGAAGACGCAGTAGTTGGTTGTATGGAGGTGCTCAATGGCTTCTCCACCGTGATTTGCAACTGTAACGTGCATACCAGTGTTGCGAAGCTGTTTGGCGAGGACGCGTTGATTGACAAGGTTATCTTCGACAATCAGGACATGAAGGTCTTTGTTCGGTATGTCTGTTGGTACGGCCCTGGTACTGCATGAATCGTTATTTTCGGTGGCTTCGTTGCGACTTCGGCTGGATAGCAATGTTTCTTGTGCGCGTATGCTCACGCTGACTGCAGCGTTGCTTTCGCTTCGGCTGTAATTGGCGCGAATACCACTCTTGCGGCTCTTCACATAGAAGGAGAATGTGCTGCCAACACTTGGTTTAGAGGCGAAGCCGATTGCGCCGCCGTGCGTTTCGGATAGTCGTCGTGAGATGAAAAGGCCAAGACCAGACCCACCTGGGATATGTTAGTGGGAGGGAAGCTAGTCGTCAAGGTCAGGGCTTACCATAGTCGATATGTGTGCGTGGCGATGCTTGAGAGAAGCGGGTGAAGAGGAGTTGGTGTTCTTCGTCACTTAGCCCACGGCCAGTATCTTGCACAGAGAATATAATGTAAACCTTTTTGTGTTAGCAAAGAAATCAACCTACAATACGAAGAAACCTACAATATCACCTTTCTCCCAATCTGCCTGCAGTGTCTGCGCCTCTGAAGCTTCCGACGTACGCGAAAACAGCACTTTGCCGTGTTCACTATGGGTCGGACGTTCGAAAGTTATACCTAGACTGACGCTTATTTTCCGAATAGGTTCCAATCGCGTGAATTTTATTGCATTGGTAATGAGATTCTTCACAGTTAGTAAGTGCTTGTCTATTGCTTGGCAACAACTTACAATAAGTATCTGCAAGACTCGTGTTGGATCGAGTGAAACCATTTCAACATTGCCCTTCTTGCAAGAATCTTCTACCAGAAATTTCAAATCCACGCCGGCTGACTTTGCTTCACCCTCAAACATCTTGACTGCGTCTCTAGCAATAGACTCGAGCTGCACATCAACTGGTGTCATCACGAACAAGCCAGAATCGAGTTTGGATATGGTGAGCACATCTAGAAGAGTTAGTCACATTGGCAGGTTCAGGATATTATATCTCAGACTGGTACATACCATCAACAATGGTTTTCATATGCTTTGAGCATTGAACGATGGTTTCGGCGGCGTCAATGGTAGTTTCCAAGATGTTTCGATAGACTTTTTGGTAATCCAGTGACTCGCCAAAAGACCTATGAGTGGATATGATGCTCTACGCGTTGCAATCAGCATCTTAGCCCTCTTCGCGTAACATCCCTACGTACGTCGGCGCATTGAACAATTGCAGAAAGAGGGTTGCGCATCTCATGTCTAGGTTGAAGTCAGATGGTACACATTTCTATAAGGTAGCCGCACCTTTTAGACTTACGAAGTAGTGTCAATGAAGTTCTCCAAGCTCCTGTAAACATTCAGTCAGAATAGAACTATTGTTAGGCGAGTGCAGAAGTACCGCTTAGACTCTTGAGCTCTCTCTGCTTGAGTGGCTTGGAGCTTCTCACTCCACTTCTGTTGACTAGCAGTTGTAAGCACCCTTGTAGAAACCGCACCAGGAAGGCCAATACCTGATATCCGTACAACAACCAATCAACTCAATCACTGCGCCGTCGTCGCTAAGCTCAGGAAAAATTGATGTCAGGACCCACACAGGCTGTTTTTCGGACATTGTATCATCTAGACTCTGACTTGGTGCATTCCATGTCTTCTTGAGACGCAGTTCGAAAGACCTAATCGATATGAGCTAGATGTTAACACAGGAAACGGGCATCTTACTGGTGCTCTTTAGTCTCTATGAGTTGCTTGAACTTAGCATGCCCTATATCAATAAAGTCGTCATCTACTATCTCGTCCCACGCTTCTTCAAGACTGATATCGCGATTCTTTGGACTCAACATCTCAAACCAGGCCTCATTTCTATACGAATAAACTCCATCCATATCGACGAGAAAAATACCAATGTCAGCACGCTCTGCAAACCGCCTAAACTTTGACAAATTACGCTCCGACTCCAGCTGGGATTGCGTCAGTTGCTGTCTGAGCTGATACTTCATCGCTTCGGCGGTGGCTATCGTTTGTTCCCGACGCCCAATGTCCTCTTCATGAAGTAAGATTGATGTGAGAGATGTGGAAAGTAAGCGGCTAGCAACCAAAATAAACTGATAACAGGTGTCATTGAAGGGTCTACGCGGATTCAGCCCCATAACTAGAAACCCAAGTATGTTATCTCGCGAAGAAGTTGGGTTCAAGGGACAGATAGCCGCTGCTTTGCAAGGATCTCCAAACCCCTGCCATTCAACACCATGAACAAGTTCTGCAGCGACTGGATCTTGGTCAAAGTGTACAATGATTGGTTTTCGAGCTGTAAGAGCCTGTCGGAAATATGGTGTGAATCCATGGTCCTGCTGAAAATCCAAGTGCTCTGGACCGGCTGGTGATCCTTTGGGGAGTCCAAAGGAGCCTCGAAGTTTGCAATGCTGTTGATTATTGTCGGAAAATCGAGTCCTACTTGATGCAGAGCCGCTGGTGTCAGCCTCGGCAGAGTAAAGAAGAACGAAGGGCATGTCCTTGTCGTTCCGTGATAAGACTTCGGTAGCAACATTCCAGTAGGCATCGGAGTTTCGTGCGGTTGGAATCTCTTCACTCAGCTCAAGCAGTGTACGTGAGCGTCTTTGCGCAACCACTTCTTCAGTCTATGTGGGCATTAGCAGGCTTGTAAGAGGGTAAATGAAATGACCATATATGTTCGCTTCCGTCCAAAGAGTTTGGGACAAAGCCTAACTTCTCGATCACAGTCGTGTGAATCTAAAGTGGTGGTCTCGGATGAGTTTAGGGAAAAAATCATTCTTCAAGAACCCTAGGGAGACCAAAAAAGCACAAAACATCTATAAAGTGCAAGAACAGGGGGTTTAACGTACTGTTTCCACCAAAGGTTCGTAATGGCCAACGGTAGTACCTGTGGAGTCCAATATTGGGATGAACTTCAACGAAAAGTACGTTTCTTCCATGTATCCATTGCGTACCATGTGGATCGCAGTGTTGGTTTTCTGAACGGTCTCTCCGGCAAGGTTCTTTTTGATGATTGGTTCAAAGTATTCACCCCAGACTGAGGCAAGTGCAACACGCGCACTTTCTCCCATACATGGATGGAAGCCTCCTAGAAGGCCAATCTCAGCTTCGTTGTATATCATGATGAGATCTGGCCCATAGAATATCACGGCGGGTTGCGGGTCCATCATGACCAAGTTGCAAAAGCTGCGCAGTTCAGACGACCAGGAGCGCATTGGGCCCAGAGGGGTAGAGGACCAATCGATACTGCGTGCCCATGCCGCATGAGGAGACAGTCGGTCTGGAGATATTTCCTCATCTGTCCAGTCAAAACGCGATGGCTTTGCGTTATAAATCTCTTTTGTGGGAGCCTTTCTGTTGGAGTTACTTCTGTTCGCGCGCATACTAACGCAGACACCGCTGATGACGTTCCAACGATTAGCGACCTGAACCTTTGTCCAGTCGAACCCAAGGTACGGAAACGACACCTTTGGCGCGTCTTGCTCCTGGCACCATTTTTGGAATGGAGTAAATGGCAGGTATTCTTCCTCATGGGTGTTTTTCCCAATGCTTTTGCGGCCTAGGTGTCGCAACAGGCCTTCAGGATCTGCAGTGGTCATGGCCGGATTCCAATAATCCAATACATATGGATTCAGACAGTCGGCGTTCTCTGGTCTCGTGTCAATTACAAAGGTAGGGCGAGTATCTTTGTGCAAAAGTTCCAGCATGCCTATGCGATGGAGTGGTGGTACATCATTTTTCGACTGTTTTGGAAGTACGGGGTCGCGTGCAGGCGTGGCCATGGTGCGTGTTCAACACTGCATATGGCGGCTGGTCCTCGTCTTGAGCAGGCACTTTGCCCAACCGAATAACGTGCTAAATGTCGCTGGTATTGAGGTAATGCGGGACACCCGTTGCTGTAGCTCGGAGTGTTTGGCAAGACAGCGCAGTTTCTCCAGGCACCTGGCCTTACCATGTGGGTCTTGTCCTTCGACGCTTGTTGTTCCTAGCGCGCATCCGGCGGCAACGATCGAAGATCATATTATCCAGCAAGGACTCGAATGTATTGATGCCATCAGGTATACACACGTAATACACAACGACCGCGGGCTGTAAAGTTACCAAATAAACACATGAGCGAATATGGAGTATGATACTTCGCTGACGTTGAACAACAGTCATGTGTCCGTGCACGGGTCCATCATAGACGATATAGCGGCATCGGCCGTCCCGCTAAGTATACGATCGCACTCATACTTATGCCATATTCATACCGAACATGTTTGCGAAACATTAATGGGCGAATAGAGACGGAATTAAAGACACCGATGAAAGTGCGCCACCCGCCAATGATCACAACCACAACCAGTAACACTTTATACATGAACATTAAGGCTTGTCGCTTGCATTCAGCCGCATTTTATTCGCTTGTTGATCGTTCTTAGAATCAGAACCCTAGTACTACTTACCTAATCCTATTGATGCAAAAATCTCCTATAGGCTGATGAGGATATACTTCCATCGGCTCTGTCTAAGCTATTCTTCCCAAATGGCTCTAGCTTCCATCAATCTATCATCTCTCCACATGGCCTGACATCAATACCAACAGGTTGGAACAAAACATCTCGTGAGTAGTAATGGACTTGTTAGCGAGCTTTTTTGCGCTTTCACGACAGTTTGTGCCATGAGACGACCAATCTCGAGCGGACTATTCGTTATTTTCTCTCCACCTAGATTCTAGATAAGAGGACCAAGAGCAAGACTTGTTCTACATTACTAACACGGTGATCTGACCTACTGAATTCCTAACTGCAGCTATCTAGCGGCTGTAGAAAAGTTGCGACTTTGATTATAGAACATCCAGAAGGTATCAGGAGGCAGTAGTGATGTTGACAATGTGCTAATATGCTTAGTCAAAACCACATGTGCGTAGATAGTTCTAAGGCAGTTCATCTTAAGTGTGGATCGACGGAATAGGTGTAGGCCTTATGAATCCATGAGATGCATAGCTCAAGAATAGGGCTACGTATGAGACGCTCTGGTATACTGTTAGATTACTTTTTTCCTGTTTCTAGTCTGTATCATGTTGCTGGCATTGCCAGCGGCATTGACACACAAGTGCTTAGCACCGACGATTGTATCCAACGGTAGAAAATCCGGAACAACTACTCGCATCGCCCTTGATAGCGCTCAAAGAGAGCACTTGCGGTTCCCTGGATACTTGCGAGGATGCCGTACAGCTGCTGCACAACGATACTTTAGGCAATAATAGCATACCAAAAATGCAAAATCACTACCGCAATCATAGCCAATGAATTGCGGTAGAATGAGCTGGATACTTGCGGTGGCTGAAATGAGTTAGAGTCCCGATCCGTGGATGTGGTATCCGCTCTACCACCATGCAGTCGGGACCCAGATGTGCAGCCAAGGTCGGAGAATTAACATGTCGAAGAAACACTAAGACTATTGAAACAAGTGCAAAGCGTCAGCAGAACAAGAAGATGGAAGAATAGGAACTTGCCGGCTAATAACGCCGGCCCGTTGTCATCATGCTAGCCTTGATTCACTTTGGCACCAGACGCGACGGCACCTACTTCCCTCGTTCATCTCACCATGATCTTCCTTTTAAACTTAAAAGAATCTATGTATACCACCTTGACGCCTTTTTCGGGCATCAAGACTATTGAATTCTGCGAAAACTGATTAGTTCAATGAGGCTCAACACCGCGCAGAAGCAAGAAAAACCAAAAGGTAATCTCCGCCTCAGTGCATATACAATTTCTATAAAGCTCGCTAATCACCATGAAACAATTTGCTATGAGCAGGGAGCGTTTCATAGATCCTTCCCATAATCGACCCGCCCACGCTATACCCCGATAAGCCGGCTATGGATCCCGTCTCCGCTGATTCCGGTTTAGTGCATCCAGCGCGAACGTTTCATACCGGCGTTTGCACCACCAAACAGCTGTCATGTCATCGGTCGGCCTGTCAAAGCTGTTCATGCGAGTAGCTATAGCGCGCGCGATACTGCATGTAGCCATGCCGCCGTTTCGATTCCACTCTGAGGTTCACTTTGTTGTGCCGAGACGGTAGGCTAAGCCTAAGCCTCAGCTTGAACTGAGTCGAGGTACTGCTTATATGACACTGGAGTGCCTCGCGTTATATTGTCTTGTTTCCATTGCTCACTGAGGCCATTCATTCATTCGTTCATTCCTTCGTTTCGTCCCAAGTAGACACTCACTTAACATTCTCTCCACACTCACTTACAGCTGGTCTCTGTTTACTTTTGATTAAACAACATACTCAAGATGTTTGGAAAGGCTACTCTCATGAGCGCGCTGCTCAGCGCTGTCTCAGCTGGTAAGGCCAACAAAAAGATGAGAAACTCGGAGCCCGTGTGCTAATTCGGTGACACTAGAAATCGTCTGGGACGGTCGCTTCAACGACATGACCTCCAGTGCCGATCTGTCCAAATGGTCCTTCGCCAACCCCGTCGGTTCCTACCAATACTACATCCACGGTTCCGGCCCCGTGACCGACTACGTCAACCTCGATGCTTCGTTCAAGAACCCCGCCGACAAGGCTTCCAAGCAAGGTGCCAAGATCACCATCGACGAGACGGCAAAGTGGAATGGCCAGACCATGCTGCGCACTGAGCTCATCCCCCAGACCAAGGCGGCCATCAACCAGGGCAAGAAGTTCTACCACTTCTCCATCAAGACCTCGACCGAGAACAAGCCCACGGCCACCAACGAGCACCAAATCGCCTTCTTCGAGTCCCACTTCACCGAGCTCAAGTACGGCGCCTCGGGATCCGCAAACACCAAGCTCCAGTGGCACGTCGGCGGCGTCTCAAAATGGGATGTCGAACTCAAGGCCGACGAGTGGCACAACGTCGCCTACGAGATTGACTTTTCCGGCGGCTCTGTCACCTTCTGGCACTCCACCGGCAGCGATGAGCTGAAGAAGACTGCCGGTCCCTTCACCGCCAGCACGCAGTCCAACGGCGCCGACTTCCACGTCGGTATCCTGAGGCTGCCGGGCGCCAATGACGCTGCTGGTGCCGAGGATTGGTTCTTTAGCGGCGTGTACATCGAGGACGGAGAGCTGACTACCAAGATCGGTGATGGAAGTGCTGCTGCACCTAACACTCCTGCTGCTAAGCCCTCTTCTGCTGCACCTTCTCCTACTCCTACTCCCTCTCCTGCTGCTACTAAGCCGGAGAACCAGGCTGGTGGACAGGCTCCTGTTGCTTCTCCCAGCGCTGCACCGTCTTCTTTCTCCACTTCCGTGATCCCTGCCTCTCCTACTCCTTCTGCCGCTCCTTCTGCCGCTCCTGCTCCTGGTGCTGGATCTGGTGCTGGTGCTGGCTCTGACGCTGTTCTCCCCAAGGAGTTCACCATCAAGGAGTTCGTCGCATGGCTCAAGGCCAAGCAGGGACAGAACTAAGCTAGCATGTTACGCGCGGCATATAGAGCTGATTAGCCCACCTTTCCTGTAGAACAGTACCCTATGTTCTCTGTAAATATTCTTGTAATGTTGTTTATAAAACCACAATTTATCATTGACAGTATCACTGCCCTTGCTCTCTCATCTAACTATTGCCTCTCCGTGCATACTTTGTGCCCAGCACGTTTGTTACTATAGCTCGTTTCTATTCTCAGGACTTCTCGCATTTTGTTCTCCACGTTTCTCATTCAGAGCAGCCACCATCTCGTTGCTCGCCCTCAAATGCTCAAATTTCGGTGCGTCTTCACCCAATCCCCACGCAAACACGCCTCCCAGTCCTTTTTCCGTCATGATGATCTGCATCTTGCGCTTAATAGCACCAGGCGTATCCCAAGACCAAAATAGTCTCTCCTCCGCATCCCAGTAGTAGTGACCACCACCTACCTCATCATACACACCCTTTTCCATCGCACGGTTAAACGATGCAGATAAGTCTTCAGGTACTGCATCGTGCCAGGAAAACGCACCAGCTTTACCCAAATCAGCGCCGGTGACTGGGTTTTCCATGAGTTCCGTCGCGCATCCTATCGGATGTGTGTTGCAAGTAGAGTTTGCGGCTGTTTTGTACCACTTGATATAGAAAGCTAGTCCTAGATTTGCTTTTTCCGGTGGCACGCCGGCGGCGAGATATGCGTCTAGGGCTTCGAGGGAGAGTTGAAGGCCAGTATGGTGTTTGGTCACGTTGTCGCGGCGATTAAACAAATCATACATCATGATGTTTAGGTGGTCGACTGAGGCTATGATGCTGGGGATGGTGGAGGCTGTGAAGGCGAGCATATCACGTGGGAGACCGGGAACGGCTGCTGAGATGGTTTTGCTGGGGCCAACGGCAGCGCGGATCTCGGCAAGGAGTTTGGGATAGGCATCGATTTCCCATGCTTTGTCGCTGTTGAGGTGGCCGGGTTGCTTGTAGTCTTCACTGTTTCCGCCTGCGTACTCCCAGTCTACATCGATGCCTGCGTATAGTTAGTGAATGCTCTCTCTTCAATTGCCGGGCTTCTCGTACCATCTGCACCTGTCGCATCTAGCATGGCCCGAACATTTTTTGCAAAGAGCTTACGGCTTTCGTCCGTCTTTGCTGCGGTTGAGAAGCCGTTCGTGTCGCCCCATCCGCCAATGGCAACTTGAATAATGGTTCCCTGGGCGAACTTGGGTCTGACCTCATCTATAGTAGTGAAGAGCGGCCATTCGCTTTGCGTAGGGTTGTTGAAAGTGCCAGATCGCATGAAAGCAATAGCCACTTCGGTTATATTCTCGACTAAAGGCGGCTCAGGCACGACATTGTGCTGCCTGAAAGCAGTCAGTTACCTGTGTTGAGACACGGAATCTCTCTGGGCATAGTTTACCCAGTCAGATACATAATGTATCTCAGCTTCGACGTTTTTGCTGTGACACTTGCTAGAATTGAGCATAATACCAATAGCAGATGAAGCCATGATTGATTGCGGGCGGCCATTGTGAAGTGTCTGCTCGAGGAGACATTCCAGGTGCAAGCGTCAAGATTGAGAGATAAAGGATGTCACATGACTGGCTCTTGGCATGTAAACAGCCGGGATCATAGAGAAGAAGATCTGCTAGTTGTTACTCGTCCAGTTGACTGCTCCGCCCTATAAACTATTCTGCTATGGCCGATCATCAAAGTCGCCAACGTGATAGCTCATTACTACCCCGCCCCAACCGAATGCATTGTCCCACATCGGTCCGTACTTATGCATGCAAGATCCCGCCACATTTACCTTAACATGAGCAGTGCAATAACAAACATTGGGTAGTCACGACTCGTGAGTATAAAATTGGGTTTCTAGGAGGCTTCTATCTATGCATGGGAGACAGTGCGTGTGTTGCACTCAAATCGCCGTAGCAATTTGCTGGTTTCCATAGCTCTTCATTCGTAAGCCGGGAAATAAGGCGAAGAATAACGTGAATGTCGAGGGGAAAAATGGACAGTCTTAATGATTGTTAGTTCGGTTATCCTACAAGAACAAAGAATAGACAAAGGATTTTCTTTGAAAGTTAGCTATAATTTCCTCGGATTTAAAGCGTATTTTCACTAGCCCTGTCTAATATTACACAGTCAGCATTGGGACCAAGAGCAGAGTGTACTTACAGCCAATGAGGTCAAACAGTTGATTAGTACAGCTACTAGACTTAAGTTTCACCTCGGTTAGCTCCTCTGCCCCACCGACACCAATCAATCCAATATCTTTGAATGCCCACAACCAACGCTATACCACGCCAATTCGGCCGTGAACTATCTCAAAATGTGCGCCGTCGCCCAAATATAACAGTTGATGAACGTAATGTCGCTGCCGGGATGTTAGACGAGGGCGCAAGCTACAAAGATGTAGCAGCGCGGTTCAACCAGGATCCATCTACTATCCGTTAGCTATATAATAAGCTCCACTAGACTGGATCTGTATGTGATAAACCTCGCTCCGGCCGGCCAGAAATACTATCGCGTTACTAGAAGAAGATTATCTATCGCGCAGCACGCACCTCGCCTAAGATTCTATATAAAGAGCTAGCTAAGATAGCCGTCTTCGTACACCCAGATGGGACCTCTTCGAAGGCCCCTAGCTATAAAACATTATACTAGGTTCTTAAAAAACGAAACTTATCTAAATACTGGTGTAAAAAACGACCTAAGCTGACCCCTTAGCATGCTCGTTAGCGCTATAGATTCGCATGTCAGTACCGTAGTTTTCCTTAGTATCGGCGCATAGTTAAGTTCTTAGATAAATGCTTAGTTTAAAAGAGATCTGGCGCTACACAGGAGTAGTGTTTTCGGTATCTAGAAGAGAAATAGAAGCGCAGAATGCTTATAGAGGCTCAGGCCAGCTAGGGCCCATGGCAGATGGTGTAGGGGGCTATATGGGTGGATGAACGTGGCTGAGGGCGACGCAGTCCTCTAGTAATTATAGATAGGGATTCTAATGCTCCCTACGGTGGCTACAGCGCCCAAAGTTACATCCAGACTCTTGAATAAGGTCTTCTACCTCACTGGCGGCCCTCGCAGCTTTTTATGCATGATAACGCGCGCACACACACCGCTAGTATAGTCTAAAATTTTCTTACCTAACACCACATCACGCCGCTCAACTGGCCGGCTTATTTACTAGATCTTAACCCTATTAAGCACCTCTAGTGGACCCTTAAACGAAACATGTATTGATTCTATCTAGAATACTATAATTACAGCTAAACTTAGGAATAGTAGGATGGCTTCTGTAGGGCTCTAAAAGAGTGCTGGCGTAGGATACCTAGCAGCCTTATCCAGACTCTAGTTGTATTAATGCCGCGACGCCTTACTGCCTGTAGAGCCGCACGAGGTTATTAAACTAAATACTAGTATATAGCAATCAATTACATTTATTAGATTTAAAAATCATGCAGTTTTGGTGGAGATATCGGTGGCGGAAGCACAGCCGTCAACCTTTGGTGATGGGCCGATTTCGGTTAGCGAGGGGAAACTTTTGTCTTAGTACTGTACTAATGTGTTTTCCCTTTGCATGACTACAAACCTGTTAATAGTGAATCACATCCAAATAATTACAAATCCACCCTCAAGCTCCGTACATGAGCGACACGGCACAGCTACATACTGCATCACACTGCAACCTGATCAGCCACGTGCCCCTCCTCAAAGTTCGGTACTATATCACCCTCCATGTTGGATGAGCCAATCACATACCTAACCACTAAGCAACCTACTTTACACTGAGCATGTCAATGTGGTTCTCGTCGTAGGTCAGAATAACAACGGAGGGGTTGTCAATGGGTCACGTCTTCAAGTAGAGGGCGCCAAGATCATCTCTTCTAGCCTAAGAAGGGTCCATGAAGATCTTGTGAGTTCTAATAAATGCCATTTCATGTGTGCGACTCCAAAGCGGAGCGCTTAAACAAGCTACGCGCGGGGGGCCATAATAGGTACTACCAAAAGCTCTGTGTTACAGCCTGTCTTTGGATTAGCGCTTGAGGGTGACAGCTTAGTAGGTATGAGGCGAGAAGCAATCTGCAGTGTATCTTTGCTAGGGCGTCGGTAACAGCACGCGTGGATTCGACGGTGGGGTTGAATTGAAGAGTCGTCTATCTAGCACATTCGTTTATCAGGTATAACATACCGAAGATACTGAATTGAAAGGCATTGATTGTAATATGCAGCTAAAGCTGCAATGAACGCCACTTCGCTAACATGATACCATCAGGTTCAATGCGAGCCTTAGTATATCTCGTTGCTTGCCTCAGGCGTTATAATGACCCAGGTGGCTTGCTTTGAGGTGCTTGTATGATGAAAAGGGAAGAATGCACGGCAGTGTTATATAATGGAACGTAAGAGCGTGAAGA
The DNA here is from genome assembly GCF_000338995.1 of Bipolaris sorokiniana ND90Pr. Classification (NCBI taxonomy): domain Eukaryota; kingdom Fungi; phylum Ascomycota; class Dothideomycetes; order Pleosporales; family Pleosporaceae; genus Bipolaris; species Bipolaris sorokiniana. Next base: position 2,378,093 of record NW_006911897.1, on the reverse strand, counting down.
ACAGTTGCGACGCCGTGTATTTTTGCTACGTACAATTGCTTGTTGTACTCAATACAATGTCATTCGATATGAAGCATACATCTCATTTTCATTTACTGGCCAAATATTGCGCATCGACGTCGCAGTAGGCGTCGGTTCACAGCGGCAAGTCACGTGCAATCTCATGGTCAGTGCCTAGCCCCTGAACAATGCACACTAGCCGTTGGGAGCGGAGATTGCAGTATCTCAAACCAAAGGCAGAAAAGAAGCAAATAATCATCAGTTCGCTCATATACATCTCACGCGATCGCTTTACTACTCTTATATTCAAATTCTACCATGGGCAGAGACATCAGCAGGGCAGATCTCAGACTCCACAACATTTACTACAAACCAAATGTCTACCAGGCCAACTATGCAGACACACAAAATGCTTCCCGAAAATTTCCCGAACACGTCGATGCAGTACGTGAGGGACTTTTGTTTATGGAAGAAATGCTACCTGATGACTGCAAAAAGGTACTTGAGAAAGAGCAGGTCGCGTATGGCGATGTGTGCATCGGCCCACGCTGGTGTCTTTGCCCCCCTGAAAATGCTTTCGTTCATGTCAAACATTACGAGCGCATACAAGGCCAATCAAAGTCGTTCGAAATTCTCAAAGATTGTGAAAACATTGCGGAGAGTGCACGAAAGATAGCGGGCAACTCGGTAGAGGAATGGGTGATGTTTTGGAAGAGTAAAATATTTATACCATTCAGTGATGAGGCACTTCAGCAATCTGGATTCAGGTACGGTTTCTCCCTCCTCTCGGATGTACTTCATCTTGCATATCAACTTAATTGTTACAAACTGACGTCCGGTAAGCTCCGCATTAGATGACTGGTTGGTGTAAGTTGCCGCCCTGTCGTTCTTTATCAGAAAGAGCTAATATCCAGCCATAGCTCCGAAAATATCTCATGGAGTAATTTTGAAAACTTCGTGAGATCAAGTCTTTGGGCGCCCAAACGTGGACAGCCTAAGCCGGACTTAACGTATGTGTTTCCAATTCAGGTCTCAACGACAAGCAACATGAAAGGATTTGCGCGAGACGAACTTGCTCAGTCATTCTCAGTTCAATCTTTGATGAAACTTGTAGAGCAAGGTATAGCGTGTGCGCCAACAACTAAGCTCAAGAAAGAAACAGCACTTGCTAGTGGGAGGAGATGGAAGAACTCTTCCCGATTATGTTTCCCTTGGGCCATTGTGGAAGTCGAGAAAGATGTTCCAGATACCGATGACGTTGCTGAAGAAAGATGCTTTCGCCGAGCAGCCAATGCCGTCTCTGCTGCTCTCGATCTTCAAGCACAATTATTTAACAAAGCTCCAGATGGCTACTCTTTACAGCCACCTCCTGCTATTGCCTTCACATGCGTCGGTCCTGTCGTCAAGGTTTGGCTTGCATACCAGGATAAGTCAAAAGAATTTGCAATCCCAATACAGGTCAGAGAAGCTTATCTGAATTCTTGCCTACCGCTGACACTTAGTAGCGCATGGTTTGTATCTGGTCAACGTCGATAGAATTGACGTGGGGAGTTGCATCATTGCGTGCTATCATCAGAAATATGCACACGTGGTCCTCACGCCTTTTGAAGCCAAGACTGCAGATGGCCATCTCTCAAGTTACTAAGAATGCTCAAAAAAGTGGACATATAGACGCGCAGAATTCTCCAGGCCTCGATGTACCCACGCCTAACGTCAAAAAACTAGATATCAAATCCGGAAGCTCCCGGCAGAGCCCCCAAGTTATTCCCCGACCCCATTTACCTAGCCTATTTGGATCAGACACCACCAATGGAGCGGATGTTCCAAAAGGATCTTCTTCCAAAACTCATAACGGGAGCGCAAAATCACCTAATCTAGCACCCAGAACCCAGGAAAATAGAAGCAGCCTTTTTGACAGTAAGCCCAAGGATGAAACTCGGAAGTCAGGACAGATTGTACGCAGATCAGAAATCAAGAAGGATCCCAAAAGTGGCGAAATTTTTGGATTACCATGGCCAACGAAATATCACTTCAGCAACGACAGCAGCAGCAGCATAACTTCGATCTCATTGCCGAAACCCGTGCCTGAGACTTCGTCCGATTCAGTACTTGATTCACAGTCCAAAGCATTATTTTTTGGATTTGATCCCACCAACAGCAGTAAAGAACGGCCTTCAAAGAGACCCAAACCACCAAAGAAGATTGCTTCAAACAAGATTACATCAAAGGATGTTGACAACAAAACCTTTTTACCGGCAGTCAAAGGCACGGATGTTTACGATCTGGTGACCAAATTCGAATCGACAAAACTTGAAGTGATTGACGAGGACTCCCTTGGGACTGCGAGTGTGACCCACCCAAAGCCCGGTCAAAAAAGACAACGATGATTATTGTCAGCACCTGGCCATCGCCTTGGCATTATGCTAGATGCTTGAGTAGCTAAAGCCAGCCGTTTACGAGCGGGAAGGTAGTTTTGTTTACTCTACTAGTCTCGTTATAAATAGCTTCGAGAGGGAAGCTAGCTGGACCAACGATGGATATCCTAACCATCCGAAGCTAGGGCCGAACTGATATTTTCAGTTGTTGCTCTACATTCAGCCTGTACCACTATCCAAACACTTATTTAGTCTAGGAGCAATTGATATCATCGAACCTTTGCCAATAATAGTTCCAGCTATAAGCGTAATTCAAATACCTCGCATAGAATAACTATTCACACCCAATTTACCGAAGCGCGAGGGAACATTCAGCAATCTAGGAAGTGCAAATATCTAAAGATACATGACGTGTATAAAGGCCATTCAAGGCATACGACACTCATGATTGGATATTTAAAGACTGGGGTATAAAGAATCAAGATTTTCTTGAAGCCAGCAGACCGTATTGTTTGCGAACGATCGGCGTGAAAAACGCCGAATGTGGCCCGAGTTGGGATTAGAAGACAATCGCTCCCTTCTCGTTGTTCTCTGTCCCTCCTGACCACTATTGCGAGCACCACAGCGTTGCAACTGCTCTCGAAAAATCGCGGTCCAATACGATTCGGTGATATTGGGGGAGTTTGTTTCGCCCTGCGGATCAATTAGCACGCATTCAGAAGTGTACGCAACCTTGCTACTGAAGTTTTGGTGTGGACACAGCCAGGCCACTGCTAAGCACTAACCCCAAGTGACAACACACGATGATCAGAGTGATACGGAAACAAGCCATGTCCATGAAAGGATCCAAATATGTACTTAGATCAAAGCCTCCGTAACTTTATCTTCACCCAGTCATTTCAAAGCACGATCCGGATTTTAGTGGGGTAGAGCCATGATACCACGACATGAAGCCCAAAAGGGCCATGGCAATTCCATCAAAATGGCAGAGCCGACGCAATCACTAGCAAAAGAGACTTTTGCCTTCACTCCGTTTCGCTTGTTCTTAAACCTCCTTGTAGTTCCCCAACAATTTTAAAGAGGTTCTGGGATCTTGTAGGGGCATTGTCTTCAAGGCTCATGACGGAAGTGGGTCAGCGCTGACGCTTACTACTCTGAAATACGAGCGGCCGCGTGGAACAGATTTCGAATGCCACGAATCGATCTTTTTTGTAACCTTCAACTGTTCGCTGCTAGGATATTTGAGCAACAATGTTGATCAAAGATAGGATATGGATTGCTTACGTATGTATGGCCATCGGTCTGTTCTATGCGACATTTCTGGTGTTCAATAGTGGCAAGACACAGCACATCACTTCGGCGGACTGGCCACTGTTTGGAAGCAGCGATACAGCGCTTGGGAAGGAGGGAATCGATTCTTCGAGTTCGTCTCAGGCACCGGAATGGAACGACGCCACGACTTCACCGACTTCTTCGCATGGCAGTCCGACACTCGCGATCGCGACTTTCCTGACTGGCCAAGCCGACGACGACACCTACTTCAATCTGACCCATCTGCTTGCGTATCAGTTGCTGCAGGTCCCCGAGACGCGCATCCAAAACCCCGACATTGGCTTCGTTGTCCTCTGCGGCACCAAGCTGCCCGAAGCGAAACGCGAGATCCTCCGCAAAGACGGCGCAACCGTCATTCCGCTCGAAGACGTAACACTGCCATCATGGATTCACTCCTCCGAGCCACGATGGTCCGAACAATTCACTAAGCTGCGCGTCTTCGAGCAAACGCAGTACTCGCGCGTCCTCTACATGGACGCCGACTACATGATCATGCACCGCATGGACGAAATATTCCGCGAGCCCATCATCACGCAGCTCACTCCCACACTCTTCATACGCAAGAAGGAAATCAAACAAGACGAAGGGCCACTCCCGAAACAATGGCTCTTCGCCGGCCGCTCCGAGAACGGTGGACAAGGCGGTTTCGACCACTTCGTCCCTCCCATACAAACCAACTACGCCAACGGTGGCTTCTTCATGGTCGCGCCACAGCAGGAAATGTACGACCACCTCATGAACTTGATGCAGATTGAGGGCCGCTTCGACACGCACTTTATGGAGCAGGACATGCTCAACTATGTTTTCCGGCGGGACGGGCCTATGCCGTGGCGCGAGCTGGATTGGAAATGGAGTTCGAATTTCGCGAACCAGCGCGATGTCGATGGTGGGGTGCATGCGTTGCATGGCAAGTTTTGGGCCGAAGGGCCGGAGGTTGTAAGGAAGAAGTTTAGGGAGGTTGTAAGGCGGATGGAGGAGCGGGATGCTGAGAGGGAGAAGGGGGTGAAGAGGTGAGGAGGTTTTTGTGTGTGATACCCAATCTATAATAATATGATAATAGTATTTGTAGATATTTGATGTGTGTATGTTTAGCGAGGTTTAGAAACGATTCACTGATGCGTTGTAAACTAATTCGGATTTTTTTTTAGTAAAGACACAGGAAGTGGACTGATATGTAAGCATTATTGGCGTTCTGTTTCATGTGAATTTTGGCAGGCTTGTGATTGGTGCGATGGATCCCATTTATTAATGAACGGCTGTCGATGGGTTGATATCACTCTGGTGAATAGATTCTAGAATATCGATTATTCGTAGTGTCTAGAGATATATCCAGCATAAATCTACATGTTCATCTTGATATGACGTGATAGTACATCGGTACATGTATGTTTGTATCCCAATGTAGAGCACGTGACCTGGTGTTGAGTTGATGCAGACGCGGATGCGGGAACCCGATGCTCCGTCGGCAGCCGGCCCACGGGTTCGGTGAGTCTTGCCAGGCATCCGAGTGCTGACGTCTCTTTAGACCCGAGATACATGGGCATAGAAACGCAACCAAAGTCTGACAGCACTTGCGCATGGCTTTTCCGTGTAGATGCACGCGGAACGAAGCAGAAACGTTGTTCAAAGGCCAATAAACTACACGAGCAGCTCGTGTCTAAGCGGCCGCGGCGTTAGCGGGGCTAACTAGGAATGATTATATCATATAACTGGTCCGAGCTTCCATGTCAAATGTGCAGCTCGCGCCGCGTCTGCCTTCAACCCCGGAATCCTCGCCGCCTTTGGACGTCTTGATCTGCCTCGACTCTGCTACACCAGAGTAAGGTAATCAGCACACTCACACGACCCAATCGATGCAGGTGCAACAACAACAGACGCCCTTTCTCCCCGCTGCACGGCTTGCGCATGGCTACCTGACGGCCTCGAAGCTTGACCGACAGCCATTATGCGGTAATCCCGAGGGTTGGGGCCCAATCAGCCCGATCCGATACGACTTCACACCGTGTTTTCTTGATGTCTGGATAGCTGTCGTAGCCGTGTTTGGTGTTTTGGGAGGAGCGGGCGCGTTATGGTATCTATATAGGCATTGCTCACCGCAGCCGGTGAAGCGCAACTGGCACTTCTACGCCAAACTGGTATGCTTTACCTTTTGTAAATTTCTACGTCATGTTTTTTGACAGGTGCTGACACCCATCGTTCCAACAGACGACTATCGCAGCTCTCATCGGCACAACCGCTACTCAGGCAGCCCTCCAGATCGAATACTACAAATACGTCTGGGCAGGCGACTTTCGCTTCTGGACCACCATCCTGACCATCCTCTCCCTTACCGTCGTCTTCCACATCCAATATATCGAGCATTGGAGATCGCGCAATCCAAACGGCGTCGTGCTCTTCTACTGGCTTCTCCTGCTCATCGCCTATGCTGTCAAGCTCCGCTCGCTCATTTCGCAACAAATCCACCGCGAACATGTAGCATATTTTGTAGTCTTTTGCACTAGTGTTGGACTGGCGGCGCTCTCCTTTGTCCTGGAATGGCTGGTGCCGAAGCGCGTGAGCGATTATGATATGCTCGGAGATGACGATGAATGTCCATACGAATACGCCGACATCTTCTCGGTCTTGACCTTTGGTTGGATGACACCCCTGATGAAGAGGGGTTACCAGACTTTCCTTACTCAGGATGATCTGTGGAATCTGCGAAAGCGCGACTCGACTCGACACACTGCATCCACCTTTGAAAAGGCCTGGGAGTATGAGATGTCAAAGAAGCACCCATCGCTCTGGATTGCCCTGTTCTGTTCTTTCGGTGGTCCCTACTTCCGAGGAGCCCTCATCAAGACTATAAGCGACGTTTTGAACTTCGTTCAGCCCCAGCTACTCAGGCTGCTCATTACCTTTGTGGCCTCGTACCGCACTGAAAATCCCCAACCTGTCATCCGTGGTGCTGCGATTGCGATTGGCATGTTCGCTGTGTCAGTCTCACAGACAGCCTGTCTCCACCAATACTTCCAACGCGCGTTTGAAACCGGCATGCGCATCAAGTCCTCTCTTACCGCTGCTATTTACGCAAAGTCGACACGTCTGTCCAACGAAGGCCGAGCGGCGAAGTCTACTGGAGATATCGTCAACTACATGGCTGTGGACACACAGCGTCTTCAGGATCTCGCACAGTACGGTCAGCAGCTATGGTCTGCTCCCTTCCAGATCGTCTTATGCATGCTCTCGCTATATCAGTTGCTTGGCGTGAGCTGCTTCGCAGGAGTGGCTGCCATGTTTGTCATGATTCCTGTCAACGGAGTAATCGCACGATGGATGAAGACATTGCAGAAAGAGCAAATGAAGAACAAGGATTCGCGCACGAAGCTGATTTCGGAGATTCTCAACAACATGAAGTCTATCAAACTCCACGCCTGGACTACCGCCTTCGCTAGCCGGTTGAACACCATCCGAAACGACCAAGAACTCAAGACCCTCCGTAAGATTGGCGCCACTCAAGCCTTCTCAACCTTCACGTGGTCTACTACTCCCTTCCTCGTGTCTTGCTCTACATTCGGTGTTTTCGTCCTCACGCAAAACCGCGCCCTGACAACCGATATTGTGTTCCCTGCGCTTACACTCTTCAACCTTCTTACTTTTCCCTTGGCTATTCTCCCCATGGTCATTACCGCCATTGTCGAGGCCAGCGTTGCAGTGAGTCGTATTACTGGCTTGTTGACCGCCGACGAGTTACAAGAGGATGCCGTTATCCGTGAGGATGCAGTGACTGAGTTGGGAGATGAGTCGGTCCGCATTCGTGATGCTAGCTTCACTTGGGACAAGAACGCTGAACGCCGGACTTTGCATGACATCAACTTTGCTGCTCACAAGGGTGAGCTCACGTGTATTGTTGGTCGCGTTGGTGCGGGCAAGTCATCGCTTCTCCAAGCAATACTTGGTGATCTGTGGAAGATTCATGGAGAGGTTGTCCTGAGGGGAAAGACGGCCTATGTACCTCAGTCGGCTTGGGTCATGAATGCGTCTGTCAGAGAGAACATTGTCTTTGGTCACCGTTGGGACCCTCAATTCTACGAGAAGACTGTTAACGCTTGTGCCTTGCGCGATGACTTTGCATCTCTGCCTGATGGCGACCAGACCGAAGTTGGCGAACGCGGCATCTCCTTGTCAGGCGGACAAAAGGCTCGTCTCACCTTGGCTCGTGCGGTCTATGCCCGCGCAGACATCTACTTGCTTGACGATTGTCTATCTGCCGTCGATCAACATGTAGCAAGACATCTCATCAACAACGTGCTCGGGCCCAAAGGGTTGCTCGCAGGGAAGACTAGAATTCTCGCGACCAACTCCATCCCAGTGCTCATGGAAGCTGAAATGATCTTGCTGCTACGTGAGGGTAAAATTCTCGAGAGGGGTAGCTACGGTCAACTGATGGCAATGAAGGGTGAGATTGCTCAACTGATCAAGACGTCTCAGAACGAAGACCAAGGAGAAGACGACAGCACCCGTATGTCAGATAGCATCATGAGTGACGCCGAGAGCACCGTGTATGGTGGCACTCCCCCTGGTGAGGACGATGAGGAAGATCAAGCTGAAGCCGAAGCAGCTCAGGAAGGCGGTGCGCATCTTGCTCCCTTGAGAGTAGGAGGTGGCACAGCTCGCAAGTCAAGCTTTAACACCCTCCGTCGTGCTAGCACTGCAAGCTTCAAGGGACCCCGTGGCAAGGTTACTGATGAAGAGGGTGCGCCGCTAAAGAGCAAACAAACAAAGGAATTCCAGGAGCAAGGCAAAGTCAAATGGTCCGTTTATGGCGAGTACGCAAAGACGAGTAATCTTGTAGCTGTCGGTATCTATCTGATGCTCCTTCTTGGGGCCCAGACTACTTCCATTGGTACGTTCAAGGGCCGCGAAGGGGCTGGAATGACTGGCTTCTCCGTTTGGTGCGCCATTGGATTATCGCTTTCGCATTTTTTGCAGTTCGACGCTAACGCTGCAATACAGGTGCAAACGTGTGGCTCAAACATTGGTCAGATGTCAATCAGCGGTATGGTGGAAATCCTCATGTGGGACGATATATCGGCATCTACTTCTCGTTTGGTGTAGGGTCAGCTGCACTCGTGGTAGTACAGACCCTCATTTTATGGATCTTCTGCTCCATTGAGGTAAATATCTGCTTACTGGGCTAGCTTGGCTTGCGTTTACTGACACTCATGTAGGCTAGTCGCAAGCTACACGAGCGGATGGCCTTCGCGATATTCCGCTCGCCAATGAGCTTTTTCGAGACAACACCTGCAGGACGCATCCTTAACCGCTTTTCAAGGTAAGTCGTCGTTCTTACTTGGGGCTGTTTCAATGGATCGGCCTATGTTTCCCCATGAACTGTTCGTTGAAAGATTGCGCGGAGGATTCTTCTTCGGCTCTAGTGTATATGTCGACATTTGCTAACTTAACGAACCAGTGACATATACAGGGTAGACGAGGTGCTAGCGTAAGTCGCTTCCCATTCCCTAACGCACTTGCAGCAGGTTGTCTAACGTACGCTTGTAGCCGAACGTTCAACATGCTTTTCGTTAATTCTGCCCGAGGTATGCAGCCACCCCGCATCCAACCCAGTGTGTAACACTTGACTAACCGATGTAGCCGGGTTTACCCTTGTCGTTATCTCATGGACGACACCGGTCTTCGTGGCTCTGATTTTGCCACTTGGAGCGCTTTATCTCTACATTCAGCGATACTACCTGCGCACGTCGCGAGAGTTGAAGCGCCTCGACAGTGTCAGCCGAAGTCCGATTTATGCACACTTCCAAGAGAGCTTGAGTGGCATGAGTACGATCCGCGCCTACAACCAGCAGAAGCGTTTCGAGATGGAAAATGAATGGCGCGTCGATGCTAATCTACGCGCATACTACCCCTCCATCAGTGCCAACAGATGGCTTGCGGTTCGTCTAGAGTTTCTTGGCTCGGTTATCATCCTGGCTGCTGCGAGTTTTGCTATCATTTCCGTCTCGAGCCACAGCGGACTTGACGCTGGTTGGGTCGGTCTGGCCATGTCCTATGCGCTCCAGATTACACAAAGTCTCAACTGGATCGTCCGGCAGACTGTTGAGGTGGAGACCAACATTGTCTCTGTGGAACGTGTGCTTGAGTATGCTGCATTGCCCAGCGAAGCGCCAGAAATCATTTCCAAGAACAGACCACCAATCAGCTGGCCAGCACAAGGCGCTGTTGCTTTCAACAACTACAGCACTAGGTACCGACCTGGTCTGGACCTGGTGCTGAAGAATGTCAACCTCTCTATCAAGCCAAAGGAGAAGATTGGTGTCGTAGGGCGTACTGGTGCTGGCAAGAGTTCACTCACCCTTGCACTGTTCCGTATCATCGAACCCACGGAGGGCTTCGTAAGCATTGACAATCTCAATACGAGCACCATCGGACTTTTGGATCTTCGTCGACGTTTGGCTATCATTCCTCAAGATGCCGCGCTCTTTGAAGGCACTGTACGCGACAACCTGGACCCTGGGCATGTACACGACGATACCGAGCTTTGGAGCGTCCTAGGTATGTTTCCTCTATACTCAATAAGATACAAAAGCTAATGATTATCCCAGAACACGCCCGCCTCAAGGATCACATTGCCTCGATGCCCGGCAAGCTTGACGCCACCGTCAACGAAGGTGGCTCCAACTTCTCCGCCGGCCAACGCCAACTTGTCTCTCTCGCTCGCGCTCTGCTCACTCCCTCTAACATCCTCGTCCTTGACGAAGCAACGGCCGCCGTCGACGTCGAAACTGACGCCATGCTCCAAAGCACCCTCCGCGCCCCCATGTTTAGCAATCGCACCATCATCACCATTGCGCACCGCATTAACACTATCCTTGACAGTGACCGCATCATCGTCCTGGATAAGGGTGAAGTCAAGGAATTCGATTCTCCCGCTGAACTTGTGAAGAGTAAAGGGCTGTTCTACGAACTTGTTAAGGAGGCTGGGTTGCTTAATGCGTTGGATATTTCACAGGCTTCGCTGTAAAGGGTTTAATTTATCTGCACTGTTGAGGGAGAAAGAATGAGTGGGGAGAAGATGGCGTATTAGCATTGAGAAAGGAAAAGAAAAGTTTGTATAATTGAAATGAAAGGTGTAATTGTATGTAGAAATCACACATGTATTCCGCGGTGTATTCTTTTTTGTTTTTTTGTTGCCTGCATGCAAGCTTGTTAACCGAGCGTCATCCGCGGGGGACGGAAGCGGAAGCGGAAAGAGAAAATGGTCTCTTTTTTAGCTCCCTTCCTTCCTTCCTTCCTTCCTTCCTTCTTTTTTTCCCTTGTACTTTCTTCGCTTGGTATTTGGTTTTTCCGCTTCGTGCCGTACCGTACTGTACCGTTCCGTACCGTTCCGTACCGTTTTGGTGGCTTGGTATGGGAGTTTTTAAGGTTTTGCTGTGGGGGTGTATGGAAATTTTGCGGGGAAAAGCATAGTGGAGGGGGGGGGATGAAGGGGAGAGTATGTAGTATGTGCTGGAATAACTCTAATTTGGAGTGTTGGGAACTGAGGTCGTCAATCTATTTACTGTTTACTTTGATATGCCAAATACACTTTTGGTGTGGGGTTGAATCCTGATTCAATCGCATTTTGTGGGCGTGCAGGTAGGCGTGTGCAGAGTGGAGATGGACTTTGCATTCCTTATCTTATCGGTTTACAAGAGGAAAGAGGGGCATGTTGGGATGTAGGGAGTATGTTACGCTGATTTTTTCTAGCTTGGAACCGAAGATGGGGAAAAGTTCATGTATATGACGTGTCCACGTTTTCTTGTTTTGTGTCTTTGGCGCTCAATTGAGGTGTCCTGATGGACGTGTTGTCTCATGTATTTAGTGTCGACCTTCTTTTTTTGGGTAGCAGAGATAGCGGTAACAGTGAATCGTTTCAAGCTTATGTTGTCGCAGATATGTACAGTTTTTGTATGCTAGAACCAAAGTGGAATCTCTGAGATTATTCGGATGGCAGTGTTGAACTAGAGGTATGCGTGTAATCACGTTCTTTGTCCAACCTTCACGCGGGCGTGGCGTAATCAGCACGTCTCATGGCCACAACAGATCCCGATGCGGTCTTGCCGACACAAAAGGGTCAGTCGGCGAGCGAGCGAATTGTGAATTAGGTGCTTTGTATCATATTGCATACACGAGGCTCTTTGCTCCTGACTCGGTTTGTGCAACCTCGCGTGGGGAAGCGTTACGCTTTCCGATGGCTGAGGGTGGACATTGAATCCTTATGTCCCTTGAGGCAAGAAGGGGTGGAAAAAATGGCTGGGGGAAGTGGATGGATATCCGAACGGGAGTGCCATCCGTCGGCGGAACGGTTGCAGCTACGCAGCGCTGCTGGGGCGGGTAAATCCCTGTGTGACGGCTTGAAAGCCGTGGGATGGTACATTGCATGATCTCCGCACCGCTAGTCCAGTGTGCTCCCGTCACGGTAGGCACCGCGTTCCAGAATCGTTGTTACTGACGATCATCATAGCCAGATTTTTTCGACTCGATGCAAAGTCATGTGGTTATGAGCAGATAATCAGTTGTCCAACGTTCAGAGTGGAACAAGAGATAGGAAGGCGGCATTCTGCACCAGGTAGTATCTAGATTGAAAACAGTAAGGTTCAGTGAGGTTAGTGAGGTTGCTTATGCATTATGCCTTTTGATATCGATTGGTTATGCTTCATGTCACATTAGAAACAAAATCTACTGTCAGCCACCTGGTAAGCGATCTCGCTGTACACTGGTATACGAGGTCGAGCCAGATTTTTGGAAGATCGGTAATGACTTGTCGGGAATGAGATTTAGTAAAAGATTGCTGGAAAATGGCATTTGCAGGTGGGTGGAATTTTGGACGATATTGTAAAGTCTTCCAGCAATTGCGCCGCGTGCACATTTAGACTTGGCCATCCGAAATTCGGATGAACTGTATGTGTCTTAAACGGCAGTACAAAGGTGGCAGGTGACAGGCGAGGCGGTAATGCAAAAGTCCTCGGAAGTGCTGCTACCAGGCACACTGATTGTCAGATGCAGCTAGAACCTGCAAGAACACTGCTTGAATGGTTCGCGTGGGGGTGTATGTGGGATAGTAGTGGTAAAGAAAATAGCACTTAGATCAGAGGCAGTTCGTGAAACCTTTTTTTCCAATGCTTCTTGGGCAGAATGTGGATAAATTGTCCAAAGCTGGAAAAGGGAGTCAGCCTCAAGCACCGATTTTACATAGTATTTGAGCAGGATTCGAGGATCTGCATAGTAGGATTGAGCGATAACGGCCCCATGCACATCACTGTCGTCTATGTCGCCTTCTGTAAGTATCCTTGCGGTGAAAACGTCTAGGACCCTGGCATAGCCTATTGCTCGTCATTTTGCCCTTTGAACTTGGGTAAACCTGCAGAAGACCCAAAGAGGGTTACAAGGTATGACTGGGGATGTAGCCAGCGCGAAATGGCGTCTCCACAAGCTTTGGTGGAGAAGGATCTGTTGGGTGGAGCATCATATAACTCTAAAGTTGCCATTGTTGATCAAGATGCATCCGCGGACGCCGTTTTATAGCATAGTATTTCCTTGGTGTTTGCTGTCAGGGGTTGCGAAAAGGCCTGCTTGAGAGGCCCATGAGCTGCAGAGGCACATGGCTTGGGATGATCCCATAGGTCCGTGCCAGCTAGAAATGGGCTACTAGAGGGAACAGTTAATAACATAGGTCCTATTGCTGTTGTCCTTCTCGAAATTCTGTTTGCTACCTTCTATCCTTGATACTGGAATTCTGTCCTAGTTCGCCATATCAGAACGGTTCTCACAAGATCAGCCAGTATCGTGGCTAGTGTGTCACGCTCCTTTTCCTTGACCCAGTTAGGCTGGCTGAACACGTCTTTGAGTTCGCGTTCGTCAGGCTTGAGAAGCAGAGAAAGGCACTGTTGGTTTGAAAGTTGGGAGACAAAATAGATCTTGCTCCTCCAGGTAAGTACTGTTCACAATAAGAGCTAAGTGAAGTTTGCGAAGCCAGATACCATGTCCTACAGGTTGTGTCTGATTCATCTTGATCTGATCTGTCTTGTTCGTCTATGCTGGAAACGGGGTTTTGCTCGTAGACGGGTCATATGTTGGATTGATATACGGGCTCACCATGATTTAGATTCTTCGCGATTGCGGCGCTATCTTCGACTGCTTTCTGGCATATGCACGTGTTGATGGGTTAAGTCCTGTTAGCTGCAGCTCAGTATATCATCCATGGTACGGCCAAGATCCCAGCTCGTGAACCTACCGAACGGTCAACCATCAATACTGTTGAAGCGTGGCGCTGCAATGGAAGTGGACCAATATGGCGACGACCTGTGGAAGAATGGCGGTGGTAGGGTTGCTCGAAGACCGCTGGCAAGTGCATCTCTTTATGTGTCCAGCTCGCTGGGACTGGCAAGAGTGAGTAGGACATATGCTAACTTGTACAGCAAAAATCCTCGCGTCTCCCTAAAGCACCAGTGCCAACCAATCAGGATGAATCACGGACCGACGTCGCGATACCCATTCCCATCGCGCAGACTTGCTGGAAGATCACCTCTCCAGATGGTCATGAGCAGCTGTGCTACGAGCCCATTCCCGGCTTCGAGCACCTGTGGAGCGGTCCAGGGCCGTCGCAGAAACACAATACCTGTTTCGATGCCTCGCCCAAAGCCACTTCCTTAGAGCTATGCCAGCCGACTATGGCCCAAGAACTAGGTAGGGCACCTAGTGAACCCAAGACGCAGTACAATCCACGAAAGAGAACTCGATCCAGTAGACGAAAGCTACGTTCGCAGCCTGTAGCTCAGAGCACAAGCGATGAGGATGATGGGAAGCTTGGCGAGGATGTCAAGATTACAACTGAGCAGTCATACACTTTTTACATTGGCAACATTGATGAGTTGAAGAAATTCTTCCGCCGAAGACTTGATGAGCTCACTATGAAACCCTTACGCCCTATCGTTACAGCTTGGATTAAGCAGATTGAGCCTAAGCGGTTAAGCCGTTACGGTCGATACCATAAACAACTGCCGAAAGACCGGCCCGAGGAATGCTCTCCACCTTGGTGGCCTCGAGACGTTAACTATGAAGAGCCATCACACCTCGATAAGGCGGGTAGGTGGCCACCCTGATTCTGTATGGGCTAACAGCTAAAGCTTCTTAGGGCTTTTGACGCTAGCAGTCGACATTATGCTTCAACACCGTCTCACTGACAGCGAAAAGCGTAAAGGTTCTTGGGTAGCGAAACTTCGGCAAGCAGCCCAGTATGCTGTCGAAACAACACCTCCCGAGCAATTCTCTTCGTCCAAAGGATCCAACTTTAGTGAGAAGATGCAAAGTCGGGCCCTAGCAGAGATCCTGCCCAACCTGTTTGAGACTGCGCAGCTCTACGAGGACCACTTTGCATGGCACCGCCACTACGAGGGCTCTGGTATTCCAGATCCTGGTAAAGGAAAGCGGGTGACCTGGCAACCGCTCAATAGGCCAGCCCGCCAGCCCGCGACTCCAAGAAAGCGCCCTCGAACAACTAAAGAAGGCACAGCCCCTAGATCAGAAACCGACGTCGAAGCTTCTGTAAATGAGACCGAGATAGACGACTGTGTAAATTCGTCTTACCTGCGCGGCCAAGAATTGGCTTCGGATCAACCTGAGGGATCTGATATCTTTGGGCTAAAGGAAACTCCCCAGCAGACACCCGTCTCGGCCTGTGGAGGTACAGCTGCTCCCCTCCATACATACCCTTGTAGTACTACTACGACACCCAACGTTTCTTTTGGGCAACCAATGCATAGGCTTCCTCTGGACGAGAAGATGGACCTAGACGTTGGGATGGCTGCTTGCACACCGCTCCATGATCACACCTACATCAACGGCGGCCATCTAATGCAAAACTCGGATAGTAACACAGGGTACAATCAATACTTGGTTCAGCTACAACAAGATGGCCGTCCCCTTTTCAGCGCGCCTCAATCCGGATTTACTTCGTCGTCGACACCATTATATCACCATCCATTTCCTGCATTTGATACGCACTTTTCTCATCCGGTTGAGCATGTAGCATTCCATGACGATATTTGCTATTCTCATGGCTCCAAGTTGTATACGTCGTCACCGGCTAATTCTCTGCACTTGTTCTGCGATACATCCAATGATGTTGCCATGACATGCCAGGCGGAGGCGCCTCGATACTAACGCACAACTTGGCGTGTATATATCGGATTGGTTTTCAATGTCTTTTTACTCATGGTGCTCTGCACCCACGATTTACGGCCGCGAACATTTCATCAGCTTGGCTTCGTAACTTTCGCATTTTGTTCTATACTGGCAAAGGGATGGTCCCAATGCTGGTTGCTTCGGCACGTTAGCTGGAACATGCTTCGGATTCCGATTGTCAAATTTTCAGACTTTTTGTTCCCTCAGTCCATCGTGTCTTGCAACATACCCTCTACGACGTAACGCCGCTCACGACTGCATTGCAACGACTTCGGTACACCTTGATGACTGTTTGAAGGAGAAATGTAATTAGGGATTGTGGTAAATGATATTGGGCTGGTGGTCTGCTTTCACTGCGAGGCGTCGTACATGTAATTGAAAATGGTGAGGTTAGCAGAGGAGATGTGTTGGGGAAGGCTATGAAGCAGACGACCACATTACGAACTTCTGTACTAAGGGGATGGCGACGCAGCCCAAGCGACTGTATGTTGATAGAAAAGATGTGCAAGCGTCGCGTATTATTAGCCAAAAATATTTCGGGTATGTTACATCAAAGAAGGATCCAAGAGTAAGATGCGCAAAAGTATTAGAGGACCTGACTGTGACTAGGGCCAGGGGTAGTGTTGCAATGGTGCACATATACAAAGGTGCGGTGGTGAGGTGGCAGGGAGCCACACGTGTGCCAAGGCGCTAGTACCGCGTCACAGGCCCGGGCTTGTGAAGTCCATCGCAGCTCATTGTTCGCGACCTCAATGGGCCTTTGTTGCATTCCAGCAGCCGCCAGTCGTTCTCAACCCGACTCGGCCAGCAGCACACACCCAGAACCCCGAATCGATCTCTTTTCCATATCCGACACCAGAGCATTCCCAAGATCCGATCATTGACTGTGACGTTGCTCACTGATCGCGCACGAAACGTATCTTGTGATAGAGTCGCGACTATGGCAACTCCGCGCGGTGGAAGGGGTGGCGGGAGTGAGAGAGGACGCGGTGGAAGAGGCAGTTACACTCCGAATTCGAACCGTGGACGTGGAAAGAATAACGCGCAGAGCGATGATGAGCGACCGGCGCAAACCCTCTATACGCGTGGACAAGGACGACAGCACACGGGCGGTGGCAGAGGCGGTTCGAATGGCAATGGTGGATTCAATGCGCGGGGCGGCCATTTCGGTTCTTCGTAAGTTCTCGTGTTTCCTCTGACATGGCTACAGGTCGTGGGCGGACCAAGGGCGTCATCACCCGGATACACTGCACATCATCACTATTCTTGCGACATATGCCAGACGAGGGCTTCCTATGGCTGCTCGCGGCCTATTCTAACCGGGTATCTCTAGGAACGCCTTTGCCTCGAACAAGAACAACACGCCGAACTTTGCGCCCCACGAATATCAGAAACGTCTGAATTATGTACGATAATTCCTACACATACTCCGGGGCAGCGCTGATAGGACTAGATTAAATCAGAGCGACCCAAGATTCGTGAGCAATTCATTAAAAATGGGCTCATGAATCCAGAAGGCCAGATGCGTCTGAGCGACTCAGTCAAGCTCTACGGCATATGCGAAGAAATGTGTCCAGAGTATGAGCGCGTGCGTCGCATCGTTGAGCTAGATGTTAAAGCACCGGAATGCGTAAGTATCAATTGCGATATACAAAATACTCTCACTGACCTGCGCAGACACCCGAGACCCAGCACCTACCCAGTCGCAGTCAGCGCATCCCAGACGAGTCGCGCATGGTCAAGGCATATGCGCGCTCTGCAGCGGGTATGGATGTAGAATTGGTCTCAGAGATTCGCTCGCCCTCCACTTGCCTGGTAAGTCGCCAGCAGCCTCTAAGTAACAGTTAACTAACTACTGTAGAAAACCCTCAAGTACCTTTTTGGGCGACTAGACGAAGACGACTTCCAATTCCTTCATTCGTGGCTTTGGGACCGAACACGAGCCGTCCGGAAAGACTTGCGCACTCAGCGCATTGAGAACAAAACCGATATCGCAGTCCTCCTCACTTCCCTCGAATACAGCGCCCGTTTCTATATGCTATCGGCCCATCATATGGCTCAGAGTACAAAGGACGATTACTCGCATCAGCAGGATGTTGAGCAACTGAATCAGACTTTGATCTCACTAAAGGAGCGATATGGCGACAATCGGCGAGCTGGCATTGTGTCAGAGAACGAGGCCGAGTTCTGGGCGTATCGCTTGATTTTGGCTCCTATTTACGCCAATACACAGCTCGAGAACGAGTTACACCGCTTGCCCAGCGACCTGCGAAACAATCCACGAGTGAAGACTGCCTTGGAAATCTTCCGCGTTCTCAAAACAATCATCATTCACCGAAACTACGACAATTTCGTTCAATGCCAGTCCAACTGGAAGGTTTTCTGGGATCTGATCAAGTCGCCGAGAGTCTCATATCTGATGGCATGCGCTGCTGCGATCTGCTTCAACAGGGTACGCCACGTCGTACTAGACTCGGTTTGGCGTGCCTATCGAGTTGGCCAATACAGACATCAAGTCAGTGTTGAAGAGTGGACGACTGGCAAGCTGAGAGAAGTCCTGGGCATGGATACTGACTCGGAGGCGGTTCAATTCTGTGAAGCTCACGGTTTTGTGTTTGAAGTGAACGAAGCAGGTCATACTTTCTTGGATATCAAGCAAAAGAGTTATGAGAGGAAAGCTGTGGTTCTTCCCAAAGCCGATGTTAAACCTCAATTCTTCTCCGCATCGATTGTTGAGGCCAAACGTCACGGCCGTCCACTTTCAGCCGTCATCGCAGGTTTGACAGTACAGGAAGCCAAGAAGGGTGGTTTCTCTTTCAACAATGCATTCACAAACCAAGTTGGTCAAGCAGAAGACCAAACGTCGTTGTTCGTTCCAGAGAAACCAAACATCTTTTCTCAGCAGTCAAACGGGCCAAAGCCATTAAGTGGCGGTTTCAACCCAACGGCTTCTCCGTTCCAACCCAGCAGTGCACCCGCAGGAAGCTCTAATCCTTTTGCCAAGGCTCCCCAATCCGGCGTGTTCGATCCTTCAAAGAATCCCATCAAATTCGCGTCGCCGGCAGATGCGAACGCGAACCCATTTCTTCAGCAAAATAACTCTTCGCCTTTCCAATCTGCCCCACTCGCACCTTCAACAAATCCCTTTTTGAATAACAACACTACTCCGCCTCAGCCTACAACGTCTGCGGCACCAAGCAACCCTTTTCTACCTTCGGCGTTTACAGCTGCACAGTCGAAATTCCAACCACAGGATTCAGCTTTGAAACCTGAGCCAGCCCCATCAGCTGAGGCTCCTAAGCCAGCTCCTGCATTCAATTTCACTACACCAGGCTTCAACTTTGCACCTCCACAGGAGACTACAGAACCTAGGGTTTCTTCAACACCAGCAGGATCATTTTCTTTCACACCAGCAGGGTCGCCGCCCCAAGAAGACACGTCCGCACAAGAAGTTGAAGCCGAAGCGCAAAGAGCAGAAAAGGCCCGGCTTGAAGCAGCTGAGAAACAACGACGAGAAGATGAGGCACGACATCGTGTGCAAGAAGCGCAACGGGCAAAGCAAGCGAAAGAGGAGGAGCGAAAGAGGGAAGCTGCTGCCGCGGCAGAACGTCAACGAAAAGAGCAAGCAGAGCGAGAGCGCAGAGCACGTGAAGAGCAGGAGGAATTGGCCCGACAAGCGAGGCAACGTCAAGCACAAGAGGAGGAAGCTCAGGCGAAACGACTACGTGAAATGGATTTAGCATTACGTACGCTTACGTCGGATGTCATGTTTGACCCCCAGGAAGGACTGTTGATGCAGTTCATCGAGAATGCGGTTATCAACATTTCGAATGAAGCTGCAAAATCAGTGGAGATGGAGAGGAGAGTGGCGCATGTGGATCGCAAGTACGAAAATTATTTGGTGGAATTGAAGCGGGCGGGGTTGGCTAAGATAATGGCGGCGGTTCAAAAGAAGAAGCGAATGCAAAAGGCTAAAGAGAGGAGGAGGCGATTAAAAGAGAAGCGTATTCGGACGATGCCGATGGGAGAGAAGGAGCACACAGATGCGTCTGTCCTCTGGCAGACTGTTACCCTGAATGGTGAAGCGGGGCCAACAAGTCAGCCTGATGGCTATGCAGCACCGCAACAACGTTCGTCCAACACTCGACGTGCTAAACGAACAGAAGAGCGGCGAAACGCGCAGGTCTCCGAAGCAATCAACACAACAAATCCCGACGCAACTCCTAACAACACAAGTCCTAGGGCAATGGGCCGTTCTCACAACAATCGAGCAAACACAAACACAGGCAAAGAAAGTTCTTCGGCACTCGCTTATTCGCAAGCCTACCGACAGGCTGCTGCAACGGCGCCTGTAGATCGAACAGAAACAGACTGGTTCAAACTACGAGCGATGGGCATTGATCCTAGCAAACACCGAAAGAGGAGTTTTGACTTTACCTCTTCCGATGAAGAAAAGCCAAAGCTGATTGAGTCCAAGCGACCCAAGCTATTATCAAATTCTCCTTCAGTAGAGAGTCAATTACCACCTACGCCTAAGACTATGGACGAGGAGCAGGTTGATCGGGCTGAAGCCATCAAACGATCCTTCAAGGGCTCGACATACACAATATCTCCGTCTCAGTCGATCAACGGGGCTGCTTCTATCAGTGGTCGAGCCTCATTCAACGACTCTACTAGCAGCTTGATCGAAAGAGCTCGAAGGATAGTGGCCGGCGCCAAGTCCGAAATGCCGCCACCTCCACACACCAATAGCGCAATGTCTGTTTATAAAGCCGATTCCTTTGATGGAAATGCCAGCCAACTCATTGCACGCGCCAAAGGGCTTGCAGGACATCATGATACAACTTTAAATGTACAGCATGACTGGAGTCGCAGCGTCCCAAATCTTGGCTTCTCAGCATCTCAGAGTCAGCGGTCAATGTATGATAACAGTAGCTTCGGCAGCACGGTGTCGGCCAAGGACCGTCCAGCATACTGGGGACGCACAAGTCGGTTTGTACCTCGCCATCTCTACGGTCGCGGTGCGGATGCTGTTCGTGCCTACAGAGTAGAGCAGGGCCTTAGCAAATCACCGTCCAGCACACGACCGGCTAGTACAGAGCCTATGAGTTTCTCATCTCCAATCCCAACCCAGCAGTCGTTTGTCCCGCACGCGCAAGCCCAAACCCAGGGCTACACCCAAGAACAATACAGCGACACGGAAGAAGCCAGTGGAGTTGACGTCGTTGATGCTGACGCTGAAGACTCAAATGCCGTCATGACCGATGATGAGGAATTTGTCGGTGCAACAAGCTCGTATCCCGGCTCTCAGTTCCCTGCTGCCCAGTCCGATCATCAAGGCTACGACGAAGACGCAGATTCCGAGATGCTGGAAGGCGAGGACGATGATGAACTCCTCGACTACGACGAGTACGACGAGGACGAAGAGGAAGAGGAAGAGGAAGAGGAAGATGAGTCTGAAGAAGAGAATGAAGATGGGGGCGAAAACACCATGAAACCCGGAGCAACCGAAGACGACGCCATTGAGCTTTCCGACTAGGATCTTTTTCTTTGCCAAGGAGAGAATGTATTATATTTTACCCAAAGAATCGTTTAGTATCAGCATAGCGATGGCGTTTTTCTGTCTATTCTTGTCGTTTTATATCGTTTTGCCGGTCAAGCACAGGGTGGAACAGTATTCACGAGTGTGAGTGGAAAAGAGATACCCAGTTACTAGCTATGGAATACGGGTGCTTTAGCGAGCGGTGTTCAAAAAATAAGTGGAGAACTTTCAGGCATTCAAACAAGTCTATTCTGCCTTTACAATGAATCACAGATGCGTTGTCATGAATCCTCAACGTGAACTTAAAACCAAATCTTCAAACTACGTAGAATGATACGCCTTATACACCTCCAACGCCCCCTCGACACTCTGCACCACTCCAAAGAAAACCGTCAAGCACAAAATCACCATGGCAACCCAAAATGTATACCACTGCGCCTTATCCCGTCTATCCCGCCACTGCTGCGCAATGGACCCCCGATGTGGCGCCTCGAACACCCTTTCCAGCGCGCCCAGTCTCTTCCTCCAATACCTAAAGTCGCTACCTCGACAATCCCTCAACTGAACTAGTTCCAAAATCCGCATATCAACACCCGCCAGCGCGGGCGAATGCGTGACCCATTCCCTCGTTTTCGCATCGATGGCCGGGAAAAGCAGGGCCAGCGTATCCAGCGTCTCCGCCGCTAGACCAGCCGGTAGTACACCATCTTGCCATTGGAGAAAAGACGCGTGGTGGAAGATGTAGAGTTGCTTCCCACCGCGCGAGAGGTGCAGGTGGTCTGCTAGATTACTTGTCCAAGTGATTTCGACGCCGCAGTAGCGGTGCAGTTTGTAGGCTGTGAAGTCCTCGCCGAAGAGCATATCCGAGCTATCTTGCTCGAAGCCTGCAGGGTTCTGCGGTACGAAATGTGAGCGGAGGAGATCTTGCAGGCTGGATGTTGGGAATGTCCAGGTGAGGGAGTGGTGGGTTCCGCTGCGGGTGTAGGGTAAGGGGCCAATGTCTGTCATGCTGAGGAGGCGGGCGACGAGCATGACAGAGCTTTTGAGCATGGTGTCTACATCTTCGGGGGTTCGGAATTCCCGCATGGAGGGTTGGATATGGGATTTTATGGCCGCTTTGGGGGCAGAGGAGTGCATGTGCTGTGCGATAAATTGGATGTCGGCGTGTTTGCGGACTGTGGTGCAGACGCCCTTGTCGGTTTGGATTGCAGTGTTGTATTGGGTGTTGTAGTAGAGCATGTATGGGACCCAGTGGAGTTCTGATGGGCCAGTCGAGTTTGGGGTGGTTTGATGGCATAGTCGTGATATGATTTCGAGTTGGAGTTTTTCGTCTTCGACTGGTACGCTTGGGTTGTCTTGGAGTGTTGTTTTTCTTTGGATATGGTTGTCCTAGGAGAAGGCTGTTGATAATGGGAATTAATATCATGCAATGAATGTGACGTTGCTCAGCCTGCATGCTAAAGCGAGAGACTAAGTTCCAGACTATCAAATATGCAGGAGGGGCTACACCTTGCTGCCCACAGATGCGCTTCAGCCTTGGACATGAAATGATAGGACGAAAATTTCCTTGCTGCGCCGTAGGCACACTGGCGCGTCTGAGGTTGACCACCCCGCTATCCACGCATCCGCACTCCCCTTCTTACTTAATCCCAGTGGCCGTGTTCTTGTGCTCAATAGTTCTGTGTCACTTCAATTCTTAGTCGACCGTCACAATGTTCGAGTCGCGTGTTCCAATGCTTCGGCGCATCCGCCAATTCACCTCACCTGAGGAATCCGTAGGAGAACTCATGGCCCGATGCTGCTGCCTCAAGTATCCCCCATGGCAAAAAGATGACCTATGCTTGGACGTCCGAGGCGAGGCCTTGAAAGCCTACAATAGTTTCAGCCGCCTGGTATGGAAGAAACTTGAGAACGAATGCACTGAACGACCTGATCGCTCGGGCCTCATCATCAGTGTGTATATGATTGGCTACTCTCCACCTACAGCCATCCCTGCTCTCGTGTTTGTAAGCAAGAACAGAAATGCAGCCAAGGAGGCGCAGAAGATTGTGAAGAAGTGTGGAATCTTGAAGCGTTACCCTGGGTTCGAGACTGCGATCATGGATCTCTTGCCTACTGGGTGTTTGGTCCTAGTCGCTCAGGGGCCAAAGAAAGAAACTCAAGATAATCTGTTCGTTCCAGGTCGGCGTG
Organism: Bipolaris sorokiniana ND90Pr; assembly: GCF_000338995.1. Taxonomy (NCBI): domain Eukaryota; kingdom Fungi; phylum Ascomycota; class Dothideomycetes; order Pleosporales; family Pleosporaceae; genus Bipolaris; species Bipolaris sorokiniana. Next base: position 2,354,432 of record NW_006911897.1, on the reverse strand, counting down.
ATGTTTATTACGATCCCAGATTCGAGATTCAGTCGATAGGAATGGCACTGTATGTACGGGACGACGATGGAACATTTCAGAAGGCTACTGGCAACGTGGTGGTTAGCAAACAGGGGACCTGGTACTTTACAGCCGCACACGTCGTCCAAGCACAAGATGTGGCGACGGAGCCTGTTGTCGGATGGGGCGAAGACACCAGTGTCGACGATGACTCGGATAGCGGTGACTTCAACGATGACGACGACGAAGACCTCGAACTCCTATCTCGATATAGCTAAAGCTCGCAGGATTCACCATCTTCCGACCTATCTCAAAGCACAACCCTCTCCGACTCATCTCTCCGACTCATCTCTCCGATTCTCCTCCTCAGAAACACTCGATACCCAAGACGTAACGACGTTCACCCCGTCTCTACCCCCAACAACCCCCTCCTCTCCCCCCACAGCCCCAGAACCTTACATAAACCGCACCATGCGCCTTGATGACATCGATCTCCACCACCTCGACCACTGGACCCCCACCTCCCCCACCTCAACCCTTAACCAAGATTGGATCTTCACCACCATAACAAACACCACCGTTCTAGACACCCTCTCCAACTGCTTCATTCAGCCTCCCCCCAAACCCTTCCTCCCCCCTCACAAAGTAGAAGTAGTAATCCACACAACATGGGGGCGTCTCCGCGCCTCGCTGCTCGAAATACCTATGCTGCTGCGTTTACCTGGGAGTAGCAAAGTGGCAGAGGTGTTGCAATTTGAGTATAGGGGAGTCTGAGTGTTGCGGATTGTGGGTCGTTGGTTGTGGATGTGGGAACGGGGGAGGTGCATGGGCATGTTGTTGCGGGGGCGGCGGAGGGGAGGGTGGGTTATATGGTTTCTGCGGTTGGGACGATGGGAGAGATGGAGGCAGGAGGGTGGAGGGTTGTGGGGTTGGTGGATTAGAGGGTGGGTTGGGTTTAGTAATCGTGGGTGTCTAGTAAAAGGGGTTCTGAGTATGGGATAGGGTAATTAGATTACTTTAGAATGTTTGCTCTTAATATTGGTCTATGTAAAGTTGTATCTCCAGCCCCAGTAGCTCTTGATGCAATGATCCTGATATGTGATTTGGCTACACCCCTGACAACAAAAACACAGAGAAAGAAAAGCAGTATCAAGAATTTCCAGTCATATATTACAAAAGCCGCTAACAGACGGGTATCATTACTACGAACTAAGAACGCAGTTCTATCTAATTATGCCAAACAAAGGAAAATATGTCTCATTACACCTCTTTCTCCTGCACTCTAAATGTCTTCTTATGCAAGGGCGTCTCATCCCCAAACACGCTGAGCGCAGCCGCATCATTACTGCTCCTCGAGCTGCTCTCCACAAAATCCCTCCTATCAGTCGTATCCTTGCGATCCTCGTGTGTAATACGGAGTTCAGTGTGGCACTGAATCCCCCCAAGATCGAGACTCTCGTCGCTATCGATCTTGCTAAGACCCGCGCTGCGCATATTCGAAGGTTGGTTGCGCTTAGAGCGGTTGGTAAGCTGCAGGGACTTTGCAGCGGCGGCAGAGCGCGAATGCGATTCGGGATCGGTGGTGCTGTGGAATTCCTCGGGGCCCATGTCGTTTTGGGACTTGCCCTGAGCGAGGCGGACGACGAGTGAGGCCATGGACATTTCGATGTTGAGCTTGACCATATAGGCGACGGGGTGAAATTGGATGTAGACGACTTGGTTGCGGAGGAACATGAGGCCGATAAGGAGGGCGTCCATGGCGATGGAGATGATCATGAGCTTGCCGTTGAAGCTGATGAGCGGCGCATACTTGGTTAGGCCGTGCTGGTTCACCAGCCGAATCTTGACAGTGCGCAGGAAGTACCAGTTCAGTGCTGCGTCGACAATGAGGATAAGAACTTTGGAGATCTTGTCCCATATATTGTTGATCTTGACGAAGGTGTCGTTGAGAGGGGGGTTCGTGTGTGAAGGGATCCAGATGCAGAAGACGGCAATGTTGATGGCAGTGATGAAGATGAAGGTACCCCATTTGAGTTTCTTAATCGTACTGCGGTGCTCGGCGATGAGTGCGATTCGATTGATGATGATTTGCATGAGCAGTTGAATCTCAAACACCCAGAAGAACAGGATGGAGAACAAGACTGGTACACTGTGAAATTGCGTGTTAGCAGGTGTCCCTTGTAGCAATGCTGAAGAAAGGAATTACTCACGTCGGCCCAATTGCGTCATTGAGAAAGAGCCATCCAACGATTCCAATACAGACGTTGACCAGAATCTCACCCCATACCATGTAAATGTAGGCAGAGCGTAACGGGCTGTGATTCCGTCGCGTCTGCTTGATTGCCTCCCATACTGTCAGGAAGCCGAAGCCAAGTGTGAAGCCAGCAGCAAGGGCTGCAAGCTGGAAATCCTGAACAGATGCCATTCTGCTCCACGACTCTGGGTCGAGTCTGAGTCGATTCCGGGGAAGAAGAAGACTCGGTGAATTAAGATCCTACCGGGCAAAAGTGCGGGGCCTCTGCAACGACAATACATATATCATTATAAACCCTTGCAAGGAGATGTTACTACATCGGCAGGTGCACAGGTGCCGGGCGAGATCTCGAATGGCGAACTGACCAGCCAAGGGTGGTTCTAGGCAGGACGGCTTGTAGCGTGGAGCTGAACTGCAAGCGAACGGGCTAGCTCACCTCTTGGTCTTTCATTTCGCCAATCATCATCTGTAGACGCCACTCACTAAAATCACGGAGACTGTTGTGGAGTAGAGACGCGGGTAGCGTTGCACGGTACAACTGCCCCGAAGTAGACAGCGAGCCGCGCCACTCTCGAGACTGCCGGCACTACATTCTTTAGCAGATGTCAAGAACGCAATGCAAAACTCTGTTACTCAAGCCGACAGAGGGGCCAGGCGCGGTAGATATGTAAGTATGTTTGTATACCGTGAGAATACTTCCGAACGCTTGGAACATCCATACTACTTGAGATATCCCCTGGTCATCTGATGTGGGTCTGTCGATCATGATTGACGTGATCATGCAAGGGACATGGTCCCGCAATTCCGCTTTAGTGGAGCAAAAGCTCGCATGGCCCTGCTCAGGGTGGCTTTACCGTTGCTCTCAATGAGTTTGCTGTCACTTTTGTTGCTTTTGCGTGGTGGCTGCTGTCATAGCAATAGTGCTACAGCCGCAACCGTCCTGTGTCAAGATTCAACAGCTGCCAAGAATCTAGAGTTGTCTCCCAATCACAGCAACCAATTGATACAGTCTCGAAGAACCGCTTCCTCGCCTCTAGCGTCATCGGAGCCAGCCGTAATCGCCATCGCGGCCCCTGACTACGAACATCGAAATGGCCGAAGAAGCCCCGCAGGAGGTGGTGTTAGCATTCTTGGTTGAGTAAGTCCCTATAAGTAGCCTTAAGCTTGGCCACTGGCCGATCTTGTCCGAGCTTGCCAGCACACTAATAAAATTACAGATGCGGCATTTGTCACCAGGGTTCTGCAGTCGAATTCTTCATTTACAAGAATATGCATTCATCCTTGTTCAAGAGGAGATGCGTATGTAGTACATGTATACTTACTAGACGAGACATTGTGTAACGTGGAGCCGAAGATCCCCCGGATGGCGTTCAGCCCCATCGGTGGATTTTCGGTACCCGCCAGTCTGGCTGCACGAAATGGCACCATGTAGTTGGTAGGTTTTCCGCGGACCGACTGTCGCGTGCTTTAAGGTCCGCTAGAGTTGCCCATTTTTCATGCAAAATAAGCTACATACACGCTAGAGTGCGAGTAGCCTATGTTTCATTTTTGCCTTCTCCAAAGATGTTTGTAGATCACGAACAGGAGTGTGGGCCAAGACAACACTACTTTCTCGGCAGAATACTATGTAAGCAGCGCTTGATAGGATGGGCGTATGGTCGAGCGGAAGTGGACCTATCCGACAAAGTAGACCTACCCGACGAAATGAGTCAGTAGACTCGCAATGCCACTGAGCAAAAAGAGCTGAGATGATTGACCCAACGCGGAGAGTTAACGGAATACAAGTCAAGAAGGGTCCGGAGGGATGTGTCCGGTGGCCCCTCTTTTCCACCACAGTCACGAGTCAATGCAGACTCATCCATTCCTGGCCATGGAAAAGTGCTCAAGACCTGATGGCCAATCAGTCTTCTGCATCAATGCCAAACTCTTCCTGAACCTCGACAATTCTGACGCCCCGCTGGTCGGCGATTAGCCCCATAAGACCCTGGCCCACATCTTTCAGTTCATTGTACTCATGCAGTAGCTTGATGTGCTCTTTGACGACTTTGTTCGCTGCGGTCATAATGTCCGTGTCAGTAGGCTCGTCGTACCGTCCATCTGCGCCACCGTCAGAAGACGCCATTTCTTCCACAAGAACCTGAATCGCCAGGAGACTACGCAGAGAAGTTAACAGGGCAGCTTTGTGGGCTTTCAGCTCCGATAAAATGGTTTCCTGAGGAATTCTTGACGGGCTCCTCCGCATGGCGGCTGTCGGCGAAGCTCCCATAGTAGGTTGGTCTTGAGACTCGCAAGTGGAGTTGCAGGGTGCACCACTCGCATTGAGATCATGACTTTCAGGGTCCTTCGGCTGTGATGCCTGTTGCAGTACCGAGCTTGGGGCTTGAAGCTTTTCTTGGAAGGGATGAGTTTGCAGTGTGAAGGGAATGGACTCCTGTGCGCTGACTATTGACCCCTGATAAGGAATGCTTGGCCTGCAATCACTGGTATTTCTTTGTGGTTTTCCACCTTGGATTTCACTAAGATCGGGATGTAGATCAGTGTCGCCAATGTCCTTGGGCGCGGATAAGGCTGATGCTGTGATGCCTAGGGTAGTCGGATTTGAGGAGCTGGTTGTTGCTGCAGACATCCTTGTCGTGTCAAATGTGCCCATGGCTTGAGATCTGTGCACCTAGATTGTGTGAGCAAGGACACGGGAGGACGAGCGGGTTAAGAACAAACTGCGCTCTCGCTTGGATAAATCATGTCTGCACTGTGGATTGCATTTTGGTCCGCGTCTTTCGATCTGGGCTGTGATGAATTGTCACGTATGACGTCATCTTTTATCACAACCGTTTGTCCATGGGGAGCTTGCGATTGGCATGTACTGGGGATGTCTCGAGCAGACTGAGGGCAAGCATCTTTTGGCGGAGAGGCGCTGTCTGGAGTTGGTGCAGCACTGATGGACCGCGATTCCCCTGCTAGTGACTCCGGTTGCACCGTGCTTCTGTTCGCAACTGACGCATGAATGGTTCCGTGTGCAAAACCCAGCGGGTCCATATGCGCGCGGGCGGCTCGTTCATGAGGACTCATTTGAAATGCTGCTCCTTCCCCTTGGGGAAGCATTGCGTCTTGGGGCTTCACGTCAGTGTGGCCAGTACCAAATGCGTCGGTATCGACTGAAGCGCCGTTGCGACCGAGATCCAAACCAACGGTGCTCAGTGGAGCCGGGTTGGCGTCGTCTTGTGTGAGGGCTTGGTAAGTGCAGTACGCGTCCTGAAGGGGCTCCTGACGCGCAGCAGAGGCCATGGCGTGAAGCTTATCCGCCACATCAGATGGACCAACCCGAGGCGAAGACATGACAAGCTCCTCGTCCGAGTCAGCAATCTCTGTGATGCTCTTGTCGAGAGCCATGTTGGCTGATGTTAAAGTTGTAGAGGGGCGTAGAAGCGTACGTTGGTTGCAGTTGTTGTGGTTGACGGACGGAGCACGGCGGAAGCCAATCAAGGGGCCCGCAGGTTCACGTGAACTGGAAATTACGACGACGCATTGCATCAACACGAGAACAATCGCGGCCCAGGGTCATCTCCGCCTCCCAACTCCTGCCTTGATACGCGCCTGATGTGGCCTTGAAACTCTCCGCGTCTTGCAATCGATCCCCATAACCCACAGTCGCGCCACCCGAATTGCCATCTGAAGCGCCATAGACGACATGGGCCTTATCACAACAAGAGTGGCTGTTGCCACGCTCCTCTGCAGCACCATGGCCACCGCACACGTCCACGAAGTCAGCAAAATACAGCAAGGAGATGCCGTCTCCCAGGATCCGATTGTACGCGCTATTAAGGAACGGTGTACTGTGGGTACCAGCTAACCTTTGGCAGGATTCGGTGTTATGGACACACATCTTGGTACAGTCGCTCGCGTGGGGCATCATCTTCCCCACGGGAATGGTCTTGGGCGTATGATAGCCGACATCCGCATACACACAGCAAGATCAAACTAACATCTCTACCAGATAATACGATCCAAATGGCACGTTCCCGTACAAACACTCGGCTCTATCCTCGCAATCATCGGATACTTCCTAGCTCACCACCATGGCGGCAGACAGTTCTCCCCTGACAACATCCACGCTAGATTTGTTCCCGTCATCATGCTCATGTTGATTTCCCAGATCGCAATGGGCGTGTACCTAAAACTTCATCTCGAGAAAGGCATCAATGGAAAGATTCGCAGCGTTGTAGTAAAGGTGCACGGAGTGGTCGGCAAGGCTCTGCCGGTCATAACATGGGTCCAATTCGTTTTCGGAGGCATCACAGCTCTAGGTTTCTGCAGGGCCGATCATACCGGACAGTGCCTGGCTCACTTCATCATGGGTAGCGCCTTCATCGCATACGGCATCATCCTCTTGATATTGCTTTTGGTTGGACAGATGTGGCTGCGGAGGACAGGCAGGAGCCAGGAATTCTTTGATTCGATCGTCATTGCCGCCTGGGGCTGTGTCAACACCTTTACCGAGCACCGATGGGGACACCCGTGGGTTCACAACGACCTTCAACATACATCCATGGGCGTTGTGTGGTGGGCAGCCGGTCTGGTCGGTATCTGGCTCAGCCGAAAGCGAAACGGACAACCCAAGCGCAACTTGATCCCGGGTATCGTCATTCTCATGACTGGATGGGCCATGTCGGCGCACCCCCAGCATCTCCCTCTTTCGACCATGATTCATACCGTCTTTGGATACACTCTAATGGCTGCGGGTGCTGCGCGTATCATTGAGATTTCGTTTGTACTCAAGGACAGGACATCCATCGCTTCTGATGGCTCAGACCCCAACAGTTTCCAATACATGACGCCGTTTTTGCTTATGGCAGGCGGATTCATGTTCATGGGAGCTACAGAAGAGCAGATGCAGCTTCTTTCTGATGCCAATGTCACCCATGTGTCGTATGTGCTGATTCTGTTCAGCATTGCTTTCCTCCTGTTCCTCTGTAAGTATTCCATGTTCTTTCCGTGTTTTCTTCGACTAATATGGGATCAGTCGTCAATATGCTCATTCACTTGTACGCGGTCTATTCCTGGGAACAGGACGACAAAGCTGATGCCGAGGCGCCTCATCTAAACGGACTCGGCAATGGCAACGGCTACAGCAGAGTGGATCGCAGGACAGTAGGTGCAGACGAGTTCGAGTTGGAAGGTCTTGACTCCGACGACGATAGTAGTGTGACATATGGAAGCGGCAGCGGCAGCGGAAGTGGAAGAAGCAAGGAGAGTAGGTCGTTTGCTGCACAGCACTAATTGATGAAGGTCCCCTAGCATCTATTTCCGCATTAATTTGCATAGAACGGCGTCATGGCAAGCATATTTTGAACATCTGATGGTGCGATTTATCGTCATAATTTCATAACAGAGACAATATCACAATAGACTTTTCCTCTATACTCAGCTGATGTATTTTTGCCTGTCCAAGCATTGTTTCACCCCCATGGCACACCGACACTCTCATGCCTTCCACTCCACTCCTCTCACCATCCCACGTGTTCATGTCGCCATTACTTTCCATCTCACACGTGGCAAAACCGGCGAATTCTGTTGAGCCTCCATTGGGCGTTGCATGCTGAACGGCAAAAAAAATAGCCACAACATGGCAAAACAGGTCAATTCAACCACGAGATTTCTGCAGACTATGACACACGAAATGCCCGTTAGAGGTAACTCGTGTGTCAAACCCAGCTCCTACCATGTTTGCATGGTGGGTACCTTTTGCGGTAATATAAAAAGTTCGGATGAGGCTGAGCCGATGCAAGCCGAATGATCTTGTTTCTTACTACATTGCCAGTTTCGCGGCGGGAGCTAGACTGGTATAGGAGAGTGTGCAGTGTTGGTTTGACTTTTTGGGGTATAATGGATGCCGGAAGGGGCGTTAGTCAGGGCATCTTGGGGGTGAAGAGGCTCAATTGTGACGTCTTGCGGTGTGCTTTTTGACGTTTGGTTCTGGAATATGCGCTTGTGGCTCTAGGCGACTTTTTTCCTTGGGGGTTGTAATCGACCCACCTTTCTACAAGGCGTTGGGAGTGAGAGAAAAATTTGGGGGTGGTGCACGTGTGGTGGTCTCACGATCTGGGGGGGTTGGTGTGTGTGGATTGTGAGAGAAATTTTTCTGTCCTTGTTTTGTCTCTATGGAATTCCGGGGTTATATAAAGAGCGTGGAGAGAGGGTCGAGCATAGAATAGCATCGACAAATTCATCAGTATCAAGTCTACATCTTATCACTATATCTACTACTTCAAACTACAATTACCTATCGAAAAGGTTATTGGGGAAAAGAAACCTCACCAACCAAACCTACTCAAACTCCACATATTTCACAAACAAAATGAGCTCCACAAACTCCACCCCCTCCTCCTCCATCCCCGCAACCCCAGCAGCCCACTCCCGCCGCGCCTCGCACGACTCAGCCCATGATGTCCATCACTTCGTCGCTCTACAGCAACAGCGCGAAAACGAGGAAAAGACACAGCACAAGATCAACCTGGGCATCAAGAAGATGTGGGAGGGCGTCAAGAGGCATGCTAGTGAGCACCATCGCAGTGTTAATGCTGCGTACATGGCGAGTTATGGGTGTGGGGCTCCCGGTGGTGTGAGGAATTAGGACCGGAAGATTTCTTTGAATTTGCAGGGGAGGGAGAGAGGAGGAAAGAGAAGGGAATCGGAAAAGTTTTGATTTTTTTGAGGATTGAAGTTGGATTTAATGCGGGAAAGCGATATACCCCTTTACGAAAATTGGTTTTAATACGCTGAGGAAGAGAACGAGGAGAACGAGTCGGGATAGTTGCATGGAATGGAGTTTAATATTATTATTTCCTCTAAACTCTGAGATGGAGAGTAGTGTGGTTGAGTAGGAAAACGCATATTGTATTCGGACTTGAATGAACTTTCATTTTCATCTGGATTATGATGCATGTTTATTTCAATGACACAATAACTGGATCATTGAATACAGGAAGGAAGATTAGAATTCTTCATCACTTTATGAACTATGGAATGCATCATACAACTGGTGTACAATTTATCATCAACACCGAAAGCAAACCTGCACTCTACTCAAACGCGCAAGATAAACTAGGACTCAACCATATTGACATTTCGATTCCTTATCGTGGCCAGTACTGGTATATTAGGCTGGGTCAAGATGAAAATGGAGGTCTATACTTACTTGTATCTGACTACAACGATCGCGGCATTTATGTCGATTGTGATAAAGATCTCCAGTGGGGCCGTGCTGGAACTTCTGCGCCTGCAGGCTGCTCGGTTTTCCAGTATTTTGACTTGTCACAGCAACAAAGCAAAGATGTTCGAGCAGGTCAGTTCCGCATCTACAATCCCACCAACGACGGAGTTCTTTTCTCACGAACAATTCAAGAACTCGAGACTGGGTATGTCTCAGATGCCATTGAAACCTTCAATGACCAATGGTTCACCTTTGAAGTGGAAACATTAGAACTCATCAACATTGAATTTGACCTCAAGAATACTGTCACGGAATGTGTCCGATTCGTGAGTATTTACTCACAAGAAGCGACAAATCGCACTTCGGAACCACCAACACCCTTGATCAAAATTCTGGAGACTACAGAACAACAGTACACCTTTGATTCTGAAGTTGGGCTCGAACTTGGCATTTCGATCAAGTTCAGTTCTGAGTCTCTGTCGTCGCAAAGGCTGAGGTGGAGATCAGTGCGAAGATCCATACAAACATGCTGTGGGGCATTACGAACAGTCATGCTCAGACCTGGAAAACCTCTGTTCCCTTGAACGTCCCCGGGCACAAGACTTATAAGGTCACTGTGACTGTGACCAAATACACCATCAGAGTGCCCTTCAAAGCGAAATAGAAATCTCCGGAAAACAAGAAGACGGTCATTATCCAGGGGGTTTCAAGGTTATCAACAGTTCGCAATTGAAGACCAACTTCTACGAAGTCGATAAATCAAAGTCTCCTTGAAATGGTAGGTACTACCTATGGGCTTAGAAGTGATTTGCTGTCTTGATAGGTTTTGGGATAGTTCTACAGATTTTCACTGCATGTTGCACTTTAGTCATGTAATTATTTGAAATACAGCCTCATAACCATCCAGGGCAAACATGTGCCACCTGAATCGTGAAAGCAGCGATTAGACCCCCAAAACAAGCTGAGAAGTAGATGCCATGCATCCTCGAGCACAACTGTTTATCAAACAAGCCACATCTCACGCCCGCCCAACCTTGAACCCTCCCAACAACTCAACTCGGAGCTAACCACTACTAGTGACGGACTTTACACGCATTACAGCATACACCTGCATAGCCCAAGCCTACCACCATGTCACACCGTAAGCTGAGCATTGTATCTCTTATCCTGATACTAAGTACAACCATACCCCGCGTTCCTACCTCGCTGAGCCCCCGCCATACCATTTAACGTACCCCTCACACCTCCAAGATCCACAACGAAACAAGAGAACCATGGCAACACCACCCATTCCCTTCATCCTCTGCGGCCGAAACCCCAACATCGCAAAAGCAGTACGCGAAGGCATGGCACCAGAATACCACGGTGGGTCGCTCCTTTCTTTCCTCTCCCTCCCTCATCAAACAACAGAGCTAGAAAAAGCAATACCAACTACTACTACGCCCAGCTCTCAAACCGCAACACTCATACCCACCACATGCATACACACTTCAAAATAAACTCAACCCCCTAACCCACACAGTCCTCCACACCTTCCTCTCCCTCGAAGAAGCAAAAACAAACATACCCCCCATTCTCTCCTCCTCTAGCCCCGATCGGCCCGTAGCAGTCGTGCTCGGCGGCGGCTTCGACGACGCCATGTTCGCAGAGATAAAAGAGGCGTGCGATGCAGCACAAGGGGAGAAGGAAGTCGCGTGGCTACGTACGGATATAACGGGTAAGGTAGAGATGCCAGATATGAATGATACAGAGGCGTATGGGAAGGCGATGGGGGCGAGATTGAAAAGGGGATTGAAAGAGCTGGGGGTGGGGAGAGAGGAAGGGGTGAAAGAGGTGAAAGGGGGTGTGCATTTTTTCTAGGGGTCGTGGATTATATCTTGGTGAAGTTGTTTAGTAGTTGTTTTTCTAGGTGTTATAGAAGCGTTGGTGAATCAGTTCCCACATATTCGCAAATGACTTGAGAACAGGCACCGGATTATCAAAAAATAAAATAAAATGAGAATGTATCTATTAAATTTTACCACGCTTGATAATCTATCGTGGTTCTCTCGCTTAACTTTCCAAATCATATAACAAACATCCGCCAGTGCGAAAATTATACACAAACGCTTTACTTACTGCATCTTCTCCATCTCCGTTCGCTTTGCCTTCTAACCACTTGGCCCTATACCCTAACAATAGATCATGTAATTCCTGGAGATATTTTCGTTCTGCCAGCGGCATTCTCTGAATGAAGTAGCGCCAAGAATCCGGATCGCTGAGCCGCGTTTCCTTGATGAGATTCATGGCCTCTTCCTTTGATTCAATGGCTGCAATGGGCGCTGATTGGAATTCAGAAAGGAGTTCTGTGGAGCGGGACTGCGCAGCTTCGACAATGGACCACTTATTCGACTTCTTTGAACGGTGTTGGGCGATGAGAACGTCGACGTTGGCCTTCGTAGTGTTGGACTTGTTGTTGGGAGCTGGTGCTGGAACTTTGATTTGACGAGCTGCTGTGCCTTCGCGTTCTTCTCGGTCTCGGAGTTCGTTGCGCAGGTAGTTGAGGAGATTGGAACTGTGCATGTCTGTATCTTCCTTTTTGGCAATGGATTTCACCTTGAGCTCCGGTTTATCTGGCGTGACGCCGTGCTTGATCACAATAATCCAGCTGTGTCTGTCGTCCCGATAGTGGCGGAGTATATCCTCGATAGAATGCGCATCGATGGCGAGCTCGGCCGTATAGCCGTGAGATATGAGCTCTGATACCATTTTGATTCCAGTAGTTCGAAGGATGCTTGGATCAAAACTGGCGACCAGGCAATCGCAGCGGCGAGGCATCCATGAGAGAGACGGAGTATCGTCATCGGCCTGCTTTTTCAAAAACATTGACTTTTCTGGCTTCTTGATGTATCGAGCCATAGAGTTGACCAATCTGTCCCATCCTAGGTTTACGCCGACTGCGTGATATGCAGGTAGCGGGTGCGCGTGACTAGAACCAGTGGGCCGATATTCTTCAATCAACTTGTCATATCTTCCGCCTGCAGCAAGCACTTCTCGCTGTTTGGTATCGAATAGGCACTGGAATAGTATGCCTCCAGCATAAAACCTCTCATTGAAGCTACTGAGGACATTGATGTAGACCTTCCGCTTCACATTCCAGTGCTTCATGTAATTGATTACTGAGGAAAGATGTCGGAATATCGAATGTGTTCGTTCGAGGTATTTTGTTCCCTCGAAAAGTCGCTGCAATTTCGCAAAGGCTTTTTCTGGTGTGTCGCGCCAATCAAATCTTGCCAGGTCGTCCAGCGACGTTGATGCAATACCGATGTCGGAAGAACGCAACTCATTACGGATAGAGTGCCAGTTGTTCTTCAATATGTTAAGCTTGCTGAGAACTGCCTTGACTGCCGTACGCTTGGGAGCAGGAATTCTGCAGAACTCCATGACAATTTCCAGGAGATCAGCATGATTAAGGTGAAAACACATTTGTGTCGATCGGAACGAAGGAAACTCGTCGATGATTTCATCGACAACCTTCAGAACCTCTGATTCCTTGAGAGCAAGATCAATCGCATCATATGAGACAATGTCAAAGTCTGCCTCACCGTTACTACGCGGAGCACTTCCAGTGTAGTTTTCACGGTAAACCTGACCGATTGTAAATGTCTTCTCCAGGAATCCACCTCCTCGACCGATGCTACGAGCATACGGTAATGTGAGATCGTAAGGAAGCTGAACAAGGGTCCCAGAAGGATCGAAGAGCTTCACGACACTGCTGTTCGCATAGTGATCAGACCATGGCAATAGAACTTGGCGCTGGATCTCCACCGCGCCATGGCCCCGGAAGATCATAGCTAATCTGTCCTTGACGAGATTCTGTAGAAGCACCTCATTCGCCTTAATTGTCTGATTAGCTGTGCCGAGGTCCCAGGCATAATCTCTTGCTTGTGTGTCAGGCTTGTGCGAGAAGAGGGCAGCCATCATCTTTGCATAGTGAGGCGAGTTGCGATCGGAAAGAGCCTTGATGGCTTCCTTAACAGCCTCATCTTCCATCTGAGCAGGTACTTTACCACTCCTCAAGAGCTCAGTACAGCTGGGTCTTTCTGACGGTCGGTGGCTGATAAGGGACTTGATGATGCTTCCTTGGAGCGCTTTCTCAGGAGCGTCGAACTCTGGGGGAAGTTCATGTTTTCGCTCGCGTAATGACCGAATGACCTTGTCCCTCTCCATAGCCGTCCTCAGAGGAAAGCACATCTCAAAGAAGATGATGCCCATGGAGTACATGTCCACCTTGTTGTTGTAGTCTCCAGTGACACTAGAGCTTAGCTCTGGGGCTACATAAAGCGCTGTGCCCACACTTCGTGTCATGTCACCGCCATTATGGCTATCGCCGGAGGATTTTGCGTCCGGCCTCTGGTATTGTCCGCTGGTGGCCAGTCCAAAATCGCCGATTTTGGGGATTTTAGCCAGGTCAATAAAGACATTGTCCGGTTTGAGATCTCTATGGATGATGCCATGTCCGTGTATGTGAGCGAGGCCTTCGAGAATCTGCCTAAACAGTCTCCAGTACTCTTCTGGGTCGTCGTATAATCCTCCACGAATGAGATCACGAAGCGTCCGCTTCTCACAGAATTCCATCTGGATGTACAGAATTGATCTTGATTTTGAAAGGTTGGAGTCGGATAGTGTGCGTCTCTTGATTCCCGGTGGACTGTGGCCGATGCTAGCGGAACCCTCGTCCTCTGTGGTGAGTTAGTACAGTACTGGGGAGAAAGTGCTAGAAATCTTTTACTGACCTGAGTCTGATCCGAAGATGACAGCACCGACATCTTCATCCGACTCTGCATCAGATCCAAATTCAATCTTGGGATACCCGCTAGAGCTGATGAAATCTAACCCGCCGCCGCTCTTTCCATGAATCCCGCCGTCAGTTGTAGTTGTAGTTGTAGTCGGGGAAACCTCTGAACCCCAATCAGAATCGTCGCCATCTGATGATCCAGAGTAGTCGTCATCGTAGTCCGCTTCGGCTTCAGGCCATGCTGTGTAATAACGCACTACGCAACTGTGATTAAGCCGAGATAGAAGCATGACCTCGGAGAGAACCTCGCTTAATGCAGCAGCAGACTTTTGCTTGATCTTCTTGATGGCGTAAGTGCGGCCATCAACCTTGTTGCGTGCCTTCACAACCTCGCCATATCCACCTTTCCCGAGCCGACCTTGCTCGACCCAGTCATTCGAATATCGCGAGTATGTTGGAACCATGCCGGAGGAAGATTCACGCCGTAACCTGTATCGACCCAGTGAGGTTGAAGAATTTCTAGATCGTACTGGAGTGCGTGGTCGGTCATAGACATCGACGTCGTCGCGAAGAAACTCAGAGGGGATGAGGTCAAAAGCAGAGTGTCGCTTCTTGGGATCCGGCTTGAAGAATTTGCGTAGTATCTCCTGCAATGACTCGGAACAACCAAGGATATCGGACAGGTCCTTTGGAGAATTGTATTTCTCTGGCACGTCGAGGCCAAATAGCATCTGGAGGAACACAACTCCCATGTCCCATACATCTGTCTTGCGAGTGTGCTGCAAATCCTGGGACAACTCGGGAGCTATCCAGTAGAATGTCCGTGGGGGCTTTGTCGTCCGTCTGTCCTTGGAGAAGCTTTGTAAACGATACAAAGAGTCTTGAAAGCTGGCATCTGTCAGGTGTACGCTCATCCCCCCACCTGAAGACCTCTTGAGGAGGATGTTGTTGGGGTGAAGGCGTTTGTGCACTACGCCGTTTCGATGGTAAAAGTCCAGTGCTTCCAATATCTCGATAGTCCAGGAACGAACTCTTGCGACTTGGAGCGGCCCATCATCAGCGAGTCTCTCGCCCAGAGAACCTCTGTCGGCGTGTTCCATCAGGATGCTGATTTCCCACCCACCGTCTGGCATGTTCTCCACCTTAAAGTCCAGCACTGTCATTATGGCAGATTGTCGCAACCGCTTGATCTCCTCCATCTCGTCTTCAAATGCCATAATAGCCTTCTTCAGCCCAGGGTCAGCAGCAGCGTTTCCACCACCGACTCTAGCACGCTTCAATACTAGCGTGAGTGCGACGGGCGTACCCATGGGCTTGACCAATAGTTGTTCGGTAAGGGGCCCAGAACGGAAAGGGAGCGGATTCTCAACTGCGGTGCACTGAATCGTAGTATCCTCGTGCTGGATGGAAGTGGTTCTGTCAAACGAAATGTAGTTGACGCCGTCTCCATTGGGAAAGTCTGGTGGTGGGGTCATAACTGAGGCGCGGTTCTTCTTGCGCTTCGCCATCAGATCCTTCCTTCGCATTTCATCACCAACCATTTGCTGCAGAAGCCGTTCCTCCTGCGCTTTCTCCTCGTCCCTCTTCCTCTGTTGCTCAGCCTCATGCTGTCGCAACTGCTCGGCTGCAGCCGCTTCTTGCATGGCTCGTTCAGCATCCAGATTTTCGTAAGCTCCATCGGTTTGGCGGACTGTAATCTCATCCTCAAGTATCTCTTGGATGGCGGTCGCTATGTCGTACATCATGACTTCTCCGACCAGCTCCTGGGGCCGGCGTTTCAGTAGGCCATAGAGCTTATCCCAAGTGGATTTTCGCAAGCTGCTGCAATCTTCCAAAGTCAATTCGGGTAGCGATCTAGGGTAAGTAGCTGTAATCTTTGCACAGAGTGTAACGAATATGTTTTCATCTGAAATGGATGTGAGTTTCACGCGCAATACGCGATCAGTAGTTTTCTGTCTTGAAGTTAGAGGATGAACCGACAAGGGGCCGAGTGGCATGGTCCTTAAATGGGGGGTTGGGTACGTACACTCCATGCACCCTTGGCTTCTGATTCTTCATAGTCGTCCATAAAAACAGCCTTTAGGACTTCGCGCTCATCCTCCTGAGCCTTTTCATAGGTCTCGGAGGGCTGCAAGGTGAGCGGACGTGGCATGTCCCCAACGGGACCCGCCGACCGCGTGTCATCGGTGAACTGGGGTGTGGATGCATGGTGTGCTTGTTTCTTGTTCTTCGGTGTTTGAGGCGGTGCCATAGTGGGCTACTGGTGGATGATTGAATGGGCCGTCATACATGTGGTATTGACGGATACGGACAGACTAGCAGCCATGGCTGCTGCCCTTCACATTGCAGACATTTCGAGTGGTTAATATGGCAGCGAAAGGGGATGGGGTATGACGGAATGTAGAAAGTTTGCGGCCAGCGCATGCGCAGGTATGAAGTAGCGGTCGGTGGGGGCGATATGTTGGCGAGCCCCGCCATCCTGGGACCGTTCCGCGTCATCCCTGCAGGCACACCTTCAGCCGCCAGACGCGACTTCCCCGTGCCTCGACCACTGCAGGAGCCCCAACCAACAGCATCGCAACTTGGATTTTCACAAGAATGAGTCTCGAGGTGGTCGCATAGGGTCTCCGAATGTGTTGATACCTGTTCCCTTCAGGTGCGACTTGTATTGCGTTGGGCATCCTGAATGGTAGCCCCCAAAGCTCTTGTTTTCAGCGAGTAAACAAGCCGCCAAACAAACCCCATCCTTGTTTGCAGCCAGGACCACCACCCTCACCATCACCACTACTGCTCCTCACCTTCTCCTCCATACCCTAGCCCCGACACCGCACTCAAACAGTCACGTCACCATGTTTTCGTGGATTACTGGTCCACGTATTACTAACGTGATAGAGGACCTGCAGCCTGGTTCGTCACATTGTCGTGCGCGCCAGCCGAGATCTGCTAACAATAAAAGAAAACAACTACGAGTCCACCTTCATTGAGCCACCAGAGACACCAGCCCATCAATTTGCTGTCAAGGCCTTCAAGCACGCCATATTCGGGACCCCCGCACCCGAGGACGCCGACGATGTATCAAAGAAAATAGAAAGAAAGGCAAAGATAGACGCAGCAAACGCCAAAGCATTCGTGCTTTCAGCGCCTAAGGAGAACGGCCCGCCCATATCGCCATCGAAACAGCCGGGCGGCATCCTTATGACACCAGGCACCGCCAGCAAGGGGCGCAAGCAAGTGTCATTTGGCTCGCAAGTGGTGGACAACGAGGGCAAGCGCGGCAACATTGGCAGGAGCGGAATACCCAACGACTGCCCAGGCAAGTTTCCGAGCCCTTGGACTCCTGGTACGCAGTTGAAGCTCGACCCTGACAGCGAAACGCGGCCGCGCACTCGCCTCACCGAAGCCCTACTGGACGCACGCACAACCACCCAGCCAAAATCGGGCCAAAAGCCCAAAGCGCGAGACGACAGCGATATCACAATCGATCTAGGAGCCCCGCGCTCGGAGTCGGGAAAATACTGGAAGGAGCAGTACGAGAGCTATGCGGACAAGAGCGAGAAGGAGATGAAGAAGGTCATTGCCAAGCAGCAACTTGCAAAAAAGTTCGCCATGAAGAAAGATGGTGAAGTAACCGAACTAGTGGCCAAACTGGAACAGGAGCGCAAGCGGTACAAACAGCGTGAGATGGAACTGGAGCAGCAGAACAAGGACCTCCAGGAGCGCCTTCGCAAGGCCATGTCGGAAAATATGTCATCAAGCATCGAGATTGCGTCCCTCAAGTCGCGATTGGTGGTCCTGGAAGGCTCGAGCACTGCACCTTCGTCAGGGTTCGCACCGAGCAAGACGCCGTTTGAAATCTACGAAGATGGAGCCAAAGACGTTTCACGACCTCCTTTGCGCGGATTAGACCTGGATAACTCGTTCGCCCCATCCAACAACATGGCATCCTCTACCAAGGAGAACACATCGCCGATGTCTCGTCGTGTCCGCCGCGGTACTATTCCTGATACATTGAATCGATCAATCGTCCCTTCTAGATTCGGTACTGCAGAAGGAGAAACCTCCGCACTAGAAAAGTCGCCCCGCCGTTTTGAAGTTACTCTGGAAAAAGCGCTTACATCCACCCAACAGGAGAAACCACCAAAGTCACCTCTGAAGATTCATAGATCTGAGCCGACGAAAGAGAGCCATACGCCCAAATCGATGGCCGCGATCCAACCATCCAGCCCACTACCGATGCCATCACCGCCCAGCGACGACCTTTGGCTAGATGTGCACAACGACAGCTCAATAGGGCAAATGGACAAGATGGCCATGCCTATTTCTACAGGCCAACCGTACACAAGGCCCGAATGGAATCCCCCACCAAAGAAAAACCGAGTATCGAAATTGGTTTCAAATGACAGGAAACCAGAAGCACTACAATCTCAAGAAAAGGCCGTCGTGTCAGAGAGGAGTGAGCAAACAGCGGAACCCCAAAGGCGAAGAGATGGTGCGACCCAAGAGGCTACCCATATTTCAGAGCTCGAAGCAACGTCATCACAGCCCAAAAAGGAAGCCAAACACAACTACAACACATCAAAAGATGGGGCGTTGAGGAGTACTGACAGCAGTTCTCGCCAACCCCGTACCGATCCCAAAATCGACGATAGCAAGGTTACGACACGTCATGCAGAAGGATCCACAAATGTCAAGAACGACCGAAACCAAGTCCGTGATCGGGATCCGAGGAAGAGGTTAGAGGAGAGGAGGAAACTGAGAAAGCAAGCTGCTACGAAGTGTTGATACATACCTTTAATTGTGGAGTTGGAGTTGGCGACGCACGTCTGATTATGCTTTCGCCTGTCTTTCTGTTGTGTTTTGGCGGCAAGCACTTTGTTAATTGGAGTCACCTTTTACACCAGGGGTATTTTATTTGGAGACTACACGATACCTTTGCATGCTTTTCGCTTAAAAAATCCATCTTACATTCATTCATTCCATGTTCCATGCATACATTGCGATACGCTCGTCTAACATCTAACTGGGTATCATGCCCCAAACGCCTCAGAAAAGAAAATGCCAACAAACACCGTCCTATGCACACTGCAGCAGCAGCATCTACTTCTTCCCCGCCGCAATATCCTCCAACGCCTTAAAAACCGACACAGCACTCTTCTCCACCTGATCCCTCTGAAACGCCGACATCTTCCCCAACACATATTTACTCACAACATTCGGATCCCTACTCTCGGGCCTCCCAATCCCAATCCCCAACCTCCACCACTTCACCCCACCAAGCTGCTGCTGACAACTCTTAATCCCATTATGCCCTTTCGCACTCGCTGCCCCATCCCTAATCGTAACTTTGCCCAACGCAGATTCTAATTCATCATGCACAACCACCAGTCGCCCTTGCAATCCATTGTCCCCAGCCGCCCGGCGTATCTCGCGCAACCACTCGTTGTACGCGCGTTTGACGCCATTGCCACTCACGTTCATGAGACTGGCGGATTGCCAGAAGGTCCAGTCTTCGTAGATGTCGCGGTCGCTGGGGACGCGGCGGAATCCTGTGAGACTGAAGGCGAGGTGTGTGGCTTGCGGCCGCGATACGAGGCCTGAGAGGCCTTTTTGGAAGGGCGTGTAGTTTTTGGCGTGCGAGAGGTACGAGGTTACAATGTGACCGGCGGAATGTGGGGTATTGGCGAAGGAGGGGCCTGGGTTGCCGATTGAGGCGACGAGGAGGGGGTAGGCGGTTTGGGCGGCGGGTTTCGCCATTAGGGATTGTGGGAGGGTTGGGAGATGGTGGGCTTGCTTTGGTGGGTTGTGAGAGTCTTGGTGAGCGGTGGATTCGACGTCGGTGTCAGTGGGAGTGGGTAATGCGGAGTCGTGGCGTTGTTTCTTTTCTTTACGTTTTTCTTTGCGACTTTGAGATAGCGGTTGTGGAGGAGGAAATAGGTGGTCAAGACCGATGCTGGTTGCGTGTGGTATTTGAGTCTGAACAATGTCAAGACTGGAAATAGCGGCAGCGAGGTCAATTGCCTGTTTTCTCTTCTTTTGTTCGTTCTTTTCTCTGCGGATTTGTTTGCGTGTCTTTTGTGCCTCGAATTCGCTGCAAGTATCGCTGTCGTTATCGCCGTCTTCCTGCGCTAGAATTTCGGTGTTTTTGGCTTGAGCTTGCAGATCGGTAGCAGGGATTAACGGCATCGCTGTAGGGCTGGCCACGTGCACACGTGTGCACGCGTCTGGCATTTCACCGGAGAGAAGGGAAAATTGCAAGAGAGTGGTAAATACTACACTACCACGGCGAGCGAACCCTTTGTACTAAAAAGGTACACTATCAAATGGTCCCTGGTTCGTCATGGCCAGTACTGTGAAGCGCATTGCACACAGCCACATTTTGGAGTCATAGTGAGTTGATTGGTAAGGGCGCAAAGCTGACGGCCTTGCGGCAAACTGCCCTTTTCCCAGCTAAATCTCTAATCTGACATCATTAATGCTTTACGAGCAATACTTTCACAATTTTCATCTGTGAAATAGTGACTTTGGACGAGAATCGGACGGAACAGATCGCGGATCTCTTGGCGCACATCATCGTTCAGGAACAAGGGTCCGGAACGGTCATCTTACGTTACTACACGACCACGAATCGCCACTTGCGTGTGCACGATCCTTCTTCCTGGAGTTACCACCTGAGAGAGTACTTCACAGTAGTTGTACTTCACCAAATCTACGTTCTATACACTTGTAGTTACAATATGTCCGGACGCCAGGCAACGCCACCGCGAGCGACTCGCTCAGCGGGTAAACTTCCACCGAACCCTCCTACTCTAGAGCAGATCAGACGCATGGAAGAGGCTAGGCTGAAGGCAAAGGCTGCTGCGCAACAAGCACAATCATCATCGGCGCCCAAAACAGGCGAGAAGCGCGCATACTCGTCCATTACAGCCTCACAGACTCCATCCACAGTTCGAAATGCTGCCGCCGCATCACCGCAGAAGCGCGATCAGAATGGCTTTATACAACCTCCATCGAACGACTACATTCAGCCCGCGAAGAAATATGCTAGGTCAGACTTTATCGAGTATGACTTTAGTAAGATGACGGATACAAAGGGTGGTTTCTTGAGCACGGCGGACGACCCACATAACAAGGCCATGTGGAAGGGGCAACCGAAGGAGGAGCAGAAGCCCGAAGGAATGACAATAACGGAATGGGAAAGAGAGCGTATAAGGCGAAAGCTACGCGCAAATAGAGCGGGACCCTACGAGCCTGGTATCTCCATCTTGAATACCGTCAATGGCAAAGAAGAAGAAGACGAAGAAGCCGCCTTACTCGAAGCCGCCGAAAACGCCGAAATCGAAAGCGGCACCTTCAAAGGCAAATACGGCGACGGCAAACGCGACATCAAAGGCAAATGCCGCGAATGCTCTAGCCTAGAAATCGACTGGAAATGGCAAGATATCTTCTCCATCTCCGTCTGCAACGCCTGCAAAGAAAAGTTCCCGGACAAATACTCGTTACTCACCAAAACCGAAGCCCGCGACGACTACCTCCTCACCGACCCGGAGCTCAAAGACGAAGACCTCCTCCCCCACCTTGAACGTCCAAACCCCCACAAACAATTCTTCCACCCCATGCAACTCTTCCTCCGCCTCCAAGTAGAAGCCTACGCTTTCAGCCCCGCGAAATGGGGTTCGCCTGAGGCCCTCGACGAAGAATACGCGAAACGCCAAGTCGTCAGTAAAGAGCGCAAGCAGAAGAAGTTTCAGAATAAGCTAGAGGATCTCAAGAAGAGGACGAGGGTTGAGGCGTATAAGCGTGCGAGGTTGGCGGGGGATAGCGACGGAGTGCAGTTTGGACAGAAGATTAAAGGGAGGTATGATCGCCATGAGCATGAGTGGGGGAGGAGTGTTCTAGATCCTGAAACTGGGATGACGAAGAAGAGGTGTGAGGAGTGTGGGATGGAGGTTGAGGAGTTGGAGTTTTGAGGAGAGAAATCCTGTCATGTTGTTGATACCCCAGATATGCGATTGTTGATATAGATGCATGTAAAGTGTAACGTTTTGATAGTGCTGGGTTGGCTTTACCCCACGTTTAGTGCCGAATCCACTTATTCTTAATATGTCACGTTTATAGTATACGAGGTATGTATCCGGTTCTCAACCCACATCCTCACTTGACATATTTCTATTCTATTAGCTCAAAACTAGGAAATAGTTAGCTATATTATTTATAATTATCCAATTAGTCATCAACAACGGGCCGGTAACTCAGTGGTAGAGTGTAGGACTGCAGTTCTCCCAAAAACCGTCTTCCCGAAGTCACCGGTTCGACTCCGGTTCGGCCCTTGTTTTTTGTCTTTTTTTTTTGCTCAATCAAATGGCCACTCGCTTGACTTAGTACAAGACAGCGTCGGACAAAATCAAGGCGTTTTGGTTGGGCATTTGTTTATTACTGCGGTTCTCTCTAGCAACAGCACGGCCCATGAAGCACCAGTCTTCTGCTGGTGCATCTGCATATCAAGACTTCACAAACAAACTAGCTGGGAACAAGAATCATGATAACATAGCTCGCATGACGACTCGACTATGCGAACGATATATTTTATTTGCATTGAGCTTCTCTACGTACAAGACTTGATAGCGCTTGTAACATTTCCCCGAAACAATCCTGTATTCCGACAGGAAGGAGGAGGGAACAGAAACCACCACCCTTTCACGCCCACCATATTGACACAAATTTGGAAAAGTAGAAGAAAAACAGTAAAAAAAACCGCAAAGAGCCACCCAGTTACTTGCTTTGGTCACCGTTCCCTTTTAAGTTGACTCCCACACTTGCGAATAGAAAAAAAAGAACACAACGACACACCGACTTTTTCTTTGCTTACCTTTTTAGAAAGAGGGTTTACTGAGTAACAGCAGTTTGATACTTGGCTTCGTATGCCGTCTTGGCTGTGCCTGTCAGCGACTCAAGTTCGCCGCTGGTTTCGCACATGGAGCGGAAAGAGCCGCCATTTTTGCGGACGAGATCGTATGGGTGGCCGTATTCGAGGATCTCGCCTCGATCGAGAACAAGAACTTTGTCGTAGTCAATGATGGTCTGAAGACGATGCGCGATTGTGATGGTCGTGTTTTTGATCTGGCGGATAGTCTCTTGGATCTTGGCGTCGGTGGCGTAGTCGATGGAGGCTGTGGCTTCGTCCATGAGCAGGACCTTGGGGGCCTTGAGGAGCGCTCGCGCAAGACACAAGAGTTGGCGTTGACCTTGGGAGAGGTTGGAACCAGACTCTGAGACAGGAGAGTTGAGGTTCCTGAATGGGTTCTTGTTGTCGGCCTCCATAGCAGCTTGTGCTGCTACATCCTTTTGATCAGCAGCGTGTCCGTTGGGCATTACCACTACCGTATCCTCCTGAGTCTCGCCTCGGTCCCAGTCGCGGTTCGCCAGGATGGAACCAGGGTTGGTGGTGGCAGCACTGTAGCTTGCATTCACATCCGCAGTGACAGCGCCAGTTGTGGGGACTGGGATCTGAATAGCACTAGGGCGGGTAGGTTCTACAGGCGTTGAAGTGCCGGATGTAGGTTGTGAAAGTGAAGATATAAGATTGACTTCGTGCAGGGCTGTATAAATCTCCTCATCGGTAAAAATTGAGAAAGGATCGAGATTGCTTCGAATCGTGCCGGTGAACAATGTTGGGTCTGGATAGTGTTAGAAGACGCAATATTCAAAAAAGACAAGAGACAGCTTACCTTGTGGTACCATGACGACGTTCTCGCGCAAGTCGTGGAGGCCAATCAACCCAATGTCGATATCGTCGATCAAAATCTTACCCTGCTCAGCCTCCAACGCTCGGAACAATGCAAGCGCCATAGAACTCTTTCCAGCACCAGTCCTGCCGACAACACCAACCTTCTCTCCAGGTTGGATCTTGAAGGTCAAATTCTTCAACACAAGATCAAAATCATTCCTGTATCGCGTGCTGTAGTTGATAAACTCTACAGACCCCTTGCTTGGCCAGTTAGAAGGCGGTCGGTTGGCTGGGATGACTGAGGGAGCTTCTTGGTCTACATCAAGGTATTCTTTGACACGCTCAACTGAGTTCATATTTTGCTCGTTAGCTGAGTAAAGTCGCACAAACCACAGCACGTTCTCGGTAAAAGTAACAGCGTAGGTAAGTGCCAAACCAGCTGCACCTGCATCGATGCGCCCAACGCTAAGGACGACAAAGGCTCCAGAAAAGAAAGCAACCATAGCGCCAACCACGTCTACTCGGAAAGCAAGCCATCTGTTAGCGGCCCACAGATAGATGAAAGGACGATGCTGAGTGTTGATCTTGTTGAGGTTTTCGCGAATGAAGCGTCGCTCGTCACCATAGGCTCGAATAGTCGTCATGCCTGATAGTGTCTCGCCGAACTGCTGATAAAGGGGGCTTCGGTGCACGGATTCTAATCGCTTCAGGTCGCGCGAGGAATTGATATAGAACCTGCCGATCATGAAATAGAGAATGGAAATGAAGAATGCTGCAACCAAGAATCCAGGCGTAATAACCGAGATAAGAACGACAATGGTAATGATGGAAGCGAAGCAATGAACGACACCGATAGCCACTGGCGCCACTTCTTGATCGATAGCCTCAATGTCCTTTGAAAATCTGTTCATGAGTTGACCGAGGGGAGTCTGATCAAAGAAACGGAACTTTGCATGCGTAACTTTTTGGATAAGGCGCTCGTGCACTCGTCGTGATGCTGCCAGTGAACCACCGAAAAGGAAGCCCTCACGCAGGAACGTGATTAGCATGAAGACAACTCCCAAGATGGCGTAGACGCCAAGGAAATAGAGAGAGTTAACCTCTGGGTCAGAGGCCTCGAATGTGGTCTGCATGGCGTTGTACGAGTACGAGGGCTGCTCCGGCTGACTGAAGAATGGAAAGTTCCAGCTGCAAGTACCACTGTTCATGCATGTTCCGACACCACTCAGCGTTGGAACATGGGTGACAGATGAGCGATGGTGGTTGCCATTTACAGCGTAGCCCTTGTTTGCGTATGCGTTTGCCCAGGTGCGAATCCACAGGTTTGTAGAGACGGAAGAAATCTGCGCTGCAACGAAAGCAATAGTGGCACCAACCCAGTAGTACCACGGGCCCATAGCTCGGAGATACATCATGATGATACTTAGCTTCACGCCGCCCTCAGCTTTCGTCTCTTCTTGGCTGTTGCTGGCTGGTACCTTCTTAGTGTCAGCCTTACCGTTGAGAGTGGTGTTGGCATTGTCAGCCTCGCTGTTTGCCTCTTGGTCACTTGAAGGAGCCTGAGATGGTGGTTTCGATGCACCACGTGAGGCAGGCCGTGATTTAGTGAGATCTTCGGTGAGCTTTCCAGAACTGATGACTTCATCTGCAGTGCCTTGTGCAACTATGCGGCCGTTTTCAAGTACTACTGCGAACTCGGCATGGGGCAGGCAGAGACTGACGTTATGGGTGACAAGAATACAGGTTCGATTTGCCATGAGTCGACCATGGAGGGCATAGTGGAAGATCCATTTGGCAGTATGAGCGTCAACGGCGCTTAAGACATCGTCAAGGAGAACATGGCGGGCTTTGCTGTACATTGCACGAGCGAGTGAGATGCGTTGTTTCTGGCCTCCAGAGAGCGTTACACCCTTTTCGCCAACAATTGTTTCATCACCACCATCAAGAATTTCAAGATCTCGCTTCAAACAGCAGATATCAATGACTTCCTCGTAGCGCTTCTGGTCCCATTCGCTTGCGAACACAATGTTTTCTTTGACGGTGCCATTGACTAGCCAGGCTTGCTGAGCACAATAAGCTACACTTTCCGTGAGGCCAGTCTCAGGATCAGGGGTAAGATCTTCTCGGCTGACTCCTCCAGGCAAATAGACTTCACCCTTTAGCTTTGTCATCTCACCAAGCAGACCCATGAGCAGGGAAGTCTTTCCTGAACCAGTCGGACCGACGACAACATTGAGTTTGCCGGGCTGGAATCTCACGTTGAGATCGATAAGCTTAAATGCATCTGCGGCAGCTTGATCTGCCATGTCTGTGCCGCCCCAGCTGAAAGTGCCATTCTCGAATCCAATTAAAGGCTGGCCATGTTGATCCTTCTTTTGAGTAATAAGCTGCGAATACTTGTCTGTCTCCGGTTCCATCAGATACTCCTCAATACGGTCAACCGATACTTTGGATTCTTGGACGTGTGCAACCATATCTGCAAGTTGATCAAGAGGAATCCTGAGAATCTGGAACAGTGAGAGAGCGGTGAAAGCAACTGATGGAATCAGGGCTTTGTGTTCAACGTTGGTATAGACCAAGAAGGACAAGAATGTAATCAAAACTGGGGAGCCCGACCATATCGTAGCGGCCACAGCCCAGAGTATGTAGCGACGGCGCAGGTGCTTCAGCTCGATGTATCGTTTCTCGTTGACCAGTCCGATAAAGCGCTGCTCCCAGGCGAAGAATTTGATGATTCGAATATTGGTGAGAACCTCATTGGTGGTGTGGATTCGTGCATCGGTAGCAGCGAGAATGAGCTTCTGGATTTTGGCAAACTGTCCAGCGACATACATGTTGACTGGAAGTAGGAAGATCATCATGCCAATACCAGCGATTGAGCTGTAACCCAAGATGCGGTAGAGCAAAAAGACAGCGACAACGACTTGAACAGGTGTATTTGCCCATAGAAAGTGCAGATAGGCGCATATCTCGCTAACTTTGAAAGCGTCTACAGCCATGAGGTTGATGATGGCACCAGTGGTGACCTGAGCATCGGATCCTGACTTTGATTCGTCTTCGTCCTCGTTGTCGGATGCATCAGACTTGTTCTTCTTCTTCTTGCCGAAATTGAAGATGCGCTTCAATCCCTTGGGCTGCTCATCCTGCTTATCCGACCCTTGTTGCTTCTTCTTTTCCTCGCCCAGCACCTTGTCAGTGGTTGCTCCCGCTCTGCGTTTCAGGGCTTTTGCGTAAATTTCTCCAATAATGACGGCTCGTAACCGAATGCAGATCTTGCGGCCAAGCCAGAGTGCCTGTCCATCGGCCAGCGCCGATAGAGAACCAGAGACGAAAAGTAGGATAACATAGAACCATGCAGCATTCGCTGGAGTCAGGTCTGGCTGCTCAACATACTCGAGGATAACTTTCAAGAGAAGTGTAGGCGCGAAAGTAAGGAAACCCGAGATGGCAGCCCATCCTGCTTGGATAAGCAGACCGCGCTTGAAATGCTTCAGAAGGTGGTAGGCCAAGCTCGAAGTCTTCTTGACCTGGCGGTATTTTGCAATGACGACTGCAGCCTTGTCTTTTGAAGGCAAATTCCACACGTCTGAAAGCTCATATGTCTTTTTGTATCCTGTCCAAACAATGGGGTCGACCCAGCTAAAAGTGGCAAGGGAGAATACGCTAGCGATGGGTTCCCGCGCTGGGGCAATATCTCCTTCGTATTCAAGATGTACGGTTTTGTTGCCCTTTCTGGAGCAGAGGGCAATAAGGAAGAGCAGCGAAACGAGGGTGAAGTCGCCAATCATCAGCTTCTGATGCACAGCGGATCGGGGGTGTATGATTGCCGATCGGAAAAGCAAGATGCTGAAGACCCATTGGCAGCCATAGATGAAGGCGGTGTGGTACCAGAGATGTGGGAAAGAGAAGCGACTGGTGCTGGAAAAGAGCAGGCGAAGCGATGCTAGAACAGCAACATAAGCCCAGACGGCGACACTGGCGATGGCGGCAGTCTTTGCGTGGGTGCCCCAAGCATGGGTTACGAGTATGGCGACATGTAGACCCAGCTGGGCGAGGACTGCGGTTTCCTCAAGGACGACAATAGTGAGTTGTCCGCGGGGCTTGTCGGCGGCGATCGTGGACATGGTCTTGACGGGGCGGAGGGCGAGGTCTTGCTGCCGGTCGAGGTCGTCGTGGGCATCATCGTGATACTCGTCGTCGCCATTGTAGTTGGGGCTTCGCAGAGACCAGGGATTAGTGGCATCGTCGAGGGCGCTATATGTGTGGTAGTATTTGGAGGCTGTCGCAGCCGAGTAGAGCTGCCGCAGCAGGAAGAGGAGCGATATGGCGCAAATAATGAGCGGGAATAATGTCTGGAGATAGCTGTGGCGCGCGTCAGTTTTGGCGCCTTTTGTTCGTGGTGGTGGTGGCGCATGGCCAAACGGCGGGTTTGACGTACTCGCGCTCGAAACAGGTGGAGAAGTCGTCTATCCCCCAGAGCGGGCCTTTACAGTGGGCAAACATGATGTCGGCTGCTGTTGTACGAGGCCTGCGGTGCGCAGCGGCGACAGTGGTGGTGATGGGCGTGTCCAATTGCGCCCAGGCCTCGCGCACTCGCTCTCAACACTCACGCTCGCTCTCGTTATCGGCGAGCGGTGAAGCGCATCGGAGGGCGGCAGCGCGACTCGACGGATATAAGCAGCAGTGGTGTCGAGGTGCTTGCGCGGCAGTAAATAAACAACGGCAGCAGTGTCTCTGGGCGCTGAGATTCACGGTTGGTGCGGTGATTTCAGAGGAAGGGTGTTGCCTGCTCGACTTTACCGCGCCTTTGTTACGATAACTAGTCGCCCCAAAAGCCTTTCCGTATGCGCACTGACGTTGATGAGCGCGAAGGCCGTTTGTGATGTAATCCGGCACTTTGACCGATGATGGCTTGGCGTCAGAGGAGATCCGACGCCTTCTGCGGATATACGCCTGAGCCAATTGGCCACCACCACCACACCGGACGACACTGCCAGAGCCACCGGACCAGACGTGCCACCGCCATTTGACAAGTATAGTGTAGTGTAGATTGTCCCATCTGCCCCATCGCTGTTGTCGTTGCAGGCGTACGCGCAGACGCAGCCTCGGCCACTCACTCCCATGCGCCCTTTTGCATGTGTACGCCCTCGGCCATCCTACGGCCAACTCCGGCCCCCAGCTGTTTGATGCAGCATCGACCTTGTCACCACAACGGCCTTGTCCAACCACCATGATCGACTCCATATAGTCCCTCGTCTCGCCTCGCCAGTTGGCAGACGGTACCTACAGCAGCCAAGCAAACGGTGGTAGCGGCCCACACGCCACGGTGGGACTGCGTGATCGATTACCCCACAACTTAGCCCCATCTGCATCCTATGTATAAGCATCCCATATCACCTGTGACACCGCTTGCAATATCTGCTCTACCAAAACCACGCCTCTTCATCTAGTTGTGTCTGAGTCGAGTGAGACGTGTGTCCCTGGATATCTTGACATTTCTTGCTGTGCTGAACATTAAGTACACCCTCTCATCTTATACCATACACGAACAGAGTCGGACACGTTCGCTCGTCAAACAACGCCAAAAAACAAGTAGAAATAGAGTGAAAAAAAAACTATGCGCCGCATCTTGCTGACAGCAAGACTGTGCTTCAAATAAGGCGACAAACAAAGATTGCGACCAATTGGGGCGTGATGGCACGTGACTGTGTCTTGGGAGTGATGACCTTCAACATCGCAGCATTGGTCACCTCCACCACACTGCTCCCCCACAAGTATGCTTCTGGATGTCACATTCACTTACTTAGCAGTTGAACTGGTGATCTCCGTCAGTCAATGCAGTCTGATTGTCAAAGCTTGTCCTATGACAAGCCTATAACCGCTGCATGGAAGATGGGACAGGTCTCCGGCTTATGGAGCCTTCGGCTCAGCCCATGGCGAGGCTTGGGCCTCTCCTCCGCCCATTCCGGAAAACAAGAATCTCACCAGCTATTCCCAATAGATTGAACTATAAACACAGCGTACTCGCCGTTGCGCAGCTGTTCATCTCCTTCGAATCTCATTGTAACAGCTGCCAGCCATCTCAATGTGGTGAGGCCTAGGCCTGCCTGGCTCGCAGCCTCCGTCAATAATGACCGGTAGTAAGAAAGCCTAAAGTACTGACCCATGCACGGACAGAGAGCCGCCATCTGCCGCGTATGCATGCACCCTGACTTTGCATTCCAAAGCCTCCACAAACCATGTAGCAACTCAGATCATGAGAGCTAGGCTGAACGACGAAAAAAAAAACACTGATCGACCCAGTTCGAGTCTGGACTTGTGGAAGCAAAGACATGATCGTGTTCGCAGTTGGGATTATACTGATATACAGGTAAATTCACTTCGCATGTCATCATCAGGAGGGCCCGCATTCATAGGCATTCCGTGCATCCAAGCGTAGGCTTAATAATTCAAATAAGGAATTGCTAATTCAAAAAAGCCAAATTCGTTTCCAGCCCCTTTGTAACCCTACCGCTCGATTGTAAGGTACTAAATAAATGTGGCAGCTACCGAGTGCCATTTCTACAACACTCAGACAAAGAGCTCCATTGCTCAAGCAGCTTATTTATCCCATGTTTACTGCTCAAGTCCATCATGGAACTTCGGGACGCACTTCATCCGTTTTCATTAGGATAACCGCAAGGATAGTAGCCATCACAGTTACAAGGGCAACGCACTAAAATCTCATCACACTTTAACATTGATCCGTCTCTTTTACGGCACCTCCGGATACTCAGCCCTAACGTGAATAACAATAGGGAATGAAATATAATCTGTCGCACAGGGAGAATCTGCCACATCATCGCAATCACTCATGCTTGCTATTTCTTGATAATCTATACCCCATAATGCAGCCTTCAACAGTGCTTGCAGCGGCACTTGTTGCCTTCTTTGGCCTCTCACCTGCTTTGGCCCTCCCTCCTGACGTTGATACTCGCAACGTCATCAAACGCGATGTAGCAATCATTGGTGGAGGCTCCTCTGGAACCAACGCCGCCATCTTACTCAAGGACGCTGGCAAATCTGTCATTGTTATTGAGGCCAAGACTATTCCAGGCGGTCACACACACACTTATACCGATCCAGCTACTGGTTTGACTACAGACAACGGTGTCAACATATGGCACAATAATACTCTTGTCAACCAATACTTCCGGCGCTTCAATATCCCACTAGCCCCCGGGGTGACTACTGCTGGCTCAAACATGTTTGTCGACTTCAAGTCAGGCGCTATCCTCAACATCACTGTTCAGCAAGGTAGCCAGCAAGCCTTCGGTCAAGCACTTCAGAAGTATGCTACCTTCTTGTCCAAGTACCCTCAGCTCGCTGCTGGCATGTTCTTGCCCAGGCCTGTGCCCGAAGAATTGGCCATGCCCTTTGGTCAACTAGTCCAGCAGCTCGGCATCGAGGCAGCCATCCCACTCTTTACTCGACTCAACACCGGTATTGGTAACCCCATGACCATCCCCGTTGTTGAATTTGCCCGTGTACTTGGCTTGCCCCTGATTCAGCAAATCGGAGGACCGGGCTTCGTGACGACTGCACGCAGGAACAACAGCGAGCTCTACCTCAAGGCCGGGGCTGAGCTCGCCGAAAGCAACAGCATCTGGCTCTCTTCTCGCGTCGTTGCCTCAGAACGCAAGCAGTCCGGCGTCGAACTCGTCGTCCAGACACCCGAGGGCATCAAGTACGTTTGCGCAAAGAAACTTCTGATTTCCATTCCTCCTCGCCTAGAAAACCTCAAGGAATTCAACCCCACGCAAGCCGAGCGCAACGTCTTCAGCAAGTGGCTCAACGCTGGCTACTACAGCCTCATCCTCAAGAACAGCGGCTTGCCAGACCTCGAGGTAGACAACATCAACCCCAATAGTCCCCTCGGTATCCCCGACCTACCCGCTGCCATCTTCGCCGGCCCCAGCGGTATCCCCGGCCACACGACATTCTTCTACCAAATCGAACGCTCAACCGCCGCCTACGCATACACCGACGACCAAATCAAGGCCTTCATCATCGCCGACCTCAAACGCCTCCAGACTGTCAACCGGGCGAATGCAAACTTTACTCAGACTCAGCCCGAGGTCATTGTCACGAATTCCCACGTCCCCTTTTACCTACAGGTCTCTTCCCAGGACATCTTAGATGGCTTCTACGACCGGATGAATGCGCTGCAGGGCCAGTTCAGTACATTTTATACGGGTGCTGCGTGGAGGGGTCAGGATAGCAGTATTCTTTGGGAGTACAACAAGTCGGTTCTCCTTCCCTTGCTGCTTAAGAGCTTGGAAGAAGCGTAGAAACGTCAAGGTGGCCTTTTTTTTTCTTCCCTCGACGTAGACGAATTGGGGGGTTTTACATGGAGAGAACGTTGTATGGTTCTCTTTCTCAAGACCAAGAAATGGTAGCGATAGAATGTATGATTATGTGATGTGGTCTTATTTTCTACCCTCATGAATAATCAATCAATATCACTCCCATCACTTTTTTTCGCAATACCAAGACGTAAATCGCAAAAGAACAATCTCATGTTGGGAATCTTAGTAGTTTTGGGGTCGTGAGCTGATCACTATCCCCCCCGCCTTCAGCCTAATAAAACAAATACGCACGCCACAGTTTTGATCTTATGTAAGATGGATTGCCGACAAGGAAGAAAACAGCCACATATAACTTCCAAGAACTACATACGTGATGAATGAAGAACTAGGGGCTTTGACGATTTTGCATAAGTGAGACTAATGGTGATTTCCCTATCTACGCACGAGGCTTGGCTACGGGGGTCCATGGGGAATACTTGTTCTTGACGCTATTTGCATAAGTCAGCAAAACAAGAGAATCAGGCGCAAAAGATTACAAAAAAATGGACAGAAATGTAGAACGTACGTGCTGTAAGGCTTGTATCCAGATCGACTCCAAGTAAGGGTAGGCCTGTGCTCTTTTGGCTCCCAAACGCGGACCTGACGCTGCAGAAGCGGGTCTACGGCTGGTGACTTGTCGACCATGTATGACATCCAAGCGTGCCTGTTACAACCCCCAAAGTCAGAAGATGCCCCTCTGTAATGACTAATACAGGAAGAAAACGTACCATCCGGGCTCGATCTGAGAACTGTATGATTGCGCGTTAATATGGCTACCGCGTCCTATACAGGCGAAAACTTACGGATCAAACTCCTTATCCTTGTAGTCTACCCAACGTGTTCGCACTGTCTCATGCGATTAGCCACCATTGTTCCTTTCTTACAGGTTCCCCCAGTCGAGATAATGGTAATCCTTACGCGGCAGCTCCTCCTCCAGATTCTCAAAGTACTTGTTGCCATATCTATCCGTGCCAATCAAGGTTCCGGCTTTGGTATCACCTGCAATACATCAGTCCCCCCACGTTCTCTTGTGTCCAATTGCACAGATAGCCGTGTGCGAAAAAGGCGTACCGATATTCTATTACAAGCGAGAAGCGGATCCATCAGTTTGTATTCCGGGGAGGAGGCAATTGAAGGAGGGGGAATTTCATGAGCGTACCGCCATTTGGTGAGCATAATCCTAGGTCATAGTTAGTGATGATGCTACTGCGACAATGAAGCTAGGGTAGAGAGCTTGCCTTAATTCCGATCCGGCGCAGGTTGCGCAGCGTTCTCATGAGCGTCGACATGGCGGCTGTGGTGCGAGCTGGTTGATGGTCGCTGGTTGCCCGCTCGTCGGACGTCGCTGAGGCGTGATTGATGATGCCAAGACTGTCGCTCACGCTATACCTTTTTCTGAGCTAGCGCGATGATGTCCTTCGTTTCCTAAAGTGCATCCGATGTTGATACTTCAAGACTTCAACGTATATCAATTTTTCGACAGTGTGCAGCGAGGGTTTCCGGGACGATGATAAGTCGAGGCCTGTTAAGAATTCAAGCGCCCCGGATTGCGGGAAAAAGGGCATTTTGTCTTCCTGGCAGACTGACCAAGACGACGAGGAGGTATTCGACCTCGACTGCGGGAATGACGTCGCAGGTGCCGCAGAGCCAGGCGGCGATGCTGGCGACGATTACTTCGGATCTGGATAAGATTGCTCCGAGGTTTGAAATGCAGCCCGAGCAAATTCAGATTATTCAGACGCCTGCTGAGTTTTATCAAACGCTGAAGGTAGGTTGATATTTCTTTCTCTTATGTTCACCTTTGCTTGTCAAGCATGTATCAGATGCTCGGTTGTTTTGTAAATATTTGCTTCATTCTCTTTTTTCGTAAATTTCTACAATATCAGAGGAACTGTCTTCTTGGTCATCGGGACTCTTACGAATGTACCTCCTATTTCTTAATGTCAAGGAAATACTCCCAAAGATGAGCTACGTAGTAGCGTCTCACTTCTTCTCGGTTCAGTAGCTTTAGAAGATATGCCATAGGAAATACGTGAGACAGCACAACTCAACACTCACCATTCCAATCCCACTAACCCGCCCCAGGACAAAATCTCGAAAGCCCAACATAGAGTCTACCTCAGCACCCTCTACATTGGCAAAACAGAACACGACCTCATCAGCACCATCCGCGCGGCCCTCGCTAAAAACCCCAATCTCCACGTCTCATTCCTAACAGACGCCTTACGCGGGACCCGAGAAACCCCCAACCCATCCACGGCCTCGCTCCTCGCCCCTCTAATCACAGAATTCGGCGCAGAAAGAGTCCAAATACGCATGTACCACACACCCAACCTCACCGGTGTCCGTAAAAAATACATCCCCAAACGCATCAACGAAGGCTGGGGCCTCCAGCACATGAAACTCTACGGCATCGACGACGAAATCATCATGAGCGGCGCGAACCTCAGCGAAGACTACTTCACCAACCGCCAGGACCGCTACCATCTATTCCGCTCTGCAGAATTAACTTCGTACTTTGCCAAGATCCACGACGGCGTGTCCGCACTGAGTTTCGACATCCAGCCGTCTGACGCGGAGGGCGCAGGAGGATACCAGATGGCCTGGCCATCTTCCAACGCGGGTCCGAATCCCCTCTCGAACCCGTCTTTGTACAGAAAAGCAGCAGAGAAGCATCTATCGCATCTCCTTACACCCGCGAACTCACCCCCTTCTTCCTCGCAACAAAGCTCGGATTCAACAACGACGACAATCCATCCCATCCTCTCCCTCGTCCCACTCCTCCCCTCCTCAAGCGAACTCCCCGCCCTAACCTCGCTTCTCACCACCCTCGCCCACACCCCAAGCACCTGGACCTTCACAGCTGGCTACTTCAACATGACCCCTTCCTTCCGGCGCCTACTCCTCGCCACACGCCCCGCCTCGGGCACAGTGCTAACCGCGCACCCGCACGCAAACGGATTCTACGGCTCTAAAGGTGTAAGCGGTATGTTGCCAGCTGCGTATACGCATTTGGCCAAGATGTTCCTAAGG
This sequence comes from Bipolaris sorokiniana ND90Pr, assembly GCF_000338995.1. NCBI lineage: Eukaryota > Fungi > Ascomycota > Dothideomycetes > Pleosporales > Pleosporaceae > Bipolaris > Bipolaris sorokiniana. Next base: position 2,319,047 of record NW_006911897.1, on the reverse strand, counting down.
CAGGTGAAATATCAGGGTTTGAGTGATAGTATTGTGCTGAAGGAGTGGAGGAAGGGGATGGTGGGGGAGGAGGGGGGTTGGACGTATCATGCCAAGGGGATTTGGGTTGCTTTACCCTCCTCCTCCTCCTCCTCTTCTTCTCAGTCGGCGTCGTCGTCGTCGGCTAAGGAGAATGCTGATACCGACCCGTGTCTAACGGTCATCGGGTCCTCGAACTACACGAAGCGCGCGTACGAACTCGATCTCGAGGCCAATGTTATAATTTCTACGACTGACCCGGGGTTGAGGAGGCGGTTGGGCGAGGAAGTGAAGTGGTTGGGGGAGCATGCGAAGAGGGTTGATGAGAGGGAGTTTGAGAAGGAGGAGAGGAAGGTGGGGATGAATGTGAGGTTGGCGATGTGGGCGGTACGGGTACTTGGTGGGGCCTTGTAGGCTCTGGTTGATGGAGAAAAGGGAGAGTTGTATCTAGGTCGTAGATTGATGCTTCGTCTTCTTCTTCTGCGAGAGACGCAGTGTAGGAATATGTATTATTAGTCAAAACCACAATCATCACGCAAGATAAAAGACACGGAAAAGTCGATTCCAGACGTTGGGATTCTCGTCCCTGCCATTGTTCAGTATTATCTGTGAGCTATGTAGCGGGTATCTAGATATGGGACATGAAAACGTGGAGTAAAAAAGAAGAAGCCAAGGTGAAAGTTTACAACTCCCTGTGCTCCCAATAGCTTAGTGTCTACCAGGTATCGTGAAAGTTTATAAATCCCCGACCCCCGTATAACATTGAGTCTACCAGACACCCCTACACTCGCACTGACATCATTTCATATCATGTGACGTGCGAGTAAAAATGACTGTATCTCGCTAAGAGAGGGTCGAGCAGTTACGGGTGGCCTTCCACACTACCAGGCCTCGATCGCCAATAACACGGTTGAGGGTGTTCCAAACGCCGTCGTCGGCGAAATCCATGTCGTCTAGGTTGAGGTGCTGTCGGTAGCTCCACACTTCTTCTAGCCGAACATCATTCTGCTTGGTTGCGTCATGATATGGCTTCAAAAAATAGGCAGACCGTGGTGCCACAAGATACGTAGCACCTTGATCCTCGATCCGCGGAGGTTTTCGAGTCCGACAAGGCGGTAGCGCTTCCTTTACTCTTTCGAGCATCTGCTCACCCGGGCAGCCCATCAAATCCACAGTCTTGAGTTCTTCATTCTTGCCGTTTAATAACCAGGTAGGTGGACTGTAGGTTTTCCACCAAAACGCATGGCTGATAGTTTCGTTGGTCTTGGCAATATTGATCTGTACAGGCACGATGCCGCCTTGATGATATACGCCCATCAATAATCCCAAGGCTACATTGAAGATGACCCACGCCGCTATCCAAGGCTTTTTGAAGGGCGGGTTCGGTACGCGTATCGAGGACAGGACCAAGGGTACTGCGGGCAACAAGAAGCGAGCCTCTTGGTGCGGGAAGATGCTGAGCAGAGCGACACCAGACAGGGCTGATATCAGGTTCATGGTGATGTGCGCTTTGCGCAGGAAGAACAGGAGCGGAATGGCAGGCCCGAGTAGTTGAGGGAGGTTGACCAGCAAGTGCTGATACCGCGGATGTATGCCATGTTGGGCGAGATTCTCGGGCTGGGAGTTGTAGAGAAAGTTGTTGAAGGGCGTAATGACGGGAGTAGTAAATACTTTTGAAAAGGTAAATTCGCCTGGGGTATAAAAGGCCGTGTCAATACAGACGGCAAGGAAGACTGTCGCAAGAGCGAATGCAGCCAAGAAGACTAGCGAAAATGGCCTGCGGATATCAGTATAGTCCGAGTGGCGCGAACGAGGAGTAGACTGACTTGCGTTGGAAGTGCGGTAGCAGTGTTGTAGCAGGCAGAACCAGAAATGCTGGAAAGGTAATGCGATTGAATATGCCGACGACGGCCATGAAGCCCAAGATGGACGAGGCTAGTATGCCGGAGCGTTTCTGCAAGTCTGGTTAGCTGCATATGCTAGGTAGGCGAATGGCTGACGTAGCCATACCTTATCGCCAGTGATTCTCTGGATCAAAACCAGACTCCAGAGCACCAATAATGTTTCGAGGCTGTTTGAAAACGTATGCGTCTGGAAAGTCCATGTCACGTACGAGGATGCGACCAGCACCACGGCGATGCGTCGGGCGCGGGGCGACGCAACCAACTCGTGGATTGCCCAATCCTCCATGACAACGCTCAGCGACAGCATGAGCACGCGCAGTGTCCAGTAGACGACGGACGGCGAAACGTCATTTCCAGAGCCCTCCCATAGCCAGCGCAGGATGTACATGGGCCAGCCGTATGCAAGCCATAGTGGGAAGGTGCTACGAATGGGGTGGTCCGAGGTGAATTCCCATGTTTCGTGGACGGGGTAGGAGAAGACGCGTCCTGGTAATTGTCAGTGTGAGGGGCCACAAGTTTGCGTAGGGCAGGGCAGGGCAGGGCAGGGCAGGCATACCAGCAACAACCTCTGGGCCCTGGAAGTTCTCGTCAGGGTGCAGGTAACTGGGCGACAGGGCAAAGTAGATGCGGACTAGAATGAGGAGAAAGTAGACTCTCCGCCACATGATGACAGCAGTATGGGGAAGCCGGAGTGTGTAATGGCCACGTCGCACAAGGGCATATCTTTTGTGGTGGAGTGATTGTTTGCGCAAAAGTGAGGCCAACGCATGTTTTAGTGCAGGCCTATGTCAACCAAGAAGTTGGATGCGGATAAGGGGGAGCCGACTGTCATAATTGGTGCAAGGCGTGAATGTTGTCAGACATGGGTCTTGGAGTGCAAAGACGGTCCGAGTTCATGGCAGGCTGGAGAGCAGAGTCGAGAGATGAGACTGCTGTCAGGCGGCTTGATCAGATGGGCCAGTGGCAGTCAGGCAGTCAGGCAGCCAGGCAGCCAGCTCGCATCCTCGGCCAGCGCCGTCACGTGGCAGAACATCAATGGTGTACCTGCTCCTGTCATGACCGGGATCCTGGTGTAGATGAATGAACACCTGTTTGTAATACCATGTGTGCATGTATTTCTGCAGAGACACAGTTGGCTTCTCTGTGAACGACTTGAAAATACCACGGTCGACGCGTTCGTCATAGCGGGACGTCGCTCAATGGCAGACATGTTGAACTCATAGTACATAACTACATATGCGCAATACATACGTATCTACATAGTACAGGACACGGTTAGCCAGGCATCCTTTGTTTCGGTTGCGCCATTCGACTCCAAAAATCGGCCTTCTGGCTACTTCTACCGGCCCCAGTACGGCCCCAGTATCTGCTCTCGTCGTCGCGCGGAGAGGGAGGGGAGACCCCTCATCCACAGGGCTCCGCTGGCTCCAGCGCCGCAGCACCGTGCAGCCTGCGAGCATCCGCAAACAAGGCGCAAACCGAAGCCGTTTCGAGCAGCCATGCACAGAGACAAAGGCCCAAGTCCGTGTCAATCAAAGGCGCATCCCGTGTGAATAGTAGTGGTAGCGAAGTTGACAATGCTCCCTTCACGCGCTATGTGTCGGTGGCAGGGGCAAAGGGTGTCTTTGGCGACGGCAGCCTTGCGCTTGGGCCTGATTGGGACGGCTTGGCCTAAGCTCGCCTCTGGCTGGCGGCGGCGGACGAGCGACCATCATAGTTGCCTTTCTCTTACTTACCTCTCTTCTGTGCGCAAACCTACAAACACCCCGTCTCTATATAACCCCCCGCCGTCGCCTTCTTTGCCTCTCCCAATACCACCAACCCACTTGCTCCGACCAGTAGCCCATTGACTTCTGGCTCTGCGCACTTCATCTCCACCCCAGCCACAGCTTACCCCACTTACACGTCTACTCTACACCACCTCCCCCAACGCCTACTACAATGGCTTCCACTAATGCCGAAGGTGTCAAGCTCATCAGCATCACCACCTCTGATGGCGTCAACATGCAAGTCGAGCGCCCCGTTGCCGAGCGCTCCATCCTGATCAAGAACTTGCTCGAGGATCTTGGTGGTGAATCCGACGAGTCCATCCCCATCCCTAATGTATGCCACACTACCACCTGCCTAAGCAATCACCGCTGACAGCTCCCAGGTAAATGAAGCCGTTATGAAGAAGGTGCTCGAGTGGTGCACTCACCACAAGAACGACCCACCCGCCACCCAGGACGACGACTCGGACTCGCGCAAGAAGTCAACCGACATTGACGAGTGGGACCAGAAGTTCATGCAGGTCGACCAAGAGATGCTTTTTGAGATTATCCTCGCCGCCAACTACCTCGACATTAAGGCCCTCCTCGATGTTGGCTGCAAGACGGTCGCCAACATGATCAAGGGAAAGTCGCCCGATGAGATCCGTAAGACGTTCAACATTCAGAACGACTTCACCCCCGAGGAGGAGGAGCAAATCCGCCGGGAGAACGAGTGGGCCGAGGACCGCTAAGATAACAAAGACCCAAGTCTCTTGACTGAATCTTTCTTACCTCTTGTATGCCTTGCTACCGGCAGTCACGGCGGGTAGGTTTGGGCCATGCGCTGCTATGAGTGGGTTTGTCTCTGGCGCAGCGGAGTTTGACGGTTATGAATCATTTCTATTTTCCATGGGTGTGACAAGGTGACGCCCTCTTGGTAAACATCACTAGTGGCCACTAGTCGGTTATAAACAGTGAGGGTGCGGGTTCACTGTCTGCTGCATGGGCATATCTGCACCGTTTGCAGTTTTGATTACAGGTAGCTCAATGTAAACAACAAAAGTCCACCGTGTTTGTAGTATGTGTGTCTTTGTTCATGTTGTGACCGTGTTTGTCTGTCTACTCGCTTTGCCTCGGCCTTGAGAATGACGTGATTTGTGGTTTGACATGGTTTGATATAGTGATGAGAACTGTTCAAATGAGCAATGTGTCATCCGATGAAAAGAACGAGACGACTCAGAATGCAAGACAAGAAGAACAAGCAAAATGTTGAATCGGAGTCAGGAGTATCCCACTCGACCATTTTTCATCTTTCTATACTACATCCCCCTCCTCCATTTTTATTGAATAGAACAAGAAAACGCCATATCAATCCCCTTCATATACATACACCCCCCCCCCCTTTCTTTTCTCCTATCTGAGCTTACCACCCCCTCTTCGCCAGCTTCTCCTCCTCCGCCATGGAACTACAGTTAATCCCGACCATCGCCTCGCCCAAATCCATACTAACCTCCATCAACACCTTGGGATCATTATAATGCGTGACCGCCTGCACAATCGCCTTGGCCCTCTTGGCCGCATCTCCCGACTTGAAAATGCCAGATCCCACAAACACGCCATCGCAGCCTAGCTGCATCATGAGCGCCGCATCCGCGGGTGTCGCCACACCGCCCGCTGCAAAGTTGACAACGGGAAGCCGTCCCAGCTTAGCAGTCTCCTTGAGAAGCGCATAGTCAACCTGGAGTTCCTTGGCATAAACCCGCAGCTCCTCCTCTGACATGTTCTTCGCGCGGGCAATTTCCGCGTTCACGCTGCGCATGTGGCGCACAGCTTCGATGACGTCGCCGGTTCCCGCCTCGCCTTTTGTGCGGATCATAGCGGCGCCTTCGGAAATGCGGCGTAGGGCTTCGCCGAGGTTGCGGCAGCCGCAGACAAAGGGGATGCGGAAGGGGTGCTTGGAGACGTGGTGCACGGCGTCGGCGGGGGTCAGGACTTCGGATTCGTCGATGTAGTCTACGCCGAGGGCTTCGAGGATCTAGTTGTGTCGACTGTCAGCGAATTGGTTGCGTTTAGAGGGGGTAGATACAGGGGGAGGGAATATAGACTTACCTGGCATTCAACGAAATGACCAATTCTGGCTTTGGCCATGACGGGGATGGTGACCGTGTCCATGATTTCCTTAATCATCTTGGGGTCGCTCATGCGTGCTACGCCGCCTTGAGCGCGAATGTCGGCGGGGACACGCTCAAGGGCCATGACGGCTGAGGCTCCGGCTTCTTCTGCTATCCGTGCCTGTGTACATCATGTGGTTAACCAGACTGCTTCATACTTGTGTCCATGGGAAATCCCCGGGCTCGAGAGAAGGAATTGACATACTTGCTCAGCATTGACAACGTCCATAATGACTCCGCCCTTCAGCATACGTGCCAATCCGGCCTTGACAGCAAAGTTATTCTCGCCATCTTGGGCGCGGTTGCCATTGGTGGTGGGGAGTTCAGTTGCCATTGCGTCGTTTGGAGAAGAAAAAAAGATGACAGGTATAGGAATTGAATCTGACAGTGGGATGATTCAAGAAACAAAGAGGAAGAGAGAGATATAAAGCAAGAGAAAGAAAGAGCTAATTAGTAGTCAAGTAATACCGCCCAAGGCCACAATAGGCAATCAAAGTCGTTTAGGAAAATCCCAGGTAAGATCGTGAGTCAACGTCGAAACAAATGTATTACCTGTACATGTACCCGCGGGCATCGCAATATTTTTTTTGCCTTACCAAGGTCCCTCTATCCCGCCATCCTTAGCACAGCTCGGAGCTTGCCCCGCCATCACCCGCGGCCTTCTAGACCCCACCATGCGCCCTTTGACACACGCCCTGTTCTGGCCGTCCAATCACGCTCTCGGCCTTGCTGACTGCCATGGCCGTTAATTGCCGTCATGGCCTTGGGCCACCGGAGCCCGTCTCTCTCCATGAGTTCATGGTGCGGTACCGGACTGGAGACATTGCATACATTACTGCAAATATTAGTGTACACTTAGTAACTCACCTGATGAGCTTTCGGTCCGAGTGGGTCTGTGGCCACCAGAAGACCCTGGACGATGCTGCAGAATGTCAAGGCCCATGCTTACTCCATGCCTAGTATGTATCGTACCAACGCTGCACCTGTGAGAACGTATGTGCATGTGCTAATGCCAATGCCGAGCCACAGACTACTGGCTACCTTGTTGTCCTCAAGACTATCTTCCTGATTGCTTGTTACACTACTTTTCTAGTATGGTGCCGTCTCGCGCTTCAACCACTCCAATGTCAAGGCGTCGTTCTCGAAGAACTTGCTCGTCTTCTCATACACTTCCTTGTGGTAGTCATTGAGAAACGCCTTTTCGTCCTCTGTGAGCAGGCTCATGTCAACCAAGTTGCGGCAATGAGGTGTCATTGTCACATGCTCGAAACCGAGATACGGCTTGTCGCCAAATTTGTGTTTGGTTTCGACTTCCTTGACCATGACCATATTCTCGATTCGGATTCCGAACTTTCCATCCTCGTAGTATCCGGGCTCGTCGGACACGACGTTTCCGACGGCCAATGAGACCTCCGAATATTGTACCCTTGTGCCGATCCCAATCGGCCCCTCATGAACATTTAGAAACGACCCGACACCATGTCCTGTGCCGTGACGGTAATCAAGGCCCTCCGCCCACAGAAATTGGCGAGCTAACGAATCCAAAGCGAAGCCAGTCGTGCCCTTTGGAAACTTGACGCGCTCGAGAGCCATGTTACCTTTTAGCACGAGTGTGTATGCTTTGCGCTCCATCTCGGTTGGCTCTGTAAAGTGCAGTGTCCGCGTGGTATCTGTAGTGCCATCACGGTATTGCGCTCCAGAGTCGCAGAGGTAGATGGCTTTGGGGTCAATGACTGAGCATGCACCCTTCTCTGGCTTGTAGTGTATGACTGCCGCATTTGGGCCTGTTGACGAAATGGTATCAAAGGAAAGACCCATGAACATGTCGTGCTTCTTGCGAATCTCCTCCAGCTTGTCAGCAGCATCGACTTCGTCCAGCGTAGCCTTTTTGTTGATCAGCTGGTCCTCTAGCCAGGCAAAGTATTCACTTAATGCAGCTCCGTCGCGGATATGACACTGTCGCATGCCTTCCAGCTCGACCTCGTTCTTGACTGCCTTGGCATCTCCGACTGGACTCCGCGTCTCCTCGACCTTGTCTTCACCACCGAGGGCCTTGTTGAGCGCCCATGAAGCCCGGTTCGAGGTCAGGAACTTCTTGGGTGTAGCGTCCTTTTCGCTTGTTGCAGAGAGCTCCTTGCTTAGTGCGGTGACATCGCCAAAAATTTCTTCATATGGACGAATGGTGACTTTGTCGCCCAGGTGCTTCTTGACGTCTTCGGGTAGCTTGCTGTCGTCGACGTAGAGTGTAGCGGCGGTGGGTGTGATGACGGCGTACGAGAAGAAGACTGGGTTGTAAGGAATGCTGTGCGACGTCAGTTTGGGTTCTTTAACTTGGCTTCATGGCACACGTACTCGCTGCCACGGAGGTTGAAGAGCCACGCGACCTCGTCAAGCATGGACACAACAAAACCCAGGCTCTTCTTCTTGTCCAGCTCCTTTCGTAGATCCTCAATCTTGTCGCTAAAGCTCTTGCCAGCGTACTTGTCGGGCTGGACAATGACCTTTTCACTTGGGCGAGCTGGTCTCTCTGCGCCCCATACCAAATCGACCAAGTTCTCGTCAACAGCCTTGTACTCGCCGCCCTTCTTCTTGATCTTGTCCGCAAGTTTACGGGCGTCTGCTGCTGTGACTACGCTCGGGTCGACGCCAACAACCTTGCCTCCCTCGGCCTGGTCTGCGGTCCACTCTTGGATGGTAGGCACGTCCTGTATGCCCTGCTTCAGCAGCTCCCAGTTGCTGTCCAGCTGCTTCTCGGCCTGGTTGAAATAACGTCCGTCTGTCGAGAGGGCTGCCTTCTCATGTGTGATGACTGCATAGCCAGCGGAGCCAGTGAAGCCACTGATATATGCTAGGAAGGGTCAATAGGGTGGGATACGACGAGTAGCGGGGGTCCTGTTCTGACCTCGGCGGGCGTCACACGGGGCAATGTACTCGCTCTGATGGCTGTCTTCGGAGGGCACCACTGCATAATGTCAGCGACCCATTTGCAGCCTTGTTGGGGGGCGCAGGCGTACTGTAGATGTCGACATTGCGCTCCTTCATGAGCTTGCGGAGCTCTGCCAGCCGGTGGGATGTATCTACTTTGGCCATGTCGATGGCACGCAGGGCGGCAGAAGCGTGAAGATGTCTGGTGGAGGAGAATGGCGACTTTGCAGCTACACATGCAGCGGCTATCGCGTGGGACCGCCGTAAGATACGCGGCAAGAGCATCAAGGAGTGACACGTTGGTTTATGCCGACGGTCAATCGGTACATGCACGCCACCCCGCCAATCTCCAGCCCACAGCATCAGCTTACTTACAGCCTCGCACCCCACGGTGGACCCTGGGACCAACATCGCCAAGCACGAAAACCCTCTTGCTCAGGCACCGCCGTCTTTAAATCGCCCGCCACAGCTGGGCGTCTTCTGCATGCTCTGCCAGAGGCCATGGACTTGCACTTGCATCGCTGTCGCCTGCTGTTGACCCTGCCCCACTACGCGCCCAGGTACATGTCATTCAGTCTGCTCACCTCACCTTTGCCTTCTCGCTTTGCCTACTACTAGTCTCTCACCACTCTCCACCCGGACACGGCTCACTATGCTCAGCCTGCAATAATCCCAGAAACCACTACTAGATTCTCCAGGCTGCAACCCGCACATCGTGTAAGTCGCACAATCTGCATCCTTCTGGCGCCCAGTTCCCGCCCTTTAGTCGCGCTTTACTCCTTTGGGCCTCTCCACGAGCTAGTTTTGGGTGAATGGACGTCGGGCCAGCCATGATATCTGGCCAGCCCCAATCCCGCTTGACCTCGCTCCGTTTTTCCTCATCTTCGTCATCGGCCTTTGCATGACTCTCGCCGCTTCGCCCCCGAGCAACACTACTGCCTATTGCAGATTTTGATTGGCACAAGCAAACAACGTCATCAGCATACCCAAAAACAATCCCGAATCCACTGACACCGGCCTCAGAAAAAACATGGCTAGCAATGGGGCCCAGTCGTTTCCACTGCCGTATGAAGAAATAGAGCGCCTGGTCAAATCCTTATACGAGCCTGGCCAGGCCAAAAAAATCTCAGAGACCGAAGCCACCCTGCGCGTGCTCCAACGCTCGCCTCAGGGATGGGAAATTGCAAATGCTCTCCTCAAGAGCGACGATGAGCAGGTTCGCTTCTTTGGTGCTCTGACCCTTACCGTCAAGCTCAACGCAGACTCAGCCGAGCTGAGCGAAGAAGAATCTGAGCAACTATTATCAACACTCATCCATCACCTCGTTTCCCGACCTACTTCATCCATTGCAACCCGCAAAATTAGCTCAACATTGGCTCAGTACTTTACCAAACACATTTCAGTATGGACTCAGTGTGTTAGGAGTTTGGCTGCCTCTTTTGCCGTTCAGCAACCAGTCTTGGACGCCGCCCTGAGCGAGCACCCTTCAACATGGGATCTATTGCCACAATTCTCCGATGATCAGCTTTTGGTCATGCTCGATTTTGTAATGAGTTTAGCAGACGAATCTAAGAAACCCTCAAACGTCCCAGACCGGAAACCTCATGAGCGCATGGCGGCAAATGTCGAGAGTGTAGAGATCCTCCTTCATGTGTCGTTTGGCCGTGGCATCAAATGGCTATCGGTAGCTATCGATGACCCGAACTATGCTCAGTCTGTGCAGCAAGGAGAGAAGATATGTATAGCCGCTCTCAAATGTTTCACAGGGTGGATCTTCTATGCTCAATCAGAGTTCAAAGACAGCCCAGAGAAGCTACAACATCTTCGCTCCGTCAACGAGCTTGCTCTAACATGCCTTGAATATCATGTTGAGGATGCAATGGAACTTGTCGCGGAGATTCTTGAAAACTACCCTACGTTCTTCGAGAAAAAGCACCAAGAAATTCTATGGGCGGCCATCTCTGGTCCTTGGGGTCTGGAAATACTGAAAAACTCCGATGCCGAAACCGTCTCACTTGCAAGAATCATTGTGGCTTATGGACAAATTCTGCTCGAGTCCAAGGTCATCTACACCCAGCCGGATAATGCGCACTACCAACAAGTCATGTCATTCCTGCATGACCTCCTCAAATATCCGGAACCAGTAGGCGCGGAGGATGAGGTTGCTCCTGTAGTGCTTGACTTTTGGAGTAGCTATGTCAGCGCTATGTCCGAAGAAACATTCCTGTATCCCTCAGGGGAGCAGGTACCGGCATGGATGGATGCTGCCAAGGCCAATGTCCTCCAAGCCATATCCGAGCTTGTCCAGAAGATCATTTACCCGCCAGCCGACGTTACTGACTCTTGGGATTCGGATGCCAGAAAGACATTCAAGGTATTCCGTATCGATGTTCGCGACATCATTATGGATGCCTACGAACCCTTACGAGATGTTTTGACTGATCAATTCGTTGACTTCGCACTACATGGTTTGAGCGCAGGCAAATGGCTTGATCTTGAGACCGGCCTTTTCGGGCTCATCGCCATTGCCGATGCATTGACTCAGAGTTCGGACAACCGTATGCTCAGACTGTTCGCGCAACCACTATTCTCAACAATATCGAGCAGCCCAGGTGTACCTGCGATAACACGGCGGACTGCTGTTGAACTCGTCGCGGCTCTGAACCACTTTTTTCTCCGGAATCCGCAATTTCTCCCCCAAGTCCTCCCCTTTCTCCTTACTGCTTTGGCTCAGCCAGCAATCGCACATGGTGCTGCAAAGTCCTTTGCCTCGCTATGTTCCGAGTGTCGCAAGTCTCTGACAGGAGAGTTGGCGTCTTTCTTCCAAATGTACGAACAGTTCATTACCTATGCGACAGCCGAAGAATTCACCAAAAGCATGGTTCTGAAAGGCATTGCTGCCATAGTTCAAGCCCAGGAATCAGAAGAGAAGCAGTTAGAAGGCGTACGGCAACTCTTTCAGTACATCACGCGCGATGCCATGCAAGCGATCAACATCACCAAAGAAGGAGGGGACATGGAGCAGGGCCAAGTGCTCGCATTGACAACGTTAAAGTGTTTGGCAAACATAGGAAAAGCTATGCAAGCTTCAGACGAGGAAGTGATAGATCTCGAATCTGACAAGAAGCCTTCTACATTCTGGTTACAAGGACCAGGCAAGGAAATCCAAAACCAAATCATTAATCTCGTCAACTACATGACCCAGGTGTTCTCCGGTAATGACGAGATCGTCGAGGCCGCGTGTAGTGTTCTGCGTACTGGGTTCAAGGAGACAGTGTCAGGGCCCTTTGTCCTACCACTTTCTGCGGCGATTGATTTCATCACCAAGACGACATTGCAGACCCCAAGACTTCCGTTTGTGCTGGAAACAGCGTGTTGTTGGATCTCGTCACACAAGCACGAACAACCCGAAGGCTTTCAAGAGCAAGCCCAGCGTTTGCTCCAGCACAACCTGAGCATCATGCAAGCTCTGCAACACCCAAGAAATGACCCTGAGATTGCGGTTGGCTGTATTGAGCTTATCCAGAACTTCATCAACGCTGACCCTGGTCTCCTGAAGCAAGCATCCCCGGAAAATCTATCCGGAATGTTTGGTTTCACGGTTGAGTCGATCAAGTCTCCTGAGGTGTTGCCGAAACGCGCAGCTGCCAAGTTGTGGAAAGATATCTTTGAGCTCGCAGGCAACCCACATAGCACATACCATGCTACGACCCAGGAGATTGTGGCTCACTTCGGGCCCTCGGTCTGCTTTGCACTAATCGCGAACATCTGCGGAGAAGTAGACCACAGTAGCTTAGAGCACATTGTAGCGCCCCTTCGTGCTTTTATGAGGGCCGACAAGAACGCAAGAGCATACATCACAAACTCATTGGCGGAGCAGCCACTTCTCCAACGCTTGCAACAAGACCAGGGCGTTCAGGACATGGTGCGAAAACTCATTGAAAGCATGTCTAGGTATGTTTGGCCGATAGCCATGATGCGTGTATTCAAAGCTAACCTATGTACAGGAACGCAAGGAACAGTGTGGCTTTCAAGGACACGGTAAAGGCCTTCTGGTCGAGTTGCAAACAACTGCAGATGCAGCTCCAACCACAAGTGATGAACCCAGCGCATCGCTTTGCCCAAGGTTTCCCTCAACCGGCTGCATACTGAGTGACCTGTTGATAATTCGTTGGATTTAGAATTCAGCAAACGCAGCCATGGCGAACGTCAGACCAAAGGACAATTTGAAAGCCACATTGTCTTGAACCAGCGACCGGACGTTCATGGACTTTAGCCGGCGCTGGAGGAATGAGTACGGTATGATGTGGATTCCTCGCGACTCGATGAACTACCACATGGGTCAATCTTGTTTTTCACGTTCAAAGCATAAGCATGGAGGGCGGGTGATGGGAAGTGCATAACAGGGACGATATTCCCAGGATGTAATGTTCGGTAAAAGAAGTATATCCCAGATAGTTGTATAGAGCCTCAATGACTGAGATGATAAACTTACCTGTACAGCAAAGATGCCTAACCCAATCAATATAGCCAGCGGCTTGCTGAAGACGCTAATTCCCAACCCTCCAATAACACCGAGAATGCTTCCCATGCTAATTTGTCGAATTGCTCTGGGGTTTACCGCACCTGACTGAGTAATAACGGGTGTTCTTGCTTCAGCGGCATAGTTGCTCTTCAAGTCACTAGTAATCTTTGTGATGGGATCCGGTCCATCGCAGCGTATGCGTTGCGCATTTCGGAATTGATGTGCTAGCAGCGGTGTCGAGAGAATGAGCGGCGTGCTGAGCATCAGGCCTCTACGGAGACCTGGCAGAATAAACAACATATTTACCTGTCTCTGTGGGCGTCTAGGCTCACGGGCGAGCTGTTGCTGGTGTAGGTATTCGGAAAGCTGTCTCTCGAGGCTTCGGTCGGCTGTCGTGATGCGTGCAGAGGAGCGGATAGCACGTGCCGGTAGCAGGGTATGTGGAGCCGGGATGTGTATGGGAAGTTGCGTTCTTGTCAAACCACTCAATCCCAATGGCATTCGGTACATGTATGTTTGTGCTGGAATAGATTACTGACTTCTGGGGAAGAGCTGAAATCCGAGGATAGTGATGTCATTGGCTCACTAGCATATTTGCTAAGCCATCTTGGGCATAGCAGGACCCTGAGTTTGGGCGCCCCAAACGTAACGTCGCGTCTTCCAACACCATGTTGGACGTGTTGATCTCAACTAGGCACTATTTGGCGCTCGCCATGACAACTTTCGCTCCTTAAAATCTCTCAATTGACTAAAACACAGGTGGCTGGATCGCAATGGCGCTTCGAACGCTTTTTCTGACGGTCGCAAATCTTCTGATCCCAGTCGCGATACTGGTCTTCGCAACTGGCTTCTTTCCTTACAAACCGTTTATGCCGGGTCTTGCCCAGTATGAAGAACTTGGGTTCTCTGAAAAACTGGGCAAGGATTGGCAAAAGCCGCCTACTCCGCCGTTCGACAAAGTTGTCTTCATGGTGGTTGACGCGCTGAGAAGCGACTTTGTGTATGGCGAGGAGAGCGGCATGTCCTTTGTACAGAGGTACGACAGCCCGCTGGAAAGTCTGATACAGAGTCGCATCATGGCTGACATCCCTTTAGTCTAATACGCGACGGAACCGCACTACCGTTCACGGCTCACGCAACCTCCCCTACAATTACCATGCCACGTGTAAAGGCCATTACCACAGGCTCTATTCCCTCCTTCGTAGACGTAATCCTTAACTTTGCCGAATCAGACACGACGTCGACCCTCGCGACGCAGGACACATGGCTCGCGCAGATCAGAGCAAAGGACTTTGAAAATGGCAAAGGGAAGCTGGTCATGTACGGCGATGATACCTGGCTGAAGCTCTTTCCAAATGTTTTTGAGCGCGCAGATGGAACGAGCAGCTTTTTTGTCTCGGTCAGTCATGAGCGTCCTGTCGTATATAGGAACAATAGAATGTTGATTTCAAAGTGCAGGATTTTACAGAGGTTGACAATAATGTGACGAGGCATGTTCCAAATGAGTTGCTGAACAGTGACTGGAATGCAATGATTATGCATTATCTGGGTCTGGATCATATTGGGCACAAGGCTGGTCCGAAGAGGTGAATGCTGCGTTCAACTTGGTTAGGATTCAAAGTATTAACCGTCGCATAGCCCCAATATGGTTCCCAAACAGATTGAAATGGATGAAATTGTTCGCGACATTTACTCGGCTATCGAAAACGAGGACCACCTCTCCGACACTCTGTTCGTTCTTTGTGGCGACCATGGTATGAATGACGGCGGCAATCATGGTGGCTCCTCTCCTGGGGAGACATCTCCAGCACTTGTCTTTATGAGCCCAAAGCTTACCAAGATCACCAAACCCGCCAACAGAAAGAGTCCAGTCAAGCCCAAGACCGAAGGCGAGTTTGAATACTACCGCATGGTTGAGCAGAGTGATATCGCTCCAACACTGGCTAGCTTGCTTGGATTTCCGGTCCCCCAAAACAATCTCGGTGTCTTCCTTGAGGATTTCCTTCCCTTTTGGGATGCGCGTAAGTAACAATGCTGGCTGATAGATGGCTATGACTGATGATGGTTAGCTCTGGATCGCATCCAGCTTCTCTACCGCAACGCGAAGCAAATGAAGAAGATTGTGGCAGTCAAGTACACCAATCTCAAGTTCGAGGACTCGTTCGTAAAGTCGGGCCATGCTCCAGAGTGCGCCGAAGGATATGATGTATGTTCTGTGACAATCCCCACAGACAGTCAGTTACTAATGTGCTTAGGCAAATGATGGTCAAAAGCTCGCTTGTCTCTGGCGAGCAATTATCTCTTCGTTGGCAGACGGAAAGAATGATGTTACAAGCTTTTACAAGGTACGTATTGCGTCGCTCGCTGCCATAGTTCGGAAGATTCACACTAACAATATCAGTTCATGCACCTGGCTCAAGAAACCATGTCCAGCACAGCATCCAACTACAATCTGCCACGCCTCTTCATCGGCACAGGCCTAGCTTTCCTCATATGCATATTATCCTTCTTCACTCTCCCTTCCTTCCGACCCATCACTCCAGCCGGCATCTACTTCGGCCTATCCCTTGCTCTATACGCCATCCTCATGTTCGCATCCTCCTACGTGGAAGAAGAGCACAACTTCTGGTACTGGACCGCATCAGGCTGGTTCTTCTGCCTTTTCCTGCAGAACATGCGCAAGGAATGGTACAGCCAGTGGATCTTCCACCCCGCTATCATGGCGTTGGCCGTACACAGAATCATACGGAGATGGAATCAGACTGGCCAGAAGTACGCTGGCGCGGATGATATTGTGAATAGCGGCTTGTTTCATGGGAGATACTCTGCTATCCTGTGGATATTCATCGGAGTCACGTATATGGATCTTACGATTCGGCTAGCCAGGCACGTCGCACGTTCCGTTGCGACATTTGATTCTGACCAGAAAGCTCGTACCGTGGAGCTTGAATCGACGGATCAGCACCGCCTGCTTGGTACAATTGCTGTATTACCGCTATGTGGAACAGCATTCGTTTTCAAGCTTGCCTTCACGGCAAAGGACGCCCCAGAGATGACGAGCGGCATCAACGCAGACCTGATGGCGAAGATTGATACGTTGGAGCTTGTCGGCCTTGCTCGTATGGTCTTCGGTGGTGTTCTTCTGAGTGGAGTCTGGATCGCATTTGCCGAGTGGACACGCTCGAACAGGAGAAAAGCGCGTGGGAGGCAAGGCAACGGCGGTACGTCAACCATCCATCTAATCTCCATACCCTTTGCCTTGTAAAGAACAATCGCTAACAAAAATTTAACATTCAGATCTCGCCGTCGCCTTCTTCGACCTAACAACCCTCTTCCTCCTCACCCAAACAAAAGCAGAAAACATCCCCCTCTACTTCCTCTTCCGCCTCCAAAACCTCTTCCTCTGTACGTTTCCCCCCTTGCCCCTCCCCTCCCCCCTAAAAAAACTCAAACAAAGAAAACTGACCGACACAACCAGCCCTCCTCACCCTAACCCCAGCATCCATAACCCTAACCACCCTCCTCCTCTCCCAAACCTCCTTCTTCGCCCTCGCAAACTCCAACTCCATCTCCTCTATCTCCCTCTCCAACTCCTACAACGGAATCTCAACCTACAATATCTTCGCTGTCGGTCTCCTTGTCTTCGCATCCAACTGGGCTGGGCCTATATACTGGTCGCTAGCCGGCTTGCTGCTGCTGGGTCGCCATGGTGGCACGCAGCGCTTCGTGGATACGCGTGAGATGCATGTTGCGGATTGGGTGGCCAAGGAGCGTGAGTGGTTGGGTGAGTTGGCGGGGAGGGAGCAGGATGCTAGGGACAAGAGGGGAGGCTGGGAGGCCTGGGTAGGGCATGTGGCAGTGCTGACATTTTGGACGGGGGCGATGCTGGCGGCGGTTATGTTGGCTTGTATGGTATTGAGACAGCATTTGTTTATTTGGACGGTGTTTAGTCCCAAGTATCTGTTTGCCATGGCGTGGGGAGTTGCATGGCATTTGGGTGTTACGGTGGGGTTGGGTGGGTTGGTTTGGTGGTTGGGGAGCTGGTGAGGTTGGAGGGGTGTGTGTGTGGAGAGTGTAGTGGAGGGGTGGGTAGGAAAGAAGGATGAAAATATGCGTATCTTGTGACACTGATTTACTTGAGATTTGTAAGGTTTTGCGGATAGTCTTTGGTACTTTAGCTAACGCGTTTCTGATCTTCTACCTCTTCAGTGGATGCATGTGTGTATGCTGAGGTATTCTCACTCCCCCCGTTTCTTCCTCTTCTGTGCTAGCTCCCTCTGATTCTCCCTCTTCTATTATCACACCCCCTGTATCATCTTCTTCCTCTATTATCACTCCCCCAGCCTCCTCCTCTTCATGTATTGCTATCCCTCCCCCATTCTCCCCTCCTTCAACCCTTATTCCTTCTGTCTCCCCGATACTCTTCTTTCTCAATTCCTCCCTGCTCCTCTGCGCATCTTTCTTCCACCGTTCACGAACCCTCTTCTGTGCCGTTCCTCTCATAACTTCCTTTGTCAGTTCCTTCTTCTCACGCGCGTCCTCGACGACACTCCAGCGCACTCCGTCTTCGGCCAATTCTCTCGGATCATAGCGCGAAAGCTCAACAAACATTTGTTCACCGCAATATGTGCATCTGACTAGGTCGCCAGGCGCAACACCGGGTGGAATGGAGCCAGGAATTTTGATGGGATTGCTTGAGGTGTGTGGGGGTCTATATGCAGGTTGAAGAAGACGTTTGGTTAGTAGACTGCTTTCCCCTTTCTATGTCCCTGACTGAAGTGGAGACTCACACTCTGGATGAGCTCGCAACTCCCGACCCAGCATCGTGGCCATCCTTTCTCTTATCGACCCCGGAATCATCTTTTGTGATGCCCCTCTCGTTCAGGTTTCCACAGTACTCGCATCGCCACCAGTCTTGCGTCTTCGCCATGTCCACTATCTTCTCCTTTCTAGCCTCTTTCTTCTTATATGCGTCCTCGCGCCATGTATCTGATATGGGATTTCGTGTAATGTCTGGCCCGCGTCTCTGGGCTGGGAAACTTGGGTCGTGATGGCCTAGTAGAGGCGTTGTTGGCAAGCGAGTGCAATCGTGTTGGGGCTCATATGGGAACTGTTCTGGAAAGGTGGAAATCTGAGGCTCTAGGGATTGCGGTTGGAATGGCTGTGAAGCAGTGATTTGAGACATGGAGAGACGCGCTAGACCTGAAGAAATGGATGAATTCCGACTGCGGATTTGGACTCTGAGGGAGTGAGGATGTAAGCAAGGTGCAGAATTTAGAAGAATTGAAGTCTGTGAGAGCAGTTTTGTGTAGGATAGTCAGCTCTTCTGCTTCCTCGAGTGGTTCGCGTGCTTTTGTGATACGAAGGTCAGAAAGGGATGCAAGACATACACATCATTCTCTATTTCCTCTTGGCTTCTCTTTGAAAACGGCACGTTGGTACTTCTCTTGATTTCTGGGGGTGCAGTGTTCCCGTCGTCACTACAAACACCTCGTTAGCACTTATTGCCGGAGTCATCCTTCACTAATTGTCTTTGGAGATGTGACCAGAAATCAAGTTGTACCCTTGACCAGAATCTTCGGAAGTCGACTCCCAATCGTCTGAGTTGTCTTGACTCATTGCGTAAGGTTGCAAAGTAGTGAGCAGTATTGCTGTATAGAAATTTTATGACGCGAGAGTGAAATACAAGAGGTTCACTGACAGTGCAAAATGCTAGGAGGTGAGACAAGGTGCGCGATGAGTGTCTGGAAAGTGTACTTGACACATGCAGAATGCTCGCTGTCTTTGGGGTACCTTGGATGTCATCTCACATGATTTCATTTCCACCAGTAACGGATCTTGGAAACGGGTTTCGCAAAATATGTTGAGCAATCTTGTCAAGCTATATCAATGTCTCAAAACATTGAATTCCCTACGGAGTGATGATTCATGACGGTACGACCCTGTACCAAGGATGGCTACCACTTCTTGTGGTTTCTTTTAAAAGGTCTTACACTCTAGACAAGTTAACCAGAAAGTAATCAAGTACTATAAGTTCTGGGTTTTGCCTATCGTCATGTCCTAAGGCTATTGTAAGGGGCGTTAAACTTGAATCACTCCATCACTCCAACTGCAAATCCTGCTTCAAATGCTACTGCTAAAATCGCAAGGAAGTGTACAAATGCTCGCCATCAGATGCTATCCAACAGCATGCCCAGTCGCTTGTCAACAAACGCACATTATGTGTTACCAGAAATAGAAAGCCACGATGCTGATGCAAACAGTGTTAGTGCATATGAATCATCATCTACCTTGAATACTCGGTAGCTAAAGATAAGCTGGGATATCAGCCGCTTCAAACACAGGGTAGCTAGGGTTGATAAGTACAGGGTGTTGTGTATCTACCAAGGATGTGCACTGTCGGTACCTGCGACAGCAACGGCCGTGCGTCCCAGCAGAACCACATGCTACATAGCTAAGTCAGTAACCTTACCGTTAACCCCACATCGACAGAATACTCCCACCCTCTATAGCAGACTTCTTGTTTCAATATAGTAAATGCTCAGAAATACAGGGCTAGTCATGTGAGTCGGACCGGAGGAGCCAAAGCGACCACATAGCCTGCACTAAACACGATAAGTTAAGACGTGCTTAGTTTCACATTTTGCTCTGGTCATATTATACCACCATAACATCATGATAGATACACCTTTTGTCGCGATTATCTCTCGTTCATGATACGCAGGTATACATAGAGGTAGCAATGTAGTGGAGCGTTGACATATCGACAGACGGTGTAAAACAGCCATGCACTACAAACCCAGTTCAACATAAACCTCCGGTCCAATCACACCATCTGTCAAAGCGCATTTTCTTGGCTGCGACGCTACCTAGTGTAGAAACATAGGTCAAACAGGATCAGAGCGCCCTATGTAAAACGTTGCAGAACATGCCTAGATGTTATGCTCTAAAACGGCCGGAACGTTCCGTACGTGCGTAGGACCAATCAGAGACGGGGGATCTATACATTCACACTAGAGCAGATATAGATGACCTAACTCAATATAGATCTACCCTTCTCTACTCGACAGTCAAGTTCAAGGGATGATGTTCTGGATAGGCTTGACTGAATCGCTACTCGTAACTTGGACGACCTTGGCTAGCTAGGTGGTAACATTTCTTGACAGTTGACACATCCAGGCTTGTCCGAATATCCAATGCTGCGCAACACCGTATACCTAAACACCTGATGATGTGCGTGCACCACCTTGTTGTCGCGTGGATCTGACCACTGTTACTTTTTTTTATCGTGTTTCTGAGGCTCATGGTTCGTAGAGGATTAACATCTTGGATGAAGGAAAACCTTGGATGCGAAAAACCATGTACGTCTGCTTTGTCTGCTTGGCCTACAGGCTAGCTACGAAAGCACCATGGTTTTACGAATACCATGGTAGTGTGTATATTTTTAGATCATATTGGAGTTACATAGCAGTCTTCTACAGACAAGGTATCCTACCTATTAAGGCCAAAGCCCGATCAGAAGACAATCATTTATCTTTTGCTATGGTCCAGCATGTGAGTCAGACCTTTCTAACGAGAATACTGTAATCTAGCGGCAGAGCAGTTTCGAAACGATATAGTGGAGAATGTTCTTAAAATACACATCATGGTTTTTGTACCAGTAAGATCTGAGCCATCCGTGATCCGCGCCCACAGAGCACATCCATGAATAAGGCATTACTATCCTTGGCTCAACTAATGCTGAACTTTCAGAACAGCACTAAAGTGCTTCTAAGCAACGCTAGAAACCTTTTGCTGGTTAGCATGGCCAATCAGTCGATTTTTCCCCTGTACTTTCTCAGTCGAACATAGATTAAATCACTTTTGAAGTGTTCCCCAGAACATGCACACATCAAACTGAAACATCATGCCGCTGTCAAGATGCCACTGCCATGCGGCAAAGGTATATGGGGGCCAATTATTATGGACTAGTCTGCTCAGAACAGCAGATAATTGATTCTGTATAAAGACTATCAAAAAACGAGTTTACAGAAGCATCACTCACACTCTCATTCACAACCATCACTCACTGTCATTCACAACTACCACTTACCAAGTCAATCATTCTTTCTCCAAGTCTCTTTTAAGATGCATTACTCCCTTGCCTACATCATCGGCACCGCCGTTCTCGCCAGCGCAGCGCCCGTCCTTGAACAGGGTCTTAACATTCCTTCAATTGTACAATCAAGCTCATCTTTCAAGAAACCCATGATTTCTAACTCAAAATCCAGGACGTCCTACCCTCCTATGCTATCAATCCTCGCCCCGATAACCACATGGACAAACCTAACCATGTGTCCAAACGCGCTATAGCCAGTATCATCGCCGGCAGTGTGGCCTCAGCAGCGGGTGAGCAGCTCAGCCTCGCACTCGCCGGGATACTCAAAAAACTGCTACCTATCACCGAGTGGGACCCCGCTCGTGAGGCTTTTACTGAGGAAGCGACTCTGTCACTGTGGAACAACAACCCAGACCCGGCCAAGTGGGTTGCGGCTGTGTGCTACAACCAGGCATGGGATGTCAGCAACAAGGCAGGCATTTCGGACGTGGTGAGCTTGAAATTCAGTCTCGGTGCTTTTAATACCGACTACGATTGCATGTACATTGGGAAGGGCACGCAGTTTTTCACCCAGGGTGATGGTGGTTTTATCAACGTAAGTGTTCTTTTGATATCTTTTCTTGAGCCAGGGCTAAGTTTGATCTGTAGCTTCGTTACCAATACGACGACAAAGCTTGCAAATATGATCCTATCAGCGGTGATCTTTCTTGCTAGAAGAATCTTAGGGATAGACACGGGTTTTTGTGGATGGCGTTGAGGTTTGGATTTTTCTTTTCATGGTTTTCATTTCTTCAAAATTTAAAATTCAAAAAAACTAGAGGATTGGGCATGAACAACGGTTATGCAGTTGTTGGAAGACAGCTGCAGATATCTTGTAACGATTACGAACATTTTCTTATATACGGCCTTGCAATTGATATTATCATATAAATCCCTCGTCTTCCGTTGTTGGCTAATAACCAGAAATTCCAAGCTAGATTATTTAGCAATGAGTAGCCAGCAGTGAGCAGCCGGAGGAGCCAGGTTAGTGAGTAGCGGGTAGTTACGGTAGTAGACAGACAGAACAATATTGGCACTAAAGTTTTCATCCTCTTTATCGCCGCTTACGAGCTGTAAGTATGATAATATATTTAAATATGTGTGTAAATCGACAAATAAGAAATCTTGTATTACGGTTACTTTGTCAACGAACCATGGTTAACCGCTAGTTTATCTTCACGTGATAGGCAGCAGATTCTGAACAACTACCATGAGTGAGAAGATATAATATTTTCATTAGCTTGTCCTGGAATTATAAGAACCCCGCGTCCCTTTTGTGTTGCTTTCTCACTACTACTACTACTACTACTACTACTAGAGTCTCACCATACCTATGAGTACATGGGTCTGACCCCCGAAGCGGCACGGTTGATATATAACGATGGAAAGAAGATACGCGATGGTATCATGGACAATTATGGCGAAGAATTCGATTCAGAGTTCCTCGAGTGTAGTCTTGAGGCATACTTGGTCCAGAGAGTTACTGAAGTCTGTGATGATGTACTCGCAGCTGGAGATTGAGACAATTGGATGGAAGCAATTACAGCGGTTGGTATCAAGAAAGAGCCCCAAGATGCTATAATGAATGAGGAGTTCGAAGCTATCCGTGGTACTCAGTCTCTCCAAACTTGACTCGAGGAAATCTTCGGCAACTACTTCCGCACACTCGAACATGTAAACGAGCACGTCTTAGAACAAGAGCAATCATTAGGGCCGAATCCAAGGAGAAGAGCGACCGAAGACGATGTGGTGATACCGCCGCCCCCAGGACATCGGGTCTTATTCAAGAGCGTCGAGTTCCATAAAGCACAAGCTGTATTCGGTACCGAAGAAACCGATAATGGCGAAATGTCTCAAGAACTCAACCTTCTCCCATTGCTTTCATCGAGATACTCTACAGACCTCTGCCGCTATGGTGGCCTATATCTCACAGATGCACTCTGGGTAGCCAAGGCACATGCGCTGTACCCGAAGCGCACTTGTCCACCTGCTGACATCCGGACTCTTGAGCTACATGCTCCAAACGAGCACTTTGACAAGCTCAAGGTGTGGGAGCTTAGTTTCGATGACACATTTAAGGAAATCGTTTAGAGCCATAGGTGCGGAAATTCTATTTCAAAGCATTTGATGAAGATTCAATCCGCCTTCCAAATTCTTCACGCTCCCTGTACTACGCAAAACTACAGGCTAGGACATTGGAATCAGATTACGGACAGGCATTTGCTGACTAGGATGATTACTGATGAGTATGGAGCACCTAAGCAAGAGGTGGCGATGCAATACGTGTGGCCCAACCCTGAAGCAATATTCGATCTTAGCGAAGATTGCAAGGACAAGACGCGTCTGGGGAAGCCACTCAAGGACTGGTCGCTTGTTAAGGAGCTGGAGAAAAACACTTTGGTGAAGGAGAGGAGTGTTCTTTAGGATTGAATGGGGCTCGAATTCTATAGGTTGATGGTTTGAGGAGGGGTTTATGGTTTATTAAATTTCTTCACATTTTGTTCGGGTGATCGAAGGGGCTCTATAGTTTTGGTACTGAAGAAGCTTTCTCTACATCTCTTCTACTAACCACTAAATCCAGATGCACTTGTATACAAATATCGACATAGCTCAGCAATATTCCTCAATGTGTTTTTGCAAAATCTAGTTTTGGAAGCTTTAATAACGTGAAATAGTATTTAACGTAGCCTAAAGGATAAAGAAGCATTCGTTACGCTAAAAAAAACAAATTGTACAAAATCCAAAATCATAAACCCATAAAACTCCCTCTCTTACCCATCTACACCAACTCAATTCCAACCCCAACCCCTCAAAACGCCCAAAATCAAACTCCCCGCATCCACCATAAGCCCAAGCCCCGTGCAATACTCAACCAATACTATCCAATCCTTCACCCCTATCTTCCACTTAGCACCCACCGCCACCACCACCATCCCCTCCACAACCACCCCCTCCATCACCCCCGCCCCCTCCACTATACCCACCACTATACCCCCCACCAGTATACCCATACGCACTTGTTGTACTATTATACCCTCCACTATACCCGCTATTCTTGTGTTTGCGATCTTGTTTTTTGTTCTTAGTCACGTACCGCGGTGGCTCGGGGTAGTGGTAGGGTTCTGGTTTGGAAGAGCGGCAGCCCATTTTGTCGTTGGTTTATGTTTGTTGCGAGATGGAATCGCAAGGGTCGTGTAGGTAGTTTGTTTTGTTGATTGATTGACGATTTTGTTTGGTGACCGGATGTTATGCTCGGTGTGGATGAGATAGGGTATGTGTGAATGTCCGGACTTCGATAAAAGGTGTTTTGTTGGAGATGAGTGTCTGGTACCGAAACAAGTACCACTGGAATAACTATCTCAGAAAATCAAATTTGCTGCGCAAATGCTAATTGACGTGTTAAAAAAAAGAATCGAAAATTCGTATATATCGGAAGCGTTGTCGAAAGCAAGTAGTAAAGTTTGATGATGATGATGATGCTATACCACCACAATCCCACCCTACCCTTATATATCCATCTCACTCTCCCTCCATCTCATCTCTCTATCCGCAGTACACATTCATCTACCCTATGTCAGCCCATGGAATCTGCCTCGCAAAGCCCACTCTCATCAGGCCTCCCACTCGCCTACCCTTGCCTCCCCTACCTCACCTGTCCACGTGACCATCACACAGCCCTCAAGGCGGACAATGCAACTGCGAGCGCAGCCTCGCTACATCCTCATACAGTCATCGGAGAATTGAGAAAGGGCAAAAAGGAAGGCGGGTGTGGAGGCGAGGGGCCTAACTAGTCTCGTGGACACCGAGTTTTGGCAGCGGGAGAGCGGGAGTGGGTGGGGGGCTGTGCACGCACATATCCAGAAAGGGAAAGAATAGAGCGCGCAGGAAGGCGTGGAAGTCGAACTAGCGCCAGCACGCAGGGATTCGCAAGGGTTCGCGGTGAGTAGGATTGGGGATAGCGCAAAGGTCGTATTTCGCATATCTTGAATGCAATCTAGAAACGGAAGTAAAAGAGCGCGCAGGAAGGTGTAGTGGAGAAGTGGGTTATAGACCGGTCAGATAGATAAAAGGTACTAATAGAGCGAAAACCGCGTTAGTTCGATGGCTGGTAAGAAACACCGAGCAAGGCGCATTTCGTCGAGGCAGACAGAGAGTGAAACAGTGGGAGATAGTCGGTGCGTGAAAATGGTATTGTAAGATACAAGTATTAACCTATCAGAGTCTCATTCGGGAGAAGAAAAATGGGCCATGTTATCGCAAATTCTCCTGTCGTTCAGAGAAGAAGGAAGAGATAAAAACGTATAAAAGCAAGAGAGATGACAACACAAAGACATGACGGGATAGGGCCATGAGAACAAAAACGCAAAGTCTGAACGAAAAAAAGCGTAGCCAAAGTTAATGAAAACATCTGCTCATCCTCACCAATCTCCCCCCCCCTTCAGCTCCAACTCTCTCTACTGCTTGCGCTGCTGTCTTGTAACTTCCAAAAGGGGCGCCTTGCTGCTGTCTTAGTGCAAAAAATTGATGTAAGCCAATGCAATCTATCAGTCGTACTCATCTCGCTGTTCTTGTGCAAGCAACATCAATAAAAGCCCAGAAGCCGTGACATGAGTCAAATCATTTGCGCCCCTTGTGCTTTGATGGCTTTGAATTGCTGTACCGATCCAGAAAACGAGTATCCAAGAAGAAGCCATCTTCGCTACCAGTCCCTATCCAATATTCATTACACGGCCAACTTGCGATTCCTAAAGAGCAGGAATGTGGTCGATCCATCCTCGTTCGCGCGCTCTTACTTTCCACCTTGCTTCTTAGCCTTGAGCGCAAGGTGCGAGTACACCCATCCACCACCCAGTGCGAGCAATACACCAAACCATTCTCTTCCGCTGAGGATCTTTCCCTCGCTGTACCATCCTATGCTCAGAATCAAAATAGTCTTAAGATGGCTGACGATGTTGAAGGTCAAGGCGCTGGTCCTTCCAATGATCAAGAACTGACTCAGGTTGTACATGGAAGCCATGATACCCGATGCGCATACGCTCCAGAGGATATCGGTGGGCACAGTCGAAAGATCAGGAAGAGTGTCGAAAAATGGGACAAAGGGAATAAGCAAGCAGACCGAAATGGGTGCCTGGTTGAGCAGAAGCTGAGGAGGCGATACGGCAAAGTCCTCAATCTTCTTGCCAATCCAGATTTGGTACAGGGCAGTACTGCAGAAAGCCAAGGTTGCGATAATGACACCAAACAATTGGGTCTTGGCCGCTTCGTTGATGGTGAAGGAAACTCCAATGCATGTTGCAAGAATAGCGGCCAGCATGTATCGCGTAACGTACTTTCGGAAAAGGACAAAGTTGATGAGAACGACCGTGGGTGTGGTCATAACCTTGGAAAGCTGGTAGAAGCCAATCGAGTTGAAGGTCAAGCTAAGGTTGCCAAGAACAACATAGCCAGCGAAGAAGCCGCAGACGGGTAGCATCTGCCAGATGTTGAGTTTGACGGCCTTGAAGGCGTAAAAGGGCCGCAGCGTCGAAATGAAGAGAACGAGACCGGTGGCGGTGAAATGCCACATGACGACCATGAGTTGGCATGCCTTGAGCTGCTTGTCGCTGAATACTCTACGTGGCGGTTAGCAAACAGGTTTCCAACGCGGTCGGCGTTTGTCGTCCCATACCGTTTACTCAGGAAGATCAATCCCAACGTTGAGAGCGTGTTGAGTGCGATCCAGAAACATGTTATCAGCTTGTCCTTGAGCGATATTGGCGTAGGTTCTGTGACAGGTTTCTCGAATGTGGGCAGCTCCTCGAGCTCGTGGGATTCACGCGGGTCGATGTTGTCAACAAGACCCTCGATGGAGGGGCGTTTTTCCACTGCATGTCTGTCAGTTGTTGATCTCTACTTTTTATGAAATGGCGCATAGCCACGCGATGGGTCTAAGGTTCGGATGATGATCGCGGTTTTGACGTACCCATGGTGTATGGATGTGGTGGTGTATGTAGCGAGCGAGAGTGGGCGGGCTCGTCTACACTATGCCTTCATGCCAATAGCAAAGTCGTGTCGGCAATAGGAGAGCAGAAGTAAGGCCAGGGCGCGCAAGTACTAGATGGGGCGTTGTGCGTGCGGTAGCGGGTGGGACGGGAGGTGCGGCGGTGCAGGTGAGGCGTCCGGACCGAATGCAGCGATAGGCGATGGCGAGGGCGAGGGCGAGGGCAATGGCGGCAGCAGCAGTAGCGACAACAGCAGCAGCAGACGAAGAGGGCGGAGATGACAGGCGGGTGGCGAGGGTTTTGTAGAAGCGCAAGCCGGTGAGATGGCTAACGTGTCGTGAGGGCGGAGAGAGAAACCAAGGGGTGTACCAGCGGGAACCAAGTAAGATGCTATCCGAAAGGGATCCTCACCCGCCAAGGAAACATGTTGAAGGGGGCAAAAGAGGGCTGCAGGGTTTCGTCGTACTGGCCAGCCACGCAGCCCAATCGGCCGTCGCCTAGCAGGACCGTGTCAGCCAAATATCTTAACTTTGAACATTTAATTTTAGATGGTAATGCGGTTGCGCTACTGCTTACGGACAAGATGGCCTTTGTTTCTGGCGCTGTCGCTGGCTGTCGGTACCGCTCCTCGCATCCTCTCCCTTTTGGGTCTTCTCTCCCTTGGCGCTTCAACGCTCTGGCCGTTGGCTACCATGTCTTGCGTGTCCATGGCATGCTGATCAGGCATTGTCTGTCTGGAGATGAAATCGCAGTATTCCGCGACATCCGAATCTGCTCTGCCATGCCTCAGCCTTTACGTTGGCCCGTTACACAGGTTTCCCCGAAAAAACCCTTGCATGAGCCCCTAGTAGTATGTAGCATAAGTGAGCCCCAGCCCGTCTACCAAGACCTACTCAACGTATCAACTGTACCAGCCCGAGTATGCTGATGCGCCCAACGATCCTGAGTTTGACTTGCTGACTGTTGCATACTCACTATGCATCAGCGAGGGACCATGCTTGCAAGTGGAGATTTGCCGCCCGTATTGGAAATTGCGCCACACGTCCTCGAGTGGCAGCCACTCTCAGCCACAGCAGTACAGTGCGATCGTCACTCATTGCGCCATTCACTGCTGCTCCCGTTGGCGCCAAGTTTTTTGCATATATGCATTTGTACATACATACATACATATGTATTATGTATGTACACAGAGTATTGCAGTGTCGCTTCCGCCAGCAGCACAATGGATGCCACCCAATCTCCAACTACTGGCGCGCCAGAGCAACTAAACGTCATAGAGGGATACGAACACAGATCTCCCCCAATACACGTTCACATAATCCACTAGTCACATGTACATACATCTTAGGTAACCATGCTTCGTCAACCCTCTATCCTTTCTAGCAACCAGGGAACACACACACACACACACACACACAAATATACCACGTCATCAGCCTGCATGCCTGAGAAAACATCATATCTAGATTTTTAAAGACCCCCATCATCTATGTATGCAGTCGACACAATACCTAACTAGGCAATGCCAGCAGTGACAACGACGACGACCCTAGCGCATGGAGAAAGTTGCAATAATGTACACAATGCAGAACCCATCAACCATACAGTAATAAAAGGAAATCCAACATGATCAAAACCCCCGATCACGAACATTTAGATATGCTGCCGCTTCTTGCTCCTAATTATAGATATAACGAAAATGTGTGATAGTCATACACAGAATTTAGACTTCGCCATCAGCCACAGCTAGTCGTTGCTTGGCCGTCTTCGCCTTCTTGCTCAATCCGCCCTTCTTGCGCTTGCCCCCTACAGGCGCTTCGCTCGATGCAATAGGCGTCGCTGCACCGCTCGCCTTGGCGCTCTCGTCAAAGTGTCCTTCACCTGTCAAATAGTCAGCAAAGTCCATACATCGCGGCACCACACTACAACTCACCTTCGTGGTACATGTCGTCGAGGTTCGTTTCAGCTCTCTGCTTCTTCTTGCCACGCTTCTTGCCCGGTGGAGCATTCTTCTCCTGCTCCGCCAGTTCAGCCTCCTTCTTCTCAATCTCAGCGGCTTGGTCGTCGTCCACGAGCCACATGGCCATGTCCTTGGTCCTGTTTTCTCGGGAACGAGTGTTGAAGTCGACTCCTGCACCACCGCCTCCGGAGATGACAACGCGCTGAACCTCTTCCTTTTGCAGAGCGCGCTTTCGAATACGCTCCTCAATGGTACCACGGGTGATGAGACGATACACAGTGACTTGTCGTGTCTGACCGAGACGATGAGCACGGTCCATAGCTTGCGAATCAATCGTGGGATTCCAATCCGAGTCATAGAAGATGACAGTGTCAGCCGAAGTCAAGTTGATACCAAGACCACCAGCACGTGTAGACAGCAGGAAGACGAAAATGGATCGATCACTCTGGAAATCCGCCACGGTATCACGACGATCTTCCAGCTTGGTAGATCCGTCCAGGCGGCAGTACTTGTAGTTCCTGTAGGTCAAGTACTCTTCCATGAGATCCATCATCCTGGTCATCTGGAAGTACAATAGGACGCGGTGGTCATTGGCCTTAAGTTCCTTCAGCAGTGCATCTAGGCGAGCTAGCTTGCCAGAGTCCGTGACGAAGCGCGACATTGACGGCGCCTCAATGTGGGTGAAGCGGGTACGCTGGTTGGTTGGTGGGGGAAGCTTGTTGTGAACTGTCAAAGCAGTACTTTCCGACTTGGTCTCCAGTATAGCTTGTTCGGTCAACTCCGAGATGCCGTACAATGCGGTGCGAATGAGAGGATTGAAGAAGATGTTTTGCTTTTCAGCAATAACTCCTTGGCTGGCACAGTATAGCTCGATTGGAGGTGCAGATGCCTTGGGCTTTGCACAAGGCTCAATCACGTTCAAGCCCGTCTTTTCAAACGCAGATTGAGCAATGTTGAACAGGTTGTGCATGTGCCCTTCGGTAGCTACCTCAGCCAACGGCACAGGATCCTGGCGATCGACAATGTTGAATATTGAATATTTCGGTTCCCATTCGCCGGCATCACCATCGTAGCAGATATTGAAACGGCTGGCCTTTTTCGGTTTTTGCTCCGCAACGAGAGTTCGCTGGAAAAGACCACTCTTAGCAATCTGGGAGGCCTCGCTTGCGGACAAGTCGGAGAAGCGGAGCCAGGAGAAGGCGCCACTTTCTCGAGCGGATGTCTCAATGTTGTCCGGACTCCAGATGTTCATCAGGTTGTCGAGATAGTGCCCCTTGAATCCGGCTTTTTGGTTGTCGGATCCTGCAAGATCCAGGCGACCTCCTTCGCGGCCCACAAGACGCGGCAGAGAATACTCGATCAGGTTGCGAGTTGAGTAACCAACTCGTACATTCTGACCTTCTCGAAGGAACGATGCCGTCTCAGCGAAAGAAGCAAAGGAGAAGGGAGACCAGGTCTCTGCTCTCTCGAACAAGTCGGGGTGGTTACAGACTTTCCTGAATTGCATGACCAGGTTCATCAAAGTGGCGCTGTCCTGCTCATCTCCGACTGCCTTTTCGACCAAGTCCATAATGTTGATCTTGGCGCGTAGATTGGCGTAGTAGGCGCGCTGGCGATATGTCAGGTCGCAGTAGACATCCAGCTCAATTTTGTCTCCAAGCTCTTTCTGCACATGCTTCTTGACACGACGCAACATGAACGGCTTCAGGATCATGTGCAGACGCCTCAGCTGGTCCTCGTTGAGTTTGGTATTACTCTGTGCGTGACTCTCAATATCCTTGGAGAACCACTCACTGAACTCATCGTGAGAATCGAACAAACTCGGCATAATGAAATGGAGAAGTGCCCATAGTTCTTGCATGTTGTTCTGAATAGGGGTACCTGTCAGTAGCAGTCGGTTACGCGAGTGGAATCCAAGCAAGCTCTTCCATCTGGAACTCTGCGATGACTTGATAGCCTGAGCTTCGTCGAGGATCATGTACTGCCAGCGCATCTTCTGGAAATACTGAGCATCCTGAACGACCAATTGGTATGAGGAGACGACAACGTGGAAGGGCGAGTCGCGGGTGTAGGTAACGTGCTTGCGGTCCCAGAGCTTACGGAGAATCTTTCGGTCCTTGGCTGTACCCCAGTATGGAATAACGTTGAGATCTGGAACAAACTTTGCGATTTCCTGCTGCCAGTTATGCAACGTTGATGCAGGAGCGATGACAAGGAAAGGTCCCCAGATGTTGTACCTTTCTGCAAGATACGCCATGACAGATATCGACTGGACTGTCTTTCCGAGACCCATTTCGTCGGCCAGAATACCATTGATACCTTGCTCGTACAGGTTGACTAGCCAGTTCAGACCCTTGAGTTGATATTCCTTGAGGGTACAGCTGAGTAGATTTGGCTGAGGAATCCAATCTTCCTTGTTCTGGAGACCAGATGGGTTTTGGAAGTTCAGCTCTCCATCTTCGTCATCGTCACCAGACTTGTTGAAAGCACGGGCACGGTCTTGTGCCTCTTGGATAGCGTGCTGGGCATTTGCCATTGCAGCAGCGTTGAGAGCGCTCTCATCCTCATTATCGAAATCCAGATCCTCAAAGTTGGTGACTTTGGCAGCTGCCCCTGTTGGCATGTCTCCGACCTTAATACCAGGCTGAGCTGGTTGCTGTGGTGCTGCCGCGGCGGTATCGGCGTCGTCAGTCGACCTCTCAATCTCGTCTGTTCTGGCCTTCTTTCCGATGAAATGCGAGTAGAGTTCGGTCTGCGAGATAAGAAAGTTGAGCTTCCGCTTCTGTCGGTTGGCTTCACGATCGGCTTCGGCCTTCTTTGCGTTCTCCAACTCTTGACGCTCTGCATTCTTTCGCGATTCACGCTCGTCACGCTCGTTCCTCTTCCAGAACGCAAGCATCTCACGCATGCCTCGCTTCGCCCGAGCCTGCGTATCCTTCTGGTTCTTGTTGGTGCGCATCTGCCATCTACGTGCTTCTTTGGCAGCCAACTGGGCAGTCTTGCGAAGATTGGACTGTTTCGTAGACAATGAGTTCTCCTTGATGCGGACAACCTTGGGAACATCTTTGCGGGCCAAGTCCTTGACGATTTGGTGGTACAGATTACGATACACGGGCGAGTCGTAGGAAGTGAGCACGACAGGGCTGATGTCTTCAGTGTAGCTGCGGCCTCGTATCGAGTCAAGACGGGCCTCCTCGCGCGGAGCAATCATGGGGAGATCATCGCCACGGTCGAGAGCAGCTTGGCCTGCGGCTGCGGCATCCTTTTCTGCCTGCTTTTGCTCCTTGCTCTTCTTGAGACGGCCGTTGCCACGGTTGCCCTTGCGCTTTCCGCTTGGAGCGTCGTCAGAAGCCTGGAACGAACTCATCGTGCCTCCCTCCATGTTGGGACCATGTGGGGTAACCTCGCGGATGTCCTTGCTAGGAGCATTGCCTTGCAGAAGCTGAGTGGTAGTCTTGGCCTTGCGCTCAGCTTTCTGGGCAGCCAGCAAGTGTCGTTCCTTCTCCTCCTCATTTTCAGCTTGGCCAGCCTTTGCAAGAGCTTCAGCACGCTTAGCCTCTTCGTTCTGGATAGTCTTTTCCCGTCTTCGTTTGCGTTGCATGTCCTTCTTGCGCTCCTTCTCTTCGGCAATCTCCTGGCTCTGCACTTGCTGCCATGCATCGCCCTCATGCTCCACATTGTACGAATGCTTGGCGTAGTCGCGGTGCGCAGCCGACACATCCTGGAAACGGATCAAGGTTGCTGTCCGCCTTCGCTTGCGCTTGCTTGCTTCTGTAGCGGAAACCTCTAGGATACGCTTTTGGCACCGTTGCCTGTATTCTGCCTCTTCACGCGAGTTGATCAGGATGTCCATGTCTCCCATCTGCGTAGTCTCAATGTGTGCAAGCTGAGCCTCAACATCGGCTTCGTCAGGAGGTGGCAGTTCGCGAGTCGCAGATTGCAGTGCAGCGGGCTGTACGGTCCCAGGTACAGCGATGGCATCGTGCGTCGGCCGTGGGGTATAGCCGTTCTCATGGAGAGGCAGGTCAGCTGGCGCCGGGGATGCCATGGCCTCTTGCTTGACAAAGTGCTGGTTGGGCAGGGGCTTTGATGGTCGGAATGGGTCGGCGTTGACGGGAGCAGGCGGCGGAGGTTTGGACGGAGGCTCGTTATCCGCGCCAGAAGACATTATGCTCGAGAGCGACATGGGGTCGGCGCGTGTTGGTGGTGGAGCCTGTTGATGGGGGAGATGGCGATGAGCAAGAGTTGTCGAGTGGAGAGGAGAGGTGGGTTGACTTACCTCATCCTTGAAGGACGGCCGTCTATCGTAGGTCGGCGGCTGGACGGCACCGCCCGGCCGGTTCATGGATTGATAAACTGATGGCGAGACGGGAGAGTGTGACATGGTCTCCATGCCGCCGGTGTGCTGGTGCTGTGAATGGGGCCGCCGCAAGGGCGAGTGCTGGGGATATGAAGCGGCGACGGGCGAGTGATAGACCTTCTCGTAAGGGCTGTGGGCGGGTCGAGGGTCGTGGTAGGCGTGAGGGTCCCGGGGCTGCTGCGCGATCACTGTTAGGCGTGTATCCCTGAAGGGGGGAGATGAAGCAAAGGCAGGCAGGCAGGTAGTAAAAGAGAGAGAGGCAGAGAGGCAGAGAGGCAGAGAGAGAAGGCGAGGGTGAATTGACGCGATGCAGAGTGATGGAGATACGCACCTGTGCAGGATACTGGGGATCGTAACGCGCCGGGTCTCTGGCTACGCGGTGGTCGCCATTGTCCGAGGTCGGGTCGTAATATCTAGACGTGTCGCGAGAATAAAGGGCCGTGCTGATGGGCGGCAGCTCGGTCGAGGATGGTGATGCAGGCTGGCGGTGGTGTTGATGGGGCTGCAGAGGCAAGGGCGCAGGCGTGTTTGGCGAGTGGTGGTGGTATGGTTGGCCTGCTTGTGTGGGCGATGTGTGGTAAGCTGATGGCGTAGGTTCCCCTTGGTGCCCTGGCGGCATTCTGTCTGCTCGCGACCGCTCCTCGCCCTCATCAACCGACGGCCGCAAGACGGGATCGCGAAACATGGGACTGGGCGCGTGCAGGCTCTCTCAATGGGGCCACGATGGCTGCTCCATGGACCAGCAGCAGCGGGCTCTGGCGGTGGGGCGCGCCGGGTGCAAGGCGGCGACAGCAGGGTGAATGCGCCTCAGGCTTTGCAGTTGGCGATGGTCGGCCGGCGACTGGCGATGGATGGATTTGGATGCGAAGGGCAGCGGACGGGTGCGATGGGAGAGGGACGATGGGGGGCTGGTGTGGAGCAGCGCTGTCCAGATCACACACAGGCACGAAGGGTTGGCAAGTCAGCTTCTGTCTAGTGCGGCTGCGGCAGCTCTGTCCCTGGGGCAGCTCCGGGCGTGATGCAGACCCGCGATGAGGTTTGATGGCAGCGGCCACGACTCGCTGCACATGACGCCGCTTGTCCGACGGGGCGCTGCACACAATGAGAGCCGCCTTTGTGAATCCAGCGAGGCTCGTGGCGACATGCAGGCTGGCCGCTGTCTGCTGGGGGGGAGCGCTGCCTCTTCGCTGCCCACCTGAGCCCGCGTCTCTCGTCGAGGCATACACACGCCCAGATGGTGCATCGACCAATAATTTGCAGGCACACGAGCGGCGCCATCCAGCATGCAGCCCGGCCTGCGCGGCTGTCAGGCGTACTGTGCGTGTCCGCTTGCCAATGTTGCTGGTGCTGCCCGCTTGTTCAGCGATGCGGCGTGATGCCCGTTGGTTGCCCTCTGCAGCGACGTGCTCCTCGTCTTTGCCTCCGCCCGCCGCGTTGAGGCGTTGCCAACTTCGGCAAATCAACCACCGACCGACGCCTGACTACTACCATTTACATAGATAGTACTTGCATGCACTACCATCGCCGCCTACCCTGCCTGCTCTTTCTCCCTCTCCCTCTCCCTCTCCCCCTCTGCATCGGCTCATTTTCCTTCCTGATATGCCTCTCTGTCCCGCTACAGCTGGTCTACGGCGCGCGACAAAGCGCCATGAGCCCAGATGCACTCTAAACGGGGCAGGAGCGTTGGGACCTGCACTCCCTCATTGGGCGAGCCCTGCCAGCGATGGTGACGGAAGGCGCGACCCATGTCGGTGGGTCGTAGCGTGGCCAAAGCGTAGATCACGCTAAAACTCTGGGCGCTATCCATTCTCCAACTTTTTTCTAGAGCCGCCTTCACCCCGTGAGCAGCGCAAACAGCAGCATCAACACTTGTGCACAACAATGGCCTCCGTATACAAGACGCTGTCCGGTGCGGACAAAGAGGAGAAGGACGTCGGGGTCAAGAGAAACAAGCAGCGCGTCCTCATTCTGGTATAGTATTTGTCTACGTAAAAAAAGAAAAAAAATCTCCTGCTAACAAAATCCAGAGTTCAAGAGGTGTAACTTTCCGGCACCGCCACTTGCTCCAGGATTTGTACTCTTTGATGTGAGTTAGAGTCTAATCCTGCTTCAGAAACTTCATGCTGATCCTGCAAAGGCCCCATAGCCGAAAAGAGGCCAAGCTTGATACCAAAACGAAGCTCTACCAGCTCAATGAACTAGCAGGTACGAATTTCTTCCCAAATACCAGTCTTTTCGCGATGAGAAATCTCGCAGGCTGCATTTCTAATATCCTCCATCCCATCTTGGCTTCGATTAACCTAGTTAGAACTCTACAACTGCAACAATGTCCTCTTCTTCGAGGCGCGCAAAGGCAAGGATCTTTACTGCTGGATGTCCAAGCCTCCCAATGGTCCCACCGTCAAGATGCATCTCCAAAACTTGCACACCATGGAAGAGCTCAACTTCATTGGCAACTGCCTCAAGGGATCCCGGCCAATTCTTTCTTTTGACGCCGCATTCGACAAGCAGGCCCATCTGCGTGTCATCAAGGAGCTCTTTACCCAAATTTTCGGCGTTCCCAAGACCAGCAGGAAAGTAAAGCCTTTTGTTGACCACGTCATGGGTTTCACCGTCACAGACGGCAAGATCTGGGTCCGCGTTTTCCAGATCAATGAGAGCGAGCCAGGCAAGAAGAAGGCTGCAGACGGCGAAGAGATGGAAGTCGACGAGCCTGCGCCCAAAAAGAAGGGAGGAAAGGGAGAACTCGACGTCAGCCTTGTGGAGATTGGCCCACGCTTCGTGCTCACACCCATTGTCATCCAGGAATCGAGTTTTGGAGGCCCCATCATCTACGAGAACAAGGAGTTCGTGTCGCCTAACCAGATCCGTTCCGACTTGAGGAAGTCCAAGGCCGGCAGGTTCAACAAGCGGACAGAGGCGCAGAGGGATGCTCTGCTCAAGCACCAGGAGCTGGGACTGACGTCGCACGGTGGTCGCAAAAGGGAGAAGGATCCGCTCAGCGACAATGTTCTATTTGCATAATTCGTTTGCAATATTTTTTGGAAGGCAAAAAAGTGGCGTTTACGGGATGCATCTTACATGGGGCTGGCGTCAATTTGTTGGGCTTGGCATGTGCCTGCATGTATAGCGATATACCCAATAGCTATCAACTCGTGGGTAGCTCGTCTTGAGCGACCGCTATACACGTCTCTGTACGTTCGTATATTGATTCTAGGGTGCATTACACTCAACTACACTGGCTGCAGTCTTTCCTTTGTCATGCTTTTTTCTAGTTCTTCCTTGTACTCATCGTTAACACCACTAACCACAGCGATACGAACCCCATACAACGCCCTGAACGGATTCAGTACAAGTTGTGTCTGTGAAATATTGCTCTTGTCTTGAACCCGATGCACCCTACCGCTTGGGAACTTGACGCGACTGATGGCACCATCGATCAAGTGCACCTGCAGCCGGTGCAGTTGCGGAACAGCAACCAACAGATCCACAAGCTCCCGTACTTTGCTGTGTATGCCGGCTGACAGCCCGCGCCCGCCATAATTGTACTTGATCATGCCCGTATAGTCATCGACCGACTCGATATTTACAACGTAGTTCCTGATGCGCAGGAGGTTCCGCTGGGAGAAATGGTCTAGGAATTGATATGTTTGATTCGGCGTCAGGTTATTCGCAGTCCGCCAGCGGTACCGAAAGTTGATTGCACTAAAAGTCACATCGATCACGAACGTACTGTCGCCATAGAGTATGTCTGCCGCCTCTTCGTGCACCTGTCGCGACACGGCTAGAAGGGCGGTGCATCCACGCCGCCAGACAATGACGTTGCCTGTTTCACGGTCCGTCCGCGGCAGTGTCCGTTGCATACGCCAGCACCCATCGCCATTCTGCCGGACGAAAGTCAGATTATACTCGGACTTTGGGGGTGGGTCAATGGAGCGCTGCAAACACACATCGAGGGTTGTCGTGTGGGGGAGGACGAGACTGTATATCGCGCGTCGGAGCTCGATTGGGAGGCGGAACAGAGCTGGTGGATACGGAGATGCGGCATTCCAGTTCTGCATTGTTTCTTCGGGTACTGCCAGACTCCAGACTTGCAGACGTGGACGACGACGCGGTTTGCGATTCGGAGAGCGACATATCTCGCGGACGTTGACGCCATCGGCTTATCCTCCGCCCCTCGACACCGATTGGTCCCCACAATCCAGATTGGCTCCACTTGGCGCCATCTATCAACTTTATGGCTACGTCGTGACGATGACTCCTGATTGTCCTTTCAACCACCAACAATGTCAATGGCCTTTGGAAACGGCTCGTCGGAGTCTGCCATCGTTTGCACTATGTCCTCACAACATGTCAATGCGTTTTCTATCTATAGCCCCAAAGGAGGGGTCCTATCTATCTGAACTACGAGTCACGCGTCGGTGTAGAAGCAACATAGCTACGCGCCGATTGACTGATACATTACACAGCACGCTTGCGGCTGGAACACAGTGAAGAGAAGAAGAGACTGAATATCTGGGTCAATCTTTTAGAAAGAGATACGGATCAGTACCAAAGAAGGGATAGATATACATATCAACGTGACAGTTAACGTGTGAGTAATATACATGCTACTGAAGATACATAATCTGGGCCAGGTAGTTTTTGATGCTAACTTTTCAAGTCACAAGAAAAGAACAACCCATTTATCGGACGCTGTGCATCCACCACCAAAATGTTATTCGAAGACCTTGCCACAGAGCTCGTGGTACAGGTGTTTTTATCCTGCACCTCAGTCACCGATGTAACAGCCCTATCTTCTACCTGCAAACGTTTCCGCAACATCTATTCGTCCTCGCAAAAACTTGCCATCCTTGAATCCGCCGCCGAAGCACAATTCGGACCCCTCCATGACCTCACCCAGCTCCTCACCCACAACGCCAGCCAACCAGCCCACATCTTCCGCTCCGTTCCCTTCTCGCTCGCCCTCCTCACCCAAATTGTAACGTACGGCCGCGTAGCAGAAAAATGGTGCGAAATCTACCCCTTCAAAAAATGGAAACACAATTTCGAAAGCCGCCGCCTTTTAACACCCAACGAGCGCTATAGCCTTCGAAGAGCAATCTACCGCATCTGGCTCTACTCCTGCGCCTTCCACAACCCCGCTCACCCCCGCGAACTCCGCGCCACACGCCTCATCCTCCTCAAGCGCGCTGCCCTCCTGCACAACTGGTCCACGTGTGACCTCGCGGAGATTGCAGACATCCACAACGTCATACGCGAAGTCGTACAATCGAATATCTGTCCTTCCAACGGCACCATCGCTCGCAAATTCAAAAAGAGACACCCGGGAAATGAACATGGCCTTCTTTTCAACATTCATCTCAACTACCCGCCTACTGCCCCTCAAGCTTATAATCCGTTTACCACCTCAAACCCACTTTCCACTCATTTCAACAACACGAATACGTACACGTCTCGTTTCGCAGCAACAAAGTACTCGTTGAGTCCCTCGCACGAGGTCGGTGCTGAGGGCTGGGGCGACGATATTCCGCACTACTACGTTGTCGAGGATTACCTCAAGTTGGATCCTGCGCAGATTCTGTATCTCAAGGAGAATGCGCCGCTGAAAGGTATGGTCGAGAACTATGTGCGCAGTTTGTGTCACGAGTATGACTGGTTTTCGAATAACGGTGAGACGTGGGTGCAGACGCTTGAGTTTGTGCTGGATGAGCGCGGGGAGGATGTGGGTGAGTTTATGGATGCGATTGCGGAGGGGGAGTTGGGGGTGGCTGTTGCTGAGGTGGTGTAGATTGAGAGAAAATGGTGTATGTAGGTGTAGTATTGCTGATATGGATATACGTTGCAATTCACACTCGAATACCACGTCTTTTCCTCCTCATCCATGACCCAAATCTTGCAGAGTGAAAAATCCCCTACAAAGAAAAAGGAAAATCAACATCCCAAATCCTTGCCCCCTCCAACCTTATCCTCCACTCGCCTCCCCCTCACCCCTCAGCACAGGCACCAGCTTATCTTCATATCCCGACACAACCCACGTATTCTCATCAACCGTAGTATGCACCAAGCCCTTCAGGGCAAGTCGATCTAGATACTTGCGCACCATGTCGACATCAAGGCGAAGTGTAGCCGCGATATTGACAACGTTCTGCCCGATATATGACGTAGGTCGTGAATGTAAGTCTTCGGTAAGATACTCCAGAATACGAGTGGAAAAGTAGTCGTCATCGTCTATGGAGTCTTCATCGCCTACGTAGTCCGCATAGTCTCCATAGGTTTCATCGTATATATAGTCGTTGTTGTCTTTGTCGTCTTCGTCCGAAAGAGTTGCATCAGGTACAGTTTTGGTTGAGGGTACAGAATCCCCATGTGCATCTTGTTCACGAGCCTGGCAAGCTGCTTGCTCTAGGGCAGCTGCTAGGGTTGCTGCATCAGCGTTGTTTTGGCATTCGAAGAATAGCATGAAGGGCCTGTCTGGGGGTGTATCGCGTTTGCGGATATCTTTTACTATCACCTCGCTTTGGTCGTGGTGTACGTCAGTAGTGGGTATCAGGTTGAATGAATATTCGAATGAGCTGTTTTGAGAACCCATGTCGGGATGCTTGGTCTTGCGACTGATTTTGCGTATGTTATTGTGGTTGGTCTTGCGGTCAATGTGGACCGAGCTTCCGGACACAAGGACCACGCAAGAGTTGTGGATGAGTTGTGGTTTACTTGTTGTAAATTCTGTGAAAGCCACCTTGGCTTCTGCTGTTATGGTGGCTTCATGTGCAGGTGCGGGCCGAGACTCTTCCTTTGAGGCAATGGATTGAGAATCGTCTTTGGCGACAGTCGAACCAAACGAGGGATTCATCGCCAGCCCCAGAGACCGGGCTCCCGACTGTTTCGAGGCAGTCTCCTCAGCTGGTGGGAAATAATTCGGCAAAACGTTCTTGTAGATGGCCTCGTCAGTGGCCGAATATACGATGAATATTATCTTTTCCAGTCCACCCGGCTCTTTTGACTGGAGAAAACGCCTGACCTCTTCGATGGCAAGCGAAGCGCAATCACGGCGCGGAAAGCCTAACGTACCCGTCCCAATACAGGGTATTGCAACGGATTTGGCTTTCAGATGTGTAGCGGTATGCAGAATTCCGCGGTAGATGTTGCGTAGCACATTTTTGCTGTCTTTTCTGTACACATCAGGCGGGATGACATGTAAAATGTTCTTGGCTGGTAAGAGGTATCCTGGAGTCGTTTTAACATCACCTTTCTGACACACGCCGAATTTCTGAACTTCTTCTTGCAATTCTGGTCCGCCCTTTTTGAAGACAAGGCGATCCAGAGTTCCCATGCCTAGAAAAGATGTGTCGGTGGAGTTGACTATAACATCGACTTCGAGCTTTGTCATGTCCTCTCTTGCCAAACACACTATGTCGTTGAAGGTGGCAGATGAGTGTGCCATAGTACTCTTTGGTTTAATGATAGCATGCTGATACAGCTTCGTTACAGTTAAAATTTGATGCAGTTTGACCAAGTCCCGGCTACTAGAGGGAGTTGGTGTAGAGTGCTCGACAGACGCCAGATTATCCGGCTGATCGGGAGCATCTCCAGTATCTTGTGTGCGCGCTTTTGCCCTATATCCTTCTAGTGTTGGGCGCATTTGGGCCAGATCCAGATCATTCTGTTCCTGTGCCATGACACTATCCAGAATGGTAGTGAAGGAGCAACAGTTTAGTAGAAACTCCTTGAGGTTGGATCCATACCTCCCATTCATACCCCAATCAGTGATTTTCAGGATTTGCTGATAATTTGACACAGTATCTTGTACTTCTTTCGCTGTTTCAGTCATTCCTGAGATGCTGATACACAAAGTCGAGAGAACAGAGCAGAGCAGACCGATATCTTTTGAATGTTTCTCCAGCGTTCTGGGTCCCAATAACTCATTGTGAATCGAAGTTAGTGCGAGATCAGTCTCATCGAGAAGATCAAGGTATCCGATTTCGATCTCTGGTAGGATCTGGCTGAAATCACGGCGGAGCGCAGCAGTCGTCTTTCGTAGTTGCGCCTGTGTGTTTATCACCTGAGTAACCATTACCGCGTTATTTGCAGACTGGTCCGAACTTCTTGCCACGTCTGAAATTCTTGCCACGTCTAGATC
Organism: Bipolaris sorokiniana ND90Pr; assembly: GCF_000338995.1. Lineage (NCBI taxonomy): Eukaryota > Fungi > Ascomycota > Dothideomycetes > Pleosporales > Pleosporaceae > Bipolaris > Bipolaris sorokiniana. The sequence goes on along the minus strand of NW_006911897.1, from coordinate 2,277,178 downwards.
ACCATGTGTTGGTGGGAAATACACAGGGAAGAAATCCTTGTAAGCTTGCTCGTCCACAGCGGATTTCGCACAAAAGATGATGCGTTCAAACCGGCTTTCAGAGCGCGCATCCAAGTCCTCGCGAACTGCTTGAAGTGCTATACGTGCAGCTTGGCGTGGACCAAGGCCAGAGCCTCTAGTGCCCAGGCAAGGAAAGGCCACCGTTCGGACTTGAAGGTCAGCCGCTGCCTTCAAGGAATTGCGATAGCAATCGGCAAGAGTAATTAACTGGGCCATGACGTCCCCTCCGAAAGACGTCGGTACTACAGCATGAATAACCCATAACGAAGGGAGGTTGTGTCCGTGAGTTATCTCGACTTGGCCGAACTTGATTTGGGGTTTCGAGCTTGCCTCTTGTACAAGATTTGGGCCACCTGCTTCCATTATAGTGTAGTGCAACGAGCCCCGGGGTGGTGAGTATTTCAGGTCGACAGTGACGTTGTTGACAATGGCATCTACCTCCATCCTTGTCAGATCGTAGTTACAGAAAGAAATCATGCGATTGTAGGAATCGTTTGGTGCGTAGCTCTGGTCTAATTGTAACAGTCTTCGTGAACGGTATAATGACCGTAGTGTGGGAATGTCCTTCGTTTGAAGGATCGGCTGTTTTTCTGACCCATGAATGACGTCTAGATGATATGAGCTTTTTGGGTTATTCAGCTGATTTGATATCACGTCTAGTATGTTTTTGTTTGCATCAGGAAGTTGTCGTAAGTTCTCGGCAGATAGAAGATCGCGGCTGGGATCAACCTCCTGAATAGACTCAGACAGGTCAAACTGCAGGGTAGCTGTTGAACATGTCAGTTGGCGTCGTACATATGTTTCACGCTCGTGTATGTTGATGAACTTACGATGAGCGTTTTCTTTGCTCTTTTTTTGCCCGTTACTCATGTTGGTAGATATAGAACTAAAAGAAGATCTAGATGTACCACCGGGGCTCGGGATGCCACTGGCGCCATCTGAGTCGTCTTCCATACTATGAGGCAGAGCAAAAGTTGCGATTCTCTCCAGATGATTCGCGATGTGGCTTTGCAAGTCGCCTATCTCTTTGGCATCCGTGGATGCGCGGCATATAGGACATCTTTCTCGCAAGTCTACTGTAGTAGCCTCACCAACCTTAGCAATGGTCACCAGCTGGCTCTCTGGAAAGCTATCAAGATGCATTTGCCGAAGGTGATCTTCCAAGCCCAGCTGAGAATGGAAAACTGCAGCCGGATGCTCCGGACATCTCCACACTTTGCGGTGGCTTGCTTCGTGCTCGGCCCACTCTCTACGACTTCGGAACAGTTGATTCGAGCTTTCACAGTCCTGGTATGTACAGCTATACGGCTGTAAGTCTTGAAGCAGATGCGTTCTCCAGGCTCTCCCTTTTCCGTATCTTGCAGGGCAAACGATCCAACAATAGGGACATTCGAATTCTTTGTCACCATCGGCCGATTTTGGTGGCGGAGGAAGGTCGATGCCTTTTCCATGTACGTCTTTCACCGTTATGGCGTAGCTTGTTACAGATTTGGTGTCTACTATATCGTCCAAGGATTGGTGAAGCTGCGTTACCTCTGTCCCTGAGAGCATCGTCTTACCAGTCTTCTGGCTTGACACTTCTCTCAGGGCTGCAACTATGGGTACCGGATGTGCTTGTGGGATTTCGTCAGAGGCTGCCGCAGGTCTCTCGAATGGCGCTGTAACATGGGGTTCTTGCCCCTCGTCGGACATTGTAGAGGCACTCAATTTATCACGATCTGAACAGTTAGTTAGCTTCAGTTCGATGGATGCATTCTCAAGGACTTACGTCGTTTCCAGTACTTGAAGTGTCGCCTCCGAAGTGTAACAGATGCGCTCAACCGCTTGATCAGAAAGTCTTGATCTTCTTGCGCATCGTTGGCTACGTACGGTTGACGCAGATGCGACACCAACTCCTGGACATGCTTGAGGTCTTGCGCAGCATACATATCAAAGATGTCGATTCCCGTCTCTGGATCCTTCTGTGTGTAAGAGGATGCTTTGAGAGACCTTGAGCGTAGACCAGGAGTTCTGATGCGGACGCTAAGTTTGTAGAGGTTGTCGATAATGTCGACGATTTCCCGAAAGCGCATTTTCAATTCAGTTCTAGGTTCATCGCTGCTGCTATCATCATCGTCTTCTTCCGCACTGAAGAAGCCATCGTCATCGTCATCTTCAGTCATATCTGGGCGGGCCTGCTCTTCGTAAGGCAGGCGAGCCCCAGATGCCACTGCATAAGCTTCATTGACATTGGTTTCAAGCTCCCTAAGAAGCTTTAGCGTGTTGGTATTGGATACTGGTGAGTCTCGCAGCCTGTAGTCAAGCGAGCTGTGCCCTTTCTGCAGAGCGCCGAGGTTTCCAGCCCAGACACGAAACCTCCCGATTTCGTCTTCAAGTGCCTCTTCGTCGATTGCATGTGTCCATTTCCGGTCGCTGTTTTTGAGTGCAGTGGTCAGATTCTGGAAAGCGCGAACATTGGAGGCTGTTGCTAGTCTTAAGGAGGACATGACAAGCAATTAGCATGTTGGGGAAGGAGAGAACTAGGACTGGGATCCTCAGGGCAATTTGGTTTTTTGGGGTGTCGATGGCTCTCAACTTTATGCGTCTTCGATGAAGGTCGATGTGATGGTTTATTCGTACCGCCAAATGCTGGTGCCTCAATCGATATGGGGGGGGGGGGGGGCTCGCGATGCTACTAGAGTTTTTGTAGTTTGGTGGGGGCGCAGCTGAGGCTGTGTTTCGCAGGCAGCCGTTGTGTTCGTCTGTCACCTCTCTGCTCACAAATAACCCAGAGTTCTGTATAACATCCAGATAATCCTATAGAATCATAGTCACCGACTTTGGTCATTCAAGGTGGCCAGCGTATGTCACAGGCACGTGCTTCGACAGTAGTAAGCACCAGGCCCCACTTGTTCCTTCTCCCCCCGCGCGCCAATGACCCGCGAAGCCTCCTCTTGTTAGATACTATAGAGAAGCGCTGCAATGAGCGGCGTAGAGGTAGCTGGCCTTGTCCTTGGCTGTCTACCATTGATCATACAAGGTACGCAAAAGTCGAGTTGTGAGTGAGGGGTAACAACGAGCTCACAGCAGACTAGCAATTGAAAGCTACAATGAAGGGCTAGATCCAATTAAAGGCTTCTTTGGAAGGGATAAGGAGCTCCCTATTTTTATAAGAAAGCTGAGGGCTCAATATGATCACTACGATCAGACGATCCAGCTTCTCTTCGGATCCATCACGTCGGATGTTGAGTTTGCTTTAATGATGACTGACCCTGGGTCGTCGCAAGAACTTTGGAAAAGTAAAGAGGAGGCACTTCAAGACAAGTTGCAGACTACGTACAAGTCGTATCAGAGGACAGTATTCGAGATTGAAAAGATAACAAAGAAGATTGCAAGCAAGCTAGATCTGGACCGCGCAGCAGAGGTAAAGACCGGAAAGTAGTACGATGCTCGAATTGTGCTTATGTAAATCTTAGATTACACGAAATGATCTAGAGGCACTGTTGGCCGCAAACCCCAAGAAGGCCAACGACAAGTTTGAGATTAGAAAGCGTGTCCGTTTTGGCATGAACAAGAAGACGGTCAAGGCGCTCCTGGAAGAATTGGATGAATGCAACAAAAGCCTCGAGAGGTTCACAGAAAAGAGCGAGAAGATAGAGACATACCACCGAGCGACGAAGCCTTCGTATGCCTCGCGGCTGCAAAGACTACAGCAGTATGCCAAGACGTTACACGAGTCGCTGAGTGTATGCTGGTCGTGCTCATGCAAGTCATCGCATCGGACAAGCCTCCAGTTGGAGCTTCGGGAAGATGTCTTTGCTCCGAAATCGCAGAAGCAAATCGACACTCAGAAAACAAGCTTTAGTGTTGCTTTTTCAACCATGACCTCTGACGGAAGCGGTGTGCCGTGGCTAGTCCAGACTGCAGAGATACGCGTGGAAGAGGAGGAGGAATGTCTCGTTCCCATAGCATCTCACAAACCAAGGTATGTATGAAGACGACGGAGACGTTTCCAATGGCAACGATGCATGCGTGCGCGCTAGCCATGAGATTAAGAGCTAACAGTGGTAGGATGACGAAGAGCGTCAGCTTCGGAACCCCTCCGCCATACGCAGTAAGCGACCCTACCAAAAAATCCTTTGGTCCACACCAAGAGGTGAAGGACTTGTGTGCATCTATTCAACAACTACACAAAAACGCTTCGAGAATCGGCTTTTCGTTGGATAGCAAAAGCAAGTTACGGGGCGCTTACCCATTGGATACAGCAGAAACATACATGCCTACCGTGGAACTGGTATCTCTAGAGGATCTGCTTCGACAGCCACCAGTCATCAACGGCAGACGCTCGAAGCTGAGCATGAGGGACAGGTATAGCCTAGCGTTGACACTAGCGTCTAATGTCTTGTATTTGAACTCGACGCCGTGGTTGGCCAACGAGTGGGCAGCTCGGGATATTATGTTTCACCGAACGTCGAATACTGCACAACCGATAAACATTGAGCGCCCATATCTAGCGCCCGCGGTTGTTGAGGCGGCCAATGGCACGGCGAGAAACATGCAGGCAGGCGGCTTCAGGAACACTGTGCTGATTGCTCTGGCCGTGGCTCTCCTGGAGCTGTACTTTGGGGTGACTGCTGAAAAGTATCAAGAGTACGAGACAGAAGACGAGGTGGGTGATTTGTCAAAGCAGCCGGGGCCGTGGAAGCTCTGGGCACTGGCGCGTAACTGGACCTCCAACGAGTCTGGGAATCTGTCTGCTGCTTTCCAGAACGCAATTCGGCATTGCATAACAGGGTCCAGTGATCCTTGCGCCAGTCTCGAGGATGCCGAGTGTCTCCAGGCAGCGGTGGAAAACATTGTTCTGCCACTGCAGGAGGAGCTCCACCAGTTCCTGGGCAAGGCGACAAGGTGAATAGAGCAGCGTAGTATAGCTTCAGTGCCGGGTCGGAACGGCAGCCGCTTACTCAACGCACATCACCTCGTATTCGATCCACCCCGCGCGCGGTTGGGATCTGACTCTGGGGTAAAACGAGACTCGCTACTCTTAGTGCGGCAGATGTTGTTGGAACGTCATGACTGAGGGGTTTGTGTAATTGTTAGGCTAAAATACTAGTTTGGTTGCGGATGGCGGCAAGGCGAGCAAGGCGCCATGGCAACAAGCGCACCTCACGGGAGGGCAGCGTGGCAAGTTTGGTATTGTAGAGTGAGAGGATGGCTTATCGGAGACGGCCACAGGCGGGTTGGAGGATTTGGAGAGTTTGGCGGGCACAGCATGGGCCATGTCTTGCACCTGCCACATGGGTAAAGTGTAGTCAGTGTACCTAGGTAGGTGTAGGGACATACAAAGATCCGGTTGGTTGGATATGTCGTGGGAGGGAGAGGCGTGTGATTGAAAGAGGTGCGACAAGAAGCTTTGCGTGGGCAGTGGGGCGTAAGCATGTGGAGACGATTGATGATTGTGACATTGCGGGGGTGTCTGTTATCTATCTGACATTATCCACTGCCACTGCGCACTCGACATGGTCGCTCGACCTGGCAGCAGAGGTGCGCATGTATGTGTGTGTGTCCCAGGATGGATGAGCACAGGCGATTTAGGACAACGTCATGGGCCATGGATGACCATGGAGGAGAAAGACAATTTAGCTGGGCCCCTAATGGAAATTTCAATGGGCATTGAAGATCTAGCGCACCGCCAGTGCACGGCTTGCATGAAGCGGGATAAGGCGTGCGCTGCATTGCAATGAGGATTCCAGGTTGATTAGCTTTGTTATGCTGAGCAGGCATGCGTGCCAAACAGGGCGCACGTAAGACGGGGTTCGTCGTGGACGTGGATGTGAGAGGCTGCCATTGGTGCCGGCGCGGCGGATAGTTTGATATAAATTTTTTTTCTTTCTTGCAAGCGCAACGCAACTGGTCTGTGGCGATGGCGGTGAAAATGCCCCGATGGGACGATTACTACTCGAGTACGTAGCTACTAGGGCGATAGTTGGCAAGCAAGCAGCAGGTTATGTTGTACACCGCCTAGGGCAGCGGGCCAATATGCAGCTTGCGACCGGGTTGCGACCGGGGGGAGGGGGGCGCAGGTGGGACAAGGAGCTAGAAGCGAGTGGCTTCGGCAAAGGCTCTTGTTGGCGCGCGCGCGACAGGGCACCGACATTGCTGAAACAAGGACTACACGTACGGTCGGACGAACGATGCGGAGAGCGGGAGGGATTAGCCACGGTGAAGGGCTGCTAACAAGGGACGAAGGGCGGGTGGTGTGAAAAGGAGTAGGCAAGTATGCACGCAGCCTCTTGGGCAGAAGGGGTGGGTGTACGCGTGTGTGGTATGTGTGTAGTGTGTAGTGTGTAGTGTGTGGCTGCGGCAATCGGGTTGCGGCAGCGCTCGCTCTATTAATGGAAATAACAGACATGTCGGGACAATTTTTCCAACGTCGGTCGGCGGTTTGGTAGAGACGGAAGCAGAAGCAGAAGCAGAAGCAGACAGGGCTTGGCTTGGTACATGTGCGGCTATGTACTGTAATGTAATGTACACATCTACTGGCTGGTATATGTAGAGTACATGTATCCAAACTATGTATGTATGGGCCTGTATGCAGCGGGTATGTACACCACGCCACTATAGCATAGCATGCATGCATGCATGCATGCACGCTACATGACGACAAGATTGGCAGACAACCAACTGCTGCTGCTGCTGCCGCCGCCACCACTACCACTGCCGCAACAACATTAACAACAATAACAACAACATTTATCAACAACCATAACAACGCCGCTGCATCCTTTCGATCCATCCATCGATCCATCCATCAATCAATCCATCCATCCACCCTCCCCCACGCCCCCCTTTCTGCTCCTCCGCCCCGACATTGCTGCGGCTAGTGGGTTTGAAGCGGCGGCCAGAATTGCGCACTCAACGCCCGCCAGACAGCCCAGGACCATCCTGGTCGAGCCTGGTCTTGGCACACCGGCACCCCTTAACGTCACCTTCGATTCCGTTTTCTCGACTCCCAATTCAAGCTCCTGCCAACCCTTACCCTTTGGCACGCCTTTTCACACGACACTCGTTCACTCAAGGGAAACACGCCCGCCAGCCCACCAGCGCAGAGCGCACCCGTCCGCTCCTTTGCTGCTGCTGAGCCTGCCCGACCACTACCGCACTTATACTCTCCCGCTCCCGCTGCCGTTCTCTGTCTTTCTCCCTCCCTCCCTTTCACACGCATCCACCACATATCCACCCACTCACCATGGCACAACAGTACGGCCCCCTTCCCTGCCGCCCGCCCCCAAGCCCACATGGCTAACACAACCCTAGAATCACGTCGTCCTTGAAGGACTTCTGGCACACAATGACTTCGTATGACCGACATGCCTCACACGACTCGCCCTATCGGACCGGCCGCCACATCCCCATCCCCCAGAGCCGCCATGCCGCCCTCACCTCCATCACCGCCAGCGGCGCAGAGTCCCGCACCGACCTCGACTCGCCCTACCAGCACGACGAGCTCGCTACCAGCAATGGCTTCATCGGCTCTCCCAAGGGCCCAATGTCCCCCAGCTCCCCCTACTCGCCTGGCATGCGTAGCTCCCTCAGCCGCCAGGCCACATTGGACTCGGACAGCTTCGACAAGGGCGCCAATGGCCAGATCCAAATGCAGGACTTCAACGAAGGCCTGCCTCCCCCACCGCCTGTCTCCCACTCGTGGAGGCGCATTGACCGCTGGGTCGAGGACAACTTCCAGGAGCTATTTGACAACATGTGCGAAGGATGCACATCCAACGACGTCAACGAGCTAGAGCACGAACTTGACGCTACCCTCCCCATGGACGTGCGCGAGTCTCTTCAAATCCACGATGGCCAGGAGCGTGGCGGTCTCCCCACCGGTGTCTTTTTCGGCCTCATGCTGCTCGATTGCGAGGAGATTGTCATGGAGTGGAGGAACTGGCGCAAGGTCGCCGACGAGTACCTGACTACAAAGGTCGACTACTCGACACCCCAAATCCCTGTCAAGGCCTTTGCCGGCTCGTCCACCACACCGCCCGTCGCCCAAGTGCAGAGCACCACAAACCCTCTATGGCGACAAGACCTGCTCGCTCGCCAAGACTCGCAACCGCCAAACGCTATACAAAAGGCCTACGCCCATCCTGCCTGGATTCCTCTTGCCCGCGACTGGGGAGGCAACTACCTCGCCGTCGACCTCGCCCCTGGCCCCAATGGTACATGGGGACAAATCATCATCTTTGGCCGCGACTACGACCGTAAATACGTCGTTGCACGCTCATGGGGCGCACTTTTGGCCATGGTAGCAGATGATTTTGCTTCCAAGGACGTGCACCTGGACGAAGAAACCAGTGAGTTGAAGCTCTTGATCTTCAAGCGCCAGAACGTCGAGCCACCCTATCTCGAGGTTCTCCGCTGGCGGTGTGATCAAAAGTACGGCCGCCGACCACCTAACAAAAAACGCCCAACAAGCGGTCTGCGCGTCAACCCAAACGCCCCGGGCATGGTCGTTCCTAGCAGCACAGCGAGCAGCCCCTACCACAGCCCCGTAATTGGCCCTGAAGATCGCGGTCGCAGCCCTCACCGTCTTTCGAAGCCGCCAAAAGGTGTCAGTCCACGCGGTAAACTCTCCAGCCCCTTGGCCCGTGTGGCCGAGGAACACCCCCAACCGGTCCGTGTGAATACAAATCTCGACTCCAAGGCTAGCGTCCCCACTGAGAACCTCATTTCCGTCGATACTCCGAGACCGAGTGACGAGCTCTCTCAACCTCGCAACAGCCTAGGCAGCGACAAAGAGAACAAGGACACAAAGAGGACATCTTCATCATTAAAGAGTCCCACTGCTGTCGCAGAACCAGAAGGGCTGAAGAATGTCGAGATATAACAATCTCGCAGCAATCGATTCTCTCTTCAAACCATACTTCCCATTGACGATCTACTATTAGAAAGAACCGGCTGGATACCTGGCAGTCCAATACACATGACAGGAGTGCAGGCGTAGCATGGAGTACGATTCATCGCAATTTTGACTTGTGATGACTGCTCGGCGTATTGACAACATTTCCCATTCTCCAAATCAAACGGCGTTTTTTTCCCAACAATGCAAATCTACTGTTTTTTTCTTCTTCTTCTCTTTTACTTCTCTTCCCAGCACACACGGCCGCACCCGAACGTCTTGGGGGAGATCATTTCCCGCAATCTCGCAGACCTTTTGTCCACTGGCTGTTACCAAACGTAGACAACACAAGCCGTAAACCAGCACCACCAAAGCATGCCCCGTTAATCCTGCTCCTTAGCAACCCGCACATTACTGCTTTGGGCTTCAACTTCTCATCTGCGCACACCAAACTTGTAACAACAACATGTTTTTCCACTTCTTCTCCTTCAGCTCATAGCGCTGCGATGCTTGTCACTTTTGGCAGCACAACTTATCTTTTTTTTTCTTCTTTTTTCTAATCTTCTTCCTTTACAGACAATGAGTAGTCGTGGCTTGGTATGGTGTTCATTGGGGTTTTGCAGGGCTGGACAAATACACTCATGTCCTGGAATGGGGGGAATGTTTGTTTTGGAGTAGTGGAATATATGAGTAAGGGAGGGACGAACTTTTTTTGCTCTTCTTCTTTACCATGTGGGCTCTCAACACCTCCTGTACACATGAAGGAGGAAGAAGAGGCTTTGATAGCTTTGTTGTTCTCTTATCTTATCTTCGCTTCTCTGTTTCTTGGGTGTGCGTGTGGGGGGTTGAGGTAGAGTTATCGGACAAATACGAGGGGGTTTGGGGTGGTAGTGGTAGTGGGTAGTTGTAGAAGAAAAAATGCATGGGAAATATTCACTCGTTAGAATCTGGTCCCTCTTTCGTGTACAAGTTGTCGTTGTAGACTAATAAGAGTAGTATCGTCATTATCCTTGTTGGTAGTGCCAATTTTACATGACTTAAGAATTCATCATCCCGTGAGATAATACCATGACATCCAGGAAAAGAAATCGCAATATTTACACATCAAATCTCTTTCTTACTCATACTACTAATATACACATGTACAGAACCGCACTCCTATACCTTCTCAAAAACCCCCCTATACCTCTCTTTCCTCGCCTCAACCTCCTCCTTCAACCTCGCCTTACTCTCCTGCCTCCCAACACCCTTAACATACTGCAGCAACCGCAACGCCCCCGTCGGCGTCATCCCCTCGACCCGCCTCGCCATGCCCACGCTCTCTGGCCTCGCAGCCTCTAGCGCGCGCTTCTCTTCGAAGCTCAACCCGAAAATAGCCTCGTAGTCCAGATCGATAGGTAATTGCAATTTCTCGTCTTTGAGCCAGCGCGCTTGCGAGGCGGTTTGGTAAGCGACGTAAGGGGCATATGTGGCTTCGATGTGGACGCGGTGACGGATGTATGGTGTGAACTCGTGGATTTGGGGGAGTAAAGGGGAGAGCGAGTCCGGAGTGGTGTTGGGGAGGCGAAGGAGATCGTATGCTGAGCGCTTGGTGCTGTCGTTTCTGACTGCGAAGCCGTGTTTAGTCCAGTCGGTCCAGCCCATTGTTTTGGATTGCAGGATGGCGGTTAGTACGGAGATTTGTGCTGCTTCGTCCTCGAAGGCGCGCCAGCGGCTGTCGCTGATTATGCCGGCGGCGCGGCCGAGGGGCGTGAGGCGCGAGTCTGCGTTGTCGGCGCGGGCGGACATGCGGTATTCGGAGCGGGAGGTGAACATGCGGTAGGGTTCTGATACACCTTTTGTGATGAGGTCGTCGATCATGATACCAATGTAGCCGTCTGCTCGGGTTAGGACGAGAGGGTCTTTGCCTAGGCTTTTGAGTCCTGCGTTGATACCGGCGATTACGCCTTGGCCGGCGGCTTCTTCGTAACCTGTTGTTCCGTTTATCTGGCCGGCTAGGAAGAGACCTGAGATGTTCTTTGTCTCTAGGGTGGAGCGTAGATGCCTTGGATCAACGTAGTCGTATTCTACGCCATAACCAGGTTGCAGCATGGTTACGTTTTCTAGACCCTTGATGGTCTTGAGCATAGTGTTTTGGACATCTGCAGGTACAGTACAAGAGATACCGTTTGGATAGATAATGTCATTGTCAAAGCCTTCGGGTTCCAGCCAGACGATATGCGAGGACTTGTCAGCAAAGCGTATGACTTTTGACTCCAAAGATGGACAGTATCGTGGGCCCTTGACAGTTTCCCGTATATGTATCGACTTGTCGAGATTTTTTCGTATTACATCGTGTGTCGCTTCGTTTGTTCGTGTCTCGTGATTCAGTAGTTGATTCTCCACTTGTACGCGGTCGTTCAAATAGCTGAATGGCATCGGCGGATTATCTCCTTCTTGCGCTTCCAGAACCTTGTAATTGATTGTCTTTCCGTCTAATCGTGGTGGTGTCCCCGTCTTTAGCCTTCCCAATGTGAAACCAGCCTCTCTTAAACTCTTGCTAAGTCCGAGTGTTGCGGCCTCGCCCATGCGCCCAGACGGATATGCTTCAAGTCCAATGTGTATTTCCCCGCCCAGAAACGTACCAGTGGTGATCACTACGTTTCCTGTTGGTATGATCTCGCCGCTCTCCAGCCTAACGCCAGTGATCTTTCCATATGTTCCCTTTGAGCCCTCCTCTTGTGTCCGATCCACAATGATATCCGCTACGCTCCCTTCCAATACACTCAGGCCCTTGTACGACAGCATTTCGTCCTTCATGTATCTCTTATACAGTGCCCTGTCAATCTGCGCTCGTGGCCCCCAGACTGCAGGTCCCTTTTTTCTGTTCAACACCCTAAACTGTACACCGGCTTTGTCCACTATTCGACCGACGACACCGTCTAGAGCGTCAATCTCGCGGAGCATAGTGCCCTTGCCGATTCCGCCAAAAGAAGGATTGCACGAACATACGCCGAGATTTTCAACCGAGGGCGTTACGAGGGCCGTTCTTGCACCGGCGCGTGCTGCTGCTGCCGAGGCTTCACAGCCTGCATGGCCACCTCCAATGACTATTACATCGTAGGGTCTAAGATATAGTCAGACGTGGGCGACTAGCGGGGTAGTGAGGATGCAGCGACATACCGTTCAGTGGATGAGACCGTCGCAAATGTTCGATGACTTCGATTGAGGCGCCTCATCGACCGCACACGAGGCGCATGCCCCCATAGCTGACGCGCTGGTAGGCGTATAATCCTTTGCATATTGGAGAAGTGTGTTGTTAGAGTCTTGTAGTTGCGCTACAAAAAAGTTGAGGCGGCCTCTCGGAGGTCTTCGTTCGCCGCATTTTGTGTCTGTGCTCAGGTGGGTAGGTACATAGAAGTAGCTTAAGAATAATTGCTGAAGTGACGTTGACACGTGCAAAAGAGCATGTAAAACCAATTCATAGCTGCCGCCTGTTTTCAAAATCATGGTCAGGGCTAATCAATGCATTACAAGGAAAAAGGTATCATTCGGAAAGCATTGTCGCCAGCCGCTTTGAGCGGAGAGATCATACAGTAGAAACGTTCAGACAATATTCATACACTCTGCTATCCTGAACCAAGATTCGGCAAACAATTCCTACTGCGGCTTGCAAAGGCTGTCGCCACTACCATTCGCAACTGCGTGTGCATTGACCTTGCCACGCCACCCTCTTCCAGTCAGCTTCCGAATTTAAGACATGTTGCGCAAAGTAACATTGATTCTACATGAGAATTGAAGCTGTGCATGTCTAGCCGGAAGCCTCCTGGATGAGACCCTCGTCGTTGGTATCAGGCTCGTCGCTGCGGGCGCGCGACAGCACGTCAAAGTTACCTAGCAGAATTGTTAGTAATGACTCCCATCCTAACATTAATTCTCGTGACAAAAACGTACGGGCGACCAAGCTCAAGTTGCTCTTCTTGTTTCCCTCACTATCGAGATATGTCTCCATGCGCGCATCAGCATCGACATAGAGCAGCGAGCCCTTGGGCACATTCATCAAGAAATCCTTCTGTGCGCCCTGGACAAAGCTAGCAATCCGGAACCAGCTGGTCTTTTTCTCTTCACCCTTGCCGTAGCTGGTGCCAACCACGTAGCGCACCAATGTTCGGTCTCCGGAAATGGTAACCTCTTCTGGTGCAACTCCCAGGCGGCCGACAACAGTCATGCGGGCAACTTGCGAGGGGCGAGTAGAAGAGAAACTGCGTGTGAAGGCGGCAGTGACGGGCTGTGCGCGCACGGCAGTGCGGATGGTGGAGGTGAACATGTTTGCCGGTGGTGGGAGTTGTCGAATTGGAGAGATTGTCTGGATTGTCAGGTAGTTAGCGGCGAAGTTTATGTCAGTGGTTGTTCGGATGCAAGAGAGTGGGGTTGTTTGCTAACGAGGGGGGCGCGACGTGGACGCGGTTGTGCGACAGAAATACACTTTGCTGTTTTGGGCTTGGGCTATAACCAATTGCAATGGTTCAACGCTACCTTGTGAGTATACAAGGTTGATATATCAAGACTAGTCGCCCAATGGATTGAAACATCGTACGCGCATCTGTTTTACTGGGCTGACCCCAGCCGTGTAACTGGGTATCGTATTGCTTTCATTACCGCTTTACTCTTTTGCTATCTCTCTCTTCTTCGCTATCATAATCTTTGTAGATGCCTACTGGCTGTGTCTTCTCCCATGCACCTGTGAAAATGGCCTTTTCACCTTCTTTTGGCGCATACTTGAGCAGTGCTTCTCTGGGATCCTCATCCCTCATATCACTACCCGCAATCTGCTCCATGACATATTTCTGATCAGGCGTAGACTTGGCAAAAGGCGTCGTAGCGGGAATATGCGGCCTTCTGGGATCTCTGCTTTTGCCTGATGCTGTGAGGCCAATAGTAGGGTGGCGCGCTGAGAAGGATGCCGCGTTGCCGGATGGATCGTGGGGCTCGCCTGCCATACCTAGCGGGTCCATATCTACTGTGAGGGACGGGTCGTCGTCAACGTGTCGCTTCTTGGGCTTTTTACTCAGGATTGTGAGGGCGCCAGCGTTAGATAGCTTGGGATTGAAGAGAATAGTTGTTTGACCATTGGCCGAACCGGTGAGGATTTGGTTAAGCTTCGGGTGCCAGTTGACCGTGACTAGAGGCGAGCCTGGTGTTACAGGCGTGACCAGCTCTGGACGAAGCGTCGCTGGATTAAGGATATGCAAGTGGCCAGTTCCAGATCCTGTAATTATGCTTTGCATATTCGGCGCAAACTGGATGTTTGATGTAGGGAATTGTGACGAGGTAGAAGGGTGTGATGTCGTGTTCAGAGGTGCCTTGAATTTTCTCGTGTCCCATAGCTTGATCGTGTCGTCGCCGCCTCTTGTGACCACTAACCTCCCATCCGTACTGATATCAATTCCACTCGTCCAAGTGTCTTTTGTATGTGCACCCTTGATTTCGGCTGTAGGACGATGGTATGGTCCTTCACCACCCCACATGACCAAACTTCCGTCAAGGGCTGCCGAGACTAGCATACTGCTCCCTCCTTCAGCTGCCGCGCCCCAGGCAATAGCTGTCATTCTGGTCATGCCCGCGCTGCCGGCAGCTCTGGATTTGTACACAATGACCTCCTCCTGCTTCATCCTCTTGTTGACATCCCATATCCGCACTGTGCTGTCCGTGCCTGCTGTAGCAAAACGATCGCGATTCGTCGGGTGCCATGCGCCGCTAGTAACCTCTGCTGTGTGTCCCTTTGTATTATGCTTGTCTCTCAAATACATGTCGCCCTTGACGAACTCGGATATGAGATCTCCATCCCGGCTGAAAAGCCTCGGTTGTGATGTCGCGGTTATGCAAAGGAACTGTCCTCCAGACTGTGGACCGAATAGGACCTGGTGTATCGAATGCGACTCGGCTGTCTGCGATGGCTTGGTGGTGAACGGGTCGACGGTTTTGAACGCGCGGATCGTACTAGGAGTGAGCGCACTCAGGTCGTGAAGCTTGAGCATGCAGTCATTACTGCCAGTCGCCAACCGCGTGCCAGAGGGATCGAGGGCAATTGTCGTAACTGCGCGATCATGCGTTTTGATAATCAATTCGTGCGACACCGGGAACTCGTCTTCTTCGTCACTCATATCGCTATCGTCATCGGAGTCTTTGTCATCGTCTGATTCGTCATCTTTCTTTGCTGGTTTGCTCTCGTCGACAACCTTCCGGCGTGCGCGTTCGATCTGGGCTTCAACGTCTACGGAGCCATCTTTTTTCCCAAACTGACTGGGCATGTACTGTTGGAGAGCATCATTTTCATCCGCGGAGAAATCCATTTTTGCTCTGTAAGCACAATAAGCAGAAGCTGTGTTGTCGTCTTGAGCTGAACCAGCTGTGAGAAAGTTCTAGGCGGAGGCTGCAGTATGACGCGCCGCACTAGCATAGCGCGCCCGGGTGATTGTGGGTCCAACTACCACCCGGTTTGGAAACATGCCTCATGTCGACATTACATCAACCTTTTGCATGAAACTTAGAAATATTGTGGCATACAATTTGTGTCACATACTCGCTATGTCACGCAATATACAACGATGTACAAGTGCTGACAAAGCTCTTGAGACATAGGAAACAGTTCTACGTAGGAATCTTACTACATGAGGTGGCCCAGTTCAGTACGCCTTGCCTATCGCCCGTGTACATGCACCCAACCAATAACCATGTAATAGAAATGAAATCATTCAGAACTAGCGACACTTGGTAATATCACAAGCGCACAACCTCAAGATTCCCTGGAAGACTGCTGGTATAAAGTCGTAGCCTCGGCCTACATGCTCGCTATCATCACTGCTTGAAGCAGCACACTTTGAACTTGTACAATATCTCCATCATGGCGCGTACTCTTATCGTATTCGGAGCTGGTTCTGGTATAGGTGACAATGTGGCTGCGGAATTTGCCCCCAAGGGCATAACCCATATTATTCTCCTCTCGCGTAACACAGAACGACTCCAGAATGAAGATGCACCTTTTGTCTCGAAAGGCAACTCTAATGTCAAGGTTGATACTCTACGCATCGATCTTGCAGATCTCAAATCGATTCCTAGTGTACTCGAGGAGCTTGATAGCCTGACCGAGGGTGAGGATGTGGAAGTCATTTTTTTCAACGCCGCGCGCGTCAAGCCAGGCGAGGTCCTGGGCGTGGATGTTGAGGAAATCGAGGAGGACTTCAAGGTAGGATCTCCTTCTCCCACATGCTCATCCACATAACCTATCGCGTAATATTCACTGACCGTTACCCCAGACAACTAATCTATCTCTCTACATCATCTCACAACATTACATCCCAAAGCTCCAAGGCCTCGCCAAATCCAACATCTCTCTCAAGCCTGCTTTTCTTGTCACAAGCAGCCACCTGCCATGGGATCCTATTCCGCAGCTTCTTTCACTGAGTCTGGTCAAGGCCGCGCAGAAGAACATGGTGGATAGCTTCCGTCGCTATTTTGGCGACGGTGGTATTCATTTTGGCTTGGTTCATGTCGAAGGGACTGTAGCTCCTGAGAACAAAGTGCTAAACCCTGAAACAATCGCCAAGAGGATAGTGGCATTTTGGGAAGGTGGAAAGGGCGAATGTATCAACATCAGAGAGGAGTGATGCACTGTTGATGAGAGGAAACTCGAAAGCTATATTACTCATTGAAATCATGTATGTTCAGTTAAGTTTGTTGTTTCATAGCAGCCAGAATGGAGAACTGTGGTCTGCGGAAGTTACGCCCTTTCTTTCAATGATTCGTCTTGTTGAACTCGAGCATTTACATATCCTACTTATAAAGTACTCCTCTTATATAGTTGCATGAGTTTTGGCTTGAGAGAATACTGATGTGTCAGACCGTAGTCACTGCATGGTATGCCAGTGAGGTGCTGTTGGTCTTGTATGAGTTATATAACTTTAAAATATAAAGGAACCAACGTATGTACAATATGCTCACATATTCCAGGTAGATTTTGATGAATGTAGCAATATGAATTCTCAGTATTACGAAGAAGGAATGCGGTAAACGTGTACCTGCATACGCCAGTTCGTATAAAGGCGATGCAAATGAACGTCCACTTCTCCATCCATCTCCGTAACTGTCTTCTCAGGGATTGTAGACCATGGACTCGTGTGTTGAAAAGATGGTCTTTTACATAAGCTTATGATAGCGTTACAAATGAAATGGCCAAACATGTGACCTACACCCTTCTAGGGTACTCCCTGAAACTCACTTCTCTATCACTTCAGTATCATCGATCATGAGTTCACACTGTAGTTTGATCGACTGAACAATAAGTCCGTACGAATTCCAATATTACAAGCAACCTTTGACTTTTTCTGTGATCAAAAGTATAGACAAGTTGAACAGCGCATTCAAGTATACACACCCTCATCTACGAACAAGCGAAGGAACAAGCAGCGAACAAACAAACAAACGTAGAGAAGAGTGCGCGAACGTAAAATTAGAACCAGAAGAAGGATCAGAAGAAGAACACGAAAAGAACCCCTCATAAAAGAATACATTGAATGTTACCATCACCCATCTCGATCGCGATCCCATCCAACATTCAATCGCGATCGAAAGGCACAATCCCGATCTAGCGGCGCAATGCAAGCAGCAATTTCTCTCATTATTCCTTCTTTGCCCTTCCCTGTACCCCTCACCTTTTTTGCATATGACCTTCCTTTTCCCGCAATCGCACGCGCGGCGCTCAACCTCCCGTCCGTTTATCGCGAGCTCGGCGCCAGGCACACCCGCACCCCGGCCCCCGCTCTAACCGGAGCCGTGGCGACGAAGCAAACGCCCCAAATATACCTGAAACACCCAGCCTCGTAAACCTGTGCTGTTCCTGTACGTGACCAACACCCCCCTCCAACCTGCAGTACCGTCTCCACACCAAGGCCCCCTCCGAACCGCGTGCACGACAAATCTCCAAGCACGGGCATGTCACCGTCCGTGAAAAAAACCTACTCCAACATTCTAGACTACCCCCTCCTCCCGGCAAGGCCCCCCAAAGCCACTATCATCTCATGTAAGATAAGCCCGCCCCAGAAGGCTGCACAATTGCGCAACCAAACACGTAGCCCAAAAGTGTACAGTAAAATAACGAGCAGCCCCAAAAGCAAACCAATCCAGAAAAGCAAAGTCAAGTTCAATTTTAAAAACACGAAAAAGGCGTATGTGTGTCAGCATATGGTAATCAAAGGGCGAGCAGAGTCGCAACCAACAGTGATGACGATGACGACGACTTTGTGTGACGGAGAAAACCGCCAGCAAACTTAATCATTTCTTCTTGCATACCTTTCTCTTTTTGCCAAATTACAATGTGAAGTAAAAAAAACTTTGAGACGAACAGTTCGAATACACCAAATTGCACAAGCACACACAGACGTGTACGGGAGATGTAAAATAATGAACGGGTTAAACGTATCCGCCCCGCATAACACCGTATATGTATCTACACACAGACAACAAAAGGCCGATCAAACACCTCCCTCCTCCCCTCAAAAAAACCCACCCGCTCGCACAAAATCTCACACACGGCACTTGCGGGTTCTTCGGCGCACCGGCACAACGCCCGCGCAACCGCAGGCTCCCAACCCCCCAAGCCGAAAAGGCAAAAAACGTGGCGAGACCGGGGGTGGGTGGATTGGGAGGGGCAAAAAGCAAAGAAAAAAAGGTAAAACTGTGCAGTGCAGCCGGTAAGATGTAACGGGATTGTGAAACAAAGGGTGGGTGACGGCGGTGGCGGTGGGCCGGCCTCCGAACGTGCGACTTATCCTAGTTAGGAGGAAAACGAGAGAAAGAAAGAGTATGTGAGAGAGAGAGCGGGGTACGGGGCTGGAAAAGGAAGGGAAGGACCGAAGAGGGAAATTTTGATAGAGAGATAACCGTGGTAGATATCATGGTAATGTCAGAAAAGAACGACGATGAGAAAAGTGTAACCTACACAGCCCTTTCCGCGATTGAATTTGTGAGAAAAACCACCGTTTCTCTCTCTCTCTCTCTCTCTCTCTCTTATCCATCCGAACTCTTGCCACATATTACGGGCGATGAGAGATGATGGAAGATTGAGCGAGAAATAACACCGGTAAACCCCTACGTATTGTACATAACAAATCAAAGATAAAACCAAAGATTGAAAGGGAAAACTCCCCTCCCCCTCAAAAAAACCACGTTGATTACAAAGACAAAAGACGGACGAAAGGATTTTTTTTTTAAAAAAAAAAAGGCTGGAAGGAGATTTGAACATCTTCTCCAAGAACTCGGACCCTCACGCCGGACAAATAAAATGAGGTCCTCATCAAACCAAAGGGGACATTCACGTACCTGTATAGCGAAAACGAGACAGGGCACAAGAAGAATGAACGAATTTCTATTTTTTTTTCTTTTGGGTTAAATGTATTTGAGTAGGAGTGTAAATGACTCCAAGTATTAAGCGTCGACACTCACCATATTGATACAACGATCCTTAATAGAAGGTAAACAAGACACATTTTGATGATGGAGAAAGAACAAGGTGTGAAGTGTAAATGTGTATATAATGTGTCTTTGCAACAACGACAACAGCTAATAAGGCTTTCCCTTTCTCCCCAAAACACCCCCATGACTTTTGTAAGCAAAACGATGCCGCCAAACAGCTAGGATATGTGTTTTCCCACAACCAACAAGAAAAGAAAACAAGAAAGAGCGCTCTGGCAGGATGGATGCGACAGGCAAGAAAGACCGAAGAAGAGAAAAGAGGGAAAAAATCGAATATAATCAAACAATGAGATTTGAAAAGCAGAAGAGAAAAAAGGGTAATCATGTTCGTAGTTGTCATGACCAAGCCTAACAAGCCAATATCCGGTGACGAAAACCGTCCGTTTGCTCAAACGGCTGGAAGAAAGAGGAAGATGGATGGAAAAAAGAAAACAGGATGGGATGCAATGCAGCACTTATGCCCCAAGACAGACTTCGGTCTAGCAAATTAAAACACAAAGTCGGAAGAGAAGATGTGAACAAAAAAACAAAAAATACAAACAAAGAGGTATCCTTCTAGATCGCTGCGCCTTGACTACGCCGAGATGCTCATTTCACGTGTGTAACGTCGTGATGGGACTGTTGGTGGTGGCGGAAACGGTGCCTACTCAGTAGTGGCTGCCCGCCATCAAGCCATGTTGTGGCGGCGCCATGGTCATGCCTAGGCCGGGACCAGGAATGTCGTTGATTGAGTGAGACAGGCCAGAGAGGTAGTCGTTGCCAGATTCAGGCGACAGATCGTCCTCGAGCGACTGGAGATGATCATCCTCGCCTTCCAGGTCTTCATCTTGGTAATCGCTCAGCGGCTCGCCGTCAGCGCGGGGCTCGTGTGTGCGACGATGTCTAATAAAACTAAATTAGCATTTTGCTTGTTTGATTGGGTGGTTGCTAGCGAGGAGATAACATACTGGGCAAGGTTGTCTGAGCGTGAGAAAGCCTTGTTGCACAACGGGCAAACGTATGGTCGTTCTTGAGTGTGGGTACGCACGTGCCTAAGCGCCGGGGGTCAGCGTCTATGCAAAACAACCAAAAATAGTGGGGCAAGGAACAACGTGGTGAAACATGAGGCAGAGAAAACAGGAAATTGCGCGCGCTTACCTCTTGAGGTGTTCTAATCTCTTGAAGAGACGACCACATGTGGGGATCGGGCACGAGTGCGACTTTTGTGGGTATGGGCCAATCTCCATCATGGTGGCACTTCGGGCGCGCCTGTAGATGGGGCCGCCAGTGCCAGCGGTACGAGCGATGGCGCTGTGCTGCAGAGGGCTCTCAAACAGCTCACCGTTGACCAGGTTGTTGAGGTCGTCGTGCTGCATAGGAGCTGACTGGGGCTCAGGGTCCTCCTCAACAGTGTTGAGCGGGGTTCCTTGACGAGACATGTCAAAGGCTGGCTTGGACTCTGGCATCTGGGGAGGAGCATAGCTTGCGCCGTTTGCACTGTTGGGCGAGTTGTGTGTGCTCTCGTCGACCTCAGCTAGGGGAACAACTGAGCTTGACATTGACCGCCTCAAGTCACTGGGGCGGTGGACTTGGTGGGCACCGGCACCGGAAGCAGTGACGGCAGCAGCAATGCCAGCAGACAGGGAAGAGCGCCTTCTCCGTTGCTTGTAGGTAGGCGAGCCCTCGATGACCGAGTAGACGTTGCCAGGAGCAAACGGCCTTGAAACACCGGGATAACCAGGGCCCATCAGGTTGGACGGGGGAAGGTTCATCAACGGGTTGAAGGTGTTGGGAGCTGGAAGGTCTGGGATGGCACTGTAGAGACCAGTGTCCTCGTTCGCAATGTATGCAGGCTCGGCACCAAGGCCAATCTGGTGTTGAGGAGGAGTCAATGGCTCAAAGGACATGCCGCGAGTGCTGTAGTCCTCGTAGTGAGAAGAGACAAAGGAAGGCGCAGGCGAGTACTCCATGTATGCGGGCATGGAGCTGTGCCGTTGGTGGATCTGAGACAAGGGAATGCCGTTACGGTCGTACTGGAAAGACTGGCTCATCTCGCGTTGCTCTCTGCTCTTTACAATGTTGTTTGGCATTGAAGGAGGCATTGACATTTGCTGGTGGTAGTGGGCCATTGGGTCCTCGGGATGCATTGGCTGCTGCATCGAAGGCATTGACTGCTGGACGGGCACCATTGTTGGTGGGGGCATCGATTCCATGCTACGCATATCGGGCGATGCGGTGGGGTACGATGGCTGAACGTTGTTGTTGAAAGAAGAAGAGTTTGTTTGTTGAGCCTTGGTGAGCTGCTCGAAAAGCGACTGTGATGAATCGAACTCAAAGGAAAGGGCGGGCTCGCTGACGGCCATGGTGGTGGCCTCTTGGCCCATCTTCTCGCGCTTCAGGTCGCGCTCAAGAGCATCGAGGAAGAGGCGGTCGTGGGGCACGCTGTACCAGTAAAAGACCTTTTGCTTCTTTTGGGTGCGGATGCAGTTGTTCTTGTAGAGAAAGTCGAGGAATGCGCTCTTTGGCTCCTCAAGGGAGGCATCTGTGCCAGACTTGAGGTTGCGCAGATCTGAGAAGATGCCCTCTTCGAACTTTTTCGAGTTCTTGACGGGGCGGCCAAAAGCCTGGAATCTGAATGACAGACATCTTACAATGTCGGTACCGGAAATGTGAAAAAGGTTGTTCCTGCAAAGCGCGGCGGGGTTAGAAGGTGCGGGGTGCAGATGAAGGTGGCGGCAGACTTACCAGAGAACGCACGAGACATACTCGCCAGTGGGGAGCAGGAAGCGGCGAATGTACTGGTCGGGTTGCCAGTCTACAGGAGCGGAAATGAGAAAGTACTTGACTGTGGTGCAGGTGGCGTGTCAGTTTGAATGCGCGCAGGCGGCGAGAGATGCAGTGGGTACACATACGGTTGTCGACCTGCTGCAGGGCAACGACAGAGTCTGGGGGAAGGCTCTGCTGGGCGTCCTGATCGAGTAAGAAGGTCTCAGGTGCGACGGAGCGTGCCTGGGGCGGCGGCATCTGGGCATGGTGGGCGGATTGATACATGGCGGGCTGCAACACTTTTGGGTCTTGTGTTCAGTGGTTTGAGGGAGCCAACGTCAGAGGGCTTGTGCGGGAGGAGCAGCACGTGGAATGGGTCGTCGAGGACCTGCCAGGAGTTGAAAACGAAAGAGTGTCAGGCTATGTTTAAAAGGAGTAGACAATAAAACGCGTGAACGTGAGGCGGATAATAAAAACGTGAGGAACCTGCCTCAGATAGCAGTCTCGAGGATGACCACGAAGGGACGGCGTTGGGAGGGGGATGCGAAACGCAAATCTGAGGGGGCAGCGGCAGCTTTAGGTGTCGGAGGGCGAGTGAAACAGGAGCCTAGTCGTCTCACATTGATCTATTTCCGCACGCCAACCAGCAGCGCGGCCTGTGCGCGTAGCGCGGCCAATTGGGGCTCCGAGGGCCCCGCTCGCGCCCTCCTTGGCGGACAGGGATCATGGCGACTCGTGGGCCGGGAGGCGTGTGCGCACTGGCCTGGCCCGCCGATGCCCTCGCATGCCCATGGGCGGCCGTGGGAGGCCATGCCATTCCCTTTGCATGCATGCCGCGGCCTCCCATGGGTCGACCTGCTGGATGATGATGGATGGATGCACCGGGTGGGACCTGCTGGGACCTGCTGGGACCTGAGCGATGGGTCCTGCTGGCCGCTGGCTGCTGTCTTGCGTCAGTCCTACCAGTCCTGTGATCATGAACACCCACCCGGATACATACGTACGTACATGAACATACATACTTACTTACACCCTATACAGGAAAGGTCCCTTGCCGCCTCTCGGATGCCGCCTTCCTATACTACAATAACACACACACACACACACACATTACTAGTATTTCCTCTGCTATCAGCGGGTCTCATCCATCCATCCATTCCATCACCTTCCACCCCCCCCCCACTTCCTTTTCTTTGCATAACCGCTCATCACATCTCACCTTGCTCTTGCCTTGCTTACTGCGACACGATTATTTTTCTTCTTGCCGCTCCTTGCCGTGGCCGGCACACTCGCCCTATGCCACTGCGACTATCCTGTACCACCACCACTACTCATACACTCGTACTCGCACTTCCCACTGCCCATTACACACACACACACACTACTACCCTCCTTCTACCTACTAGTACCCTTTGCTGCAAGCTAGCCCTCTGATCTACATGTACCAAACACGCGCCCTCCCTTTCCCCATCCTCGGCATGTGCCAGTCTGCTTGGACCGCCCACTCCAACTGCGGACTACTGCTGCAGGTACATCACACCTGCACTCTTGCTCAAATCGCGCTCGTCTGTGCGTCACAGCCAGTCGCAGTAGTAGGCTACCCAGCCTCGCTGCGACTGCTCTGCTCACCACTATCTCCATCCACGGCCGCTTTTCTGTCCATCTCGTACCTACATCCGCACCCACCCAACTACACCACATACAGTCAGATGCACACCAACACCACAAATCGACCCTGCGGTCGTGGTTTGATCTCCATCTGAAACAGCACCCTGAGCCCGCCGCGCGGGAGCGCCCATGGTCTTTTTTGCAAATCTCTTCATGTCCACGTTGCCCTGTCCAAATGCTCTCCCCTCTACCTCTACCTCTGCCTATCCCTATCCCCATCATCCCCCGTCCATGCACTCAATTGATCAGATTGCCTCGTTGCCTCGATGCACTTGGGCTCTTGTCGTCCATACAAGCCCGGCACGCCGTCTGCCACAGCATGCAAGCTCGCTGCTCGGCGTGACGCTTTGCCCGCTCGCCAGTCAAGTGTGGGAGCGGTTTCAGGATTTCTTTTGGGCTAGCCGACATGAGCCGTCGGCAGGTACGATTGGTCGGGGAACTAGTCACTCGCCTTTGCTCGTCTTTGCTCGCCTCGGCCGCATGCCCTGCTGCGTGCAAGCGCTGCCCGCTTTGGGACAACATGGATGCCCGTTGCTCTCGATATTCATGCAATCACTACACCCTGATGTCACTGGCTGACCGTTCCTATCTGATGCCAGCCGCTGCCCTCTTACTCTGGCTTACCCTGCCCTCCCTTACCCTCCACTCACCCTCCCCCTCCCCCCCCAAAAAACGGTGGGGAATTCTGCTACGCAACTAGTAACTCTGCTGCTGTGCGCCCGCCTTCCGCCCGCGTCCGCCCATAGGTGTACTGTAGACACCTAGACCTAGACCTAGACCTCCCTCTCTCCCCAATTCACCCGTCACCAACTACTTGCCGGGATGCTAATAACACGCCGCCACCCAATCTTGCACACATTCGCAATCACACCAGACAGCGTCCATGCTTCTTGACCGCCATCACCTCGCCTTGTTTCCCCCTCTCCGACACATGGCCGGCTCTATATCACACGCCCGTCCATCCAATATTGGCTTTGGGTAGTAAGTAAACATGGGCGCACGTTTCCACACACGCTTGCGCCCGCCAGTGGGACTTGCAGTGCCGCTGCCGAAAACAATTTCCCGCCCTGCCATCTTTTTCGCAGCTAGTCATGATACACTTGTCGGAGCAACCAGCCATTTCGGCTGGTGTGAGATTTGTACCTGCGTTAGCGGTCCTCGAGGTTGCATTTCTGAAACCTATTGGCCCTTAGGCCGACTGCCGAAACGGGTGACGAGCTGCCGCTCAAAAGCGGGCGGGCTGGCCTCGCTAAGACCTCCGTCTTGTAAAATGACATGATGGCAACGTCGCCCCATGATATTAATGTTTCTTGATATAGCCCGCCAACCACTCGGACGCACGTGGCCCAACGTATTCTCCACTGCCACCATTCTGATTCTGTCTCCCTCACAACCACCACAAGAGGCCTAGATGCCATGATTCACGTTCTGTGCACACCAAACGCTATATCAAGTCTATCCGCTTTCGGCCAGACGGTTAGCCTTGGGTCAACCGCCATCGTTGGGCGACTGGGTTCACAAACCCAAAGCAGCCCACGAGGCTGGCAACTCTAGCCGTTTGCCAGCCACAATCTACATTCGTAATTCCCCTTTTCTGTCCCTGCTTCTGCTTGTCAACGTGAACGTGAACGTAAACGTGGGCGACCCCATGCCTCCCCCCCCCTCCCCCCCAACCAGTTCACACGAATACGGGTAAATGCGACAAACTGCAGCCCACACACCCATCACCCCCCATCGCCGTTGATCTTTGCCAGCCACCGGTTTACGGCAGGCGTGACGAGCATTGCCATTATTCATACACCTACATGCGCCCTACCAGCAGAGACCCTGTAGCCGATGCTGCGTCGTTTGCGCCCTCTTGGTCGTCGTTTTCGTCGTCGATCTGCTATCCGTGTATCAGATATTGAGGGTCTGTATCAGACTGCCGCCAGTTTCATCTCCATCACCCACTTGCACAAGAGGTCTGGTCCATCAAAGCAACGTAATCGTTGTTGCATTCTGCCATCACAAGACTACCCGACGGGTACACTCCCGGGCTGATCTTGACGATCATCTTCGAGAAATCCGGGGCGTTCCTTTTTGTGCTGATGCTTCGGCCGGCGTCCAAACATTACATGTCTTGCATAACCATTGCTCAAGCGAGCACGCTCGCCTGTCCAGATCGCGAGTCTTGCCCGCTCCAGTAACAATCCATCTTCTTCTGGAACGTTTCCACGTCCGTTCAGCTGCTGAGTTTGATCTAACGCATTGCAATTGCGCCATCGATGCCGACAACATCATGCTGGTGACTTTTAAAGTTCCTTAGCGGACACAATGGTCGACTAACCAAGCCAAGTCACCAACTCGTCGTTAGTCCCTTCTTCATGCGGAAATCATGACACATGGACGACCCAAACCCTAATTCTAATGCTAAGCGACTGCAACTACTCGTAGCTAGAGGCGGCCCGCGAAAAAAGTGCATCGTGTCAGTGCATCGTGTTCCATCAGCCTTGGGGAACAACACTCAGCTTACAAGCTGACCAGAAGCAACGGTGCATCTGTTTCAGCTTCGTTCGGGAACAATGGTAGACCACGAGGCTGACTTGCTGTCTCTGAATACCACCGGTGCTACTCGGTCGAGACACTCTCTGGACGGGTCAACACGGTCTCCCAATTCCGCGGACCGCGATCATGTGGCATTCCAAATACGGGCCGCCGTGGATTTTCGGACGTGAGTCGGTGGTGCATTTCGTTGCTCGGTATAGCCCGCGAAGATCAGTAGATCCGGTTCTTGCGACACTTGCGGCCAAATGGCTTTAATTGAGGAATAGGGCATATCGCCGGTGAGTCCCTCGAACAATGATTCAAGCTTTCAATACTCTCAACTCAGGGGCAATGAAAGAGTCGCCCCACCGTGGAACAATAAGGACAGGCACTCGCAGCTATAGAATCGGGCAAACCGCCGAACATGACCGCAAAAAAAAAACGGTGATTGTCGGAAAGAACATCCGGGAAGAACCGAAGCGAGCAATCGCAGTGAATAAACTGACATGAAACTCTCCGAAATTCGTCATCAGCAGTGGCAGTTGTGCAGACATAGGTTGCTCATGGATGCAATCGAGCAACAACCACCCGTCCCCAGGTTGTGAAATTGGGGGACATCTGCATAGGGGTCCAAGTCCATCCCGATCCTGCGCACCTGATTGACCCTTGTGTCGTTGTGATTCCCTCACCACTCCTAGTCTGGACCCTGCGCAAGTGGGCTGGCGTCGTATCGAGCACATGCTCTTCCCCGTGTACAAGGCCTTGGGTTTGTGGCTGCTATCGTCTGCATCAAGGTGACCGCAGTGCGGCCGTAGTGCGAATAGGTGCAACCCCCCGTTCACCAATACAATGATTTCCTTAACCCTAATCTGCCAATTATTGCTACCGGTGGCAAGCCGACGAATGCATGCAAGAACCACCTATATGTGAGTTCCAAATGACTAGGTTCCGTACGTTGACCGGCGTGACACTGATGGGCCGAATCGAGGCTGTACCGTGGACCATTTTAACGGCAGCGGCTGTTCAGCTCCCTTAAGTCTAACCTCCGGCTACATAATCTTGTGTCTAGCGCATATAATTGAGTTCATCTTGATGGCGGCCTGGATATACCATGCGAAATCTTGTCTGGTGTTGAGCAACCTGCAAGGCCAAGGAGAAACCGCAAGCATTGGGTTGATTTACTCCGATATGTGTGTATATCGCTATCAAATACCTCAGTGTGGAGATGTTTCCGAAAAGGTAGGCACGTACATACGTACATGCAGTATTGTGTAGTCCGTTCAACAGCGTCCTGCATGCGGCCACTAGCGCATCTTGGCATGGCTCCCACAGTAGCTACGAAGCCTCGTGCTGAAGCTCTTTGAAGCGACCACGAACCCGCGAATGCTTCCGCATCCATGACCCCCCTATCTGCGGCGAGGGCCATATCGCCTTGCCACATCCCTGCAGCTCTCCCACGCACCTCAATTGGACTAGGAAGTATTTTCCGGCCCGCACATGGTTGGCCCTCTTTGTACCTGGCTGCCTCACGTGCTTCTGGAACCTGGGCTCGTAATGACGTAAAAAAATACCAGCACCGCAGAGTTGTGAGAAGCTCGGCCTACGGGCAATGTGGTCAGGGGCATGTTGGACTGTTTAGCACATCGACAACGCGGAGACTGGGTATCGAGGACAAGGCAAAGGAATCGTCGGCTTCTCGAAATAATGCAGAGGTAGGTTTGTGCGCGTCCTGACATCATCACTCTGATGGTTGTCACGATACTTCAAGGGCCGAGAATCACATGATTCTATCAACAAGGGCTTTTTGGCCTGTAGTATCTTCTCCAATTCGAAGCAGCAGTCTGTTTGGTTGTTTTCTATATCACTGTTTGTCACATATACTGCACCTACATTTTATTTTATTTTTGTATTCTGTCCAAGTCATTCAATATCCCGTCTCGGCCTACATCCGACTGCATACGTGGTACTTCAAGCCCATGAAGAGAACATTAATACTAACAATGAATAGCAACATGTTCCATCTACTTCGGCATCCGCCAAACTCGCCACAACCATCAAATCTACGCTCAAACTCGACAAGCCTCGCCATGAACAAATCTACAATCTACCCAACATGCTTACTTTCTCCCGCCTCATAGCAACTCCTGCAGTCGGCTACCTTATCATTCACGACCAGCATCTCTATGCGTTCTCCCTCTTCGTCTACGCCGCCTTTTCTGATCTTCTCGACGGCTGGATTGCCCGCCGCTGGAACCTACAGACTGTAGTCGGTAGCGTAGTCGACCCCATGGCCGACAAATTTCTCATGACAAC
The DNA here is from genome assembly GCF_000338995.1 of Bipolaris sorokiniana ND90Pr. Classification (NCBI taxonomy): domain Eukaryota; kingdom Fungi; phylum Ascomycota; class Dothideomycetes; order Pleosporales; family Pleosporaceae; genus Bipolaris; species Bipolaris sorokiniana. The sequence continues at coordinate 2,248,482 of NW_006911897.1, read as the reverse complement.
ACTGGTAACATGTCTCGCCGTAAACGGAAGCCTACCCATGCCACTAGCCTGCCTCATCCTCGGAAGAGACGTCAGCCTCGCCATCTCCGCCCTCTACTACCGCTACGCCAGCCTTCCAGCACCCAAGACCATGGCACGCTACTGGGACTTCAGCCTCCCGAGCGCGGAGGTCCACCCCACCACCGTCTCCAAGCTCAACACATTCCTCCAGCTAAGCTTGCTCGGCACTTTGCTTTGCACAAACTTGCTGCACGACCCCTCCGCCACCACCTCCGCGGCGGGTGGCTTGCTCATGTCGATCCAGGACGTTTTGGGCGGCGAACAAGGCGTCAAGACGCTGGTCCAAGGCATGTCTGCTATTGTCGCTTCAACCACCATCTACAGTGGATTAGAATACACGTGGTCTAAGAAGGCTGTCGTCATCCTTGGTGGTGATGAAGCGCTAAAGAGGAAACAGGGCTTCCGCGGAAGAATGATTATGGCAGCTGGCTTTGGCTCTTTCATCTCTCTTGCTGCGTATTTTTGGGTCAATCGTAGGGCTGAAGAGGAAATCAAGGAGAAAGCGAGAAAGAAGTTGACAGGCTAGAAACGGAATAGAGTGGAATGATAAAAGCAAAATGAGAATGGGGGAGGGGAATTTGAGGATCTCGATGAACTTTTTGTTTTTCTTTTTGTTTTCTCTCTCCTTCCGGGGAGTGGTTAAACGAAAAGTTGTTAGTATGTAAAGTGTTGCGTAGTTGTATATTTAGAATTGCACACTGTCGAATTCTCGTGAGTAGTCATTCAAAAGAATACAAGTAAAAAAATAATTTCATCCCTCGAAGAAAAATCATTACAACTACCTAATTCATCATCCATCTCTTTTTTGTTCAAAAAAGCCTAATACCAATAATTTTTTTCTTTCTTTCTCGGAAATTCACTTTGCACACATAATCCCTGCTTCTTCTTCTTCTTCTTCTTCTTCTTCTTCTCCTTCTTCTCCTTCTTCTTTAGCCAAACAAAGAAAATAACGGTCGATCACCCACATTACCTCTGTCTCTCTCCCCACACCCTCTTCTTCCCATAGTATACCCACACGGCAATGAGCAATATCAGCCACAATCTTGTTTTCCTTTCCTTTGCCAACCCCCCCCC
>NW_006911897.1:2080611-2246891 GCF_000338995.1 Bipolaris sorokiniana ND90Pr | reverse complement strand
CCCCCCCCCCCCCCCCCCCCCCCCAAAAAACGCATACACCGCTCCAGTCCCTTTTCTTTCCTCGCTTATAGTTTTCTTTTTCCCCACCTTTCCAAGATATGCTCCGTTACAGTTTACTTGTGTGCTTGTGTGTATTTTTGTTTATTTACTGGGAAGGAAGGAAACGAAGGGAAAAAAAAAGAGACTAGGTGGTCTGTGTATTTTCACACTATAAGCGAGGGCTTTTGGAATGGGAAAGTTGGATTGCGATGGTTTGTGTACTTTTTTTTTCTTTAGTGGCGAATCATATGCTAGAGGAGGAGGAGGAGGAGGAGGAGAAAGGTAAAGATGGAGGATTGAGAGATACTGAATCTTGATTTGCGATGGAAATGAATTCATGACGATGAATCTTGTTGTAAGCATTGCCAGAATCTTTCTTACTACATTGGAGATATATGATAAAGTGGCATACAAATACATACATAAATATCTACACATACAAAACCACTCCCTTTTTTTTACACCAACCACACTCACGCCTTCTTACCTGCCTCCCACGTCCCCACCGCCCTCTTAAAAAGCTCCTTACACGGGACTTGTGAACCTAGCCTTGCACACAGCAAAAACGCACCACTCAGCTTTCTATGCAAACTATACGTTTCCTCGGGCGGAGGCGCCAACCTCTCCTTTACCATAACAGGAATCAAGCCACGCACTCTATCTGTAATAGTCTGATCTCTAAAATCATAGACCGCAGGACCAGATGTGCTAAACGGTTCGGCGAGGGTAAGTACGCTCTGGATGTGCGCATCGAGCATAGCGGGACTCTCGTTTCCGGTTAGGTAACCCAACTGGAGTGAGAAACCGCGGATTGCATCTCTATCACCTTTGGAGGCAGCGATCAGGACTTTAATGTATGGTTCGACGAATTCATCCGGATAATCTCTACTTGCACCAAAGTCCAAGAGTTCGATTTTGTGTGCTTTGGGGTTATAGAGGAAGTTTGTCCAGTTGGGGTCTGTTTGCATGAATTTGAATTCTACGATTTCGCGGAGGCAGAGACGCAGGATTTGGGTGCCGATCCAGTCGCGCTGGTCTTGGGTGAGGGTTTTGAGCTTGGTGACACCTACGCCTTGCATAAACTCGGCGGTAAGGACTGTAGGACCGCTGGCTTCGGTGAAGACTTTGGGAACGGTAAAGACGTCTGTGTCGTCTTGGAGAAATTCACGGAAACGGGTTTGACATTCTGCTTCGCGTGTGTAGTCACATTCCCAGCCTAGTTCGGTGCGTGCGTTTGCAATAGTTTTGTCAAGATAGAGACCCTTGGGTAGAAGACGGGATGCTGTTAGGAGAATGGAGAGGTTGCTAAGGTCCGAGTCGATAGAGTTTGCAACGCCGGGGTATTGTACCTTGACAGCCACTGTCTGCCCAGTGGACTTGAGTACTGCTTTATGCACTTGGCCAATCGAAGCTGCCGCTATAGGAACTTCTTCAAATGACTCAAAAAGGTCGCGCCAGTTATCGCCAAGGTTGCTGCTCAAGACTTTGTTTCTTTGCGAGGCTGGCATATAGTCGGCACTATCCTGAACTCTCTGCAATACATCGTGAATCGCAGGTGGAAGCATCTTGATGTCCTGGAAGCTGATCATCTGGCCAAGCTTAAGGGCAGCGCCTCGCATGCGTGACAACTTCGCTACCAGAATCTCCAGATTTCGCTCACTCAACATGAGGGAGCCGGTGCTCGATGCAGCACTACCAGTTGCACGCCGAAGGCCCTCACCCACAGCTCCGAGAGCCATACTAGTGCCCAAACCGGCATATTGCCAAATGCGGCCAAATCGTGACGACGGGACTCTTGATTCTCGTAGCATGTATGCTGCCTTCTCTGGCGTTGCTGCTATCTCGCTGGTTGACTACGGTACGACTGTCAGTAAATCAGCATACTTCAGGCCAATGAGTAGGTTTGACATACCTCGGATGCAGCTGCGTTTGCCTGAGCATCTTGAGCAAGTTGAGACGCAAGCTGTTCCATCTCTTTGGAGGTGGCCTCTGATTGCGGTGCCTGAGACAGTTTCGGCTGTGACGCTGGTGAATTTGGCTTCCATGTTGATGTCAAAGGCCTATCGTCAAGCGGGTGTCTACCTATGGGTCGATCGTCAAGCGGATGCCTGCCCACGGGTCGATCATCAAGTGGATGCCTGCCGCTGCTCTTCCGCTCTGCATACTCTTTCCGTGAAAAAGGGTCGCTTCCAAGCATCCTGGCAACACGCTTAGAATGAAACACATCTGTGTTGATGCCTTCTGGTATCTCGTTCTCGACTTGTCCAGGCATGGCTGTCTTTTGAAACTTGTCGGTCGGTGTAGATTCACCCCTCGGTTGACCAGGCAGTGGTATAGTAGTATCTGTAGACTCCACCGGCTTCAGACCCTCTTCCCTTTTCTTTGCTTGCTCATTCTGGTCTTGTGCTAGAGGATCCTTTGGTGTCTCAGGCACCGGTCTTTCCGAGAAAACATCCTTTCCTTTATCCTCCTGCTCCAGGGTTATCCCATTGCTCGGAATGGTGCCATCTGGTAATGGTGATCTAGGTGCTTCCCGTTGCTCCACTTCCAATTCCTCTGTAGGCGGCGGTGTGTTGACTGTATTCTGCGTGGAGCGATCATAGTGATGATCCTGTTCTACACCCTCTTTTACATTTCCTGCAGGCGTCTGGTCCTTGTTGATTGTTTCTCTTCTCGGAATATCCTCAGACTGTGACTGCTGTGACTTCCATGTCTGCTGTGTCCATTGTCCGCCTGTCGCTCGATCGGCCGCGGCTTTGGCGTACGAAGGTGCTTCTTCGCTGAAGCGTTGAGAGAGGGCGATGGCAGCAGCTGCCGTGAGAGTAACGCGGTCGGTCTGATTCTTGACGGCTTTTGCTAGCGACGATGTCTTTGTGTAAGCATCCCACTGGTTCGATCGAAGTGCAATGTGCTTCTGGGCAACGCCTCTCGAGGCATTGAAGAGCTTGGCGGCGTCAACGAGCCGTCTTCCTGCCATTGCGATCAGATGCAGATGGGCTACCGGCTTGCAATCTGCATGGCTTTGATGCACGTGGGCAGCCTGTGAATGGCGATGGTAACGGTAGTGGTGGTGTTTGTGGATAGGTTCATAGTAGAAGGCACTTTAGCTATGGGCGTCATAGCTGCCACAAGCGATGTTCCCCCAGGGCGCAAATTGCGCGATTGGCTGGCTTTGGCTGGCTTTGGCCTGAGTTAGCGACGAGCGTGCCTTGTCGATCAACCCTAGTGGGGCAAGACAAGCTGGCCCCCTTCGTGTTCACCAAGGGCCTCTCCCACAACCCACAAGCAGTACTGCACTCCTCGCTGAGCTTATTTAGAAGGAACAGAGCATGCGCTTATCGGAATCATCTGTCTAGGTCATCTGACGCTCTAGACTGCCAAGCGAGCGAACGTATTACTCATGTACATGCCATCGCTATCTGGACAATTGCTACCCACTGCCTTTGTGTACACGGATTGGTTCTTCAACAATTGACCAAGGCCTTCCTAGGCCGACCAATACATCGCTTTAGACGGCTAGTGAATCAAACACCCTCTTCTTAGGGTGTGTCTAAGACGCTCTCGCCACCTACTCTCATATCCCGCCCTCTCACCTCTCAGCAACACCTTACCAAACCTCACCCGAAGCAGAACAGCACCAACGGAACCGGAAATATGAAAGTTGCATGTCTTCAGTTCGCCCCAGAGGTAGGCGAATTGCAAGACAATATCCAGCGCGCCGAGAGCATATTAAAAGCCACCCAAATACCTGCCGACTTGGCCTGGCTTATCCTCCCGGAACTCGCCTTCTCCGGCTACAACTTCCATTCGCTCGAGGAGATTAAGCCCTTCCTGGAGCCCACAACTGCGGGCATATCCACCCAATGGGCCCAACAGACCGCAAAGCACTACAACTGCCATGTTACGGTCGGATACCCAGAAATCACAATACCCTCTAGAAACCCGGCGGATGTGCAGACGCAATACAACTCGATAGTAACCGTGTCGCCATCTGGAGAGGTAATAAACAACTACCGCAAATCCTTCCTCTACTACACAGACGAAACATGGGCGTCCGAGGGCCCAGGCTCAAAATCCCATAACCTCTCCAATCCTGCATCCCCAGACTCACCCTTCTTCGCCGGTGAGCTGGGAGAGCTAGGAAATATCACCTTGGGCATATGTATGGATATCAATCCTTACAAGTTCATCGCTCCGTGGACAGACTACGAATTCGCTTCAAAAGCACTGTCTTTTCAGTCGCCTATCATCTGCGTCTCAATGGCTTGGCTGTGTCATCTCTCACCGACTGAACTCGCAACGGACCCATCACAACCGGATGTAGCGACTGTGGCATATTGGGTTGAAAGATTCCAGCCCCTCGTCGAGGATAAAGGCGGTAGACCGGTGTGCGTCATTTTGGCAAATCGATGTGGAATGGAGAAGGGGCTTTGCTATGCGGGAAGCAGTACCGTCTTGCGTATCGATAAGGGCGTAGTCAGTCTCTACAACACGGCGGGAAAGAGCGAGGAGACCTGTTTGGTCGTGGATCTGGCGGATCGTCCCAAGTTTCAGGTGAGAAGTGGGCGGTAATAGGAATAGAAAGCGGCTGGTGTCTGGTTCTCGTGGCGTGGCTTCATGTGGCGGCACTTGGCTTCAGCCAAGTCCAGCCAAGCCAGATACGCTCTGGAGTAAACTGTATATACAGTCGTCCATGAGGTAGTTTAGCATTTGAGCTAGCGACTCAGATGTGGAAGGTCAACTTGTTCGGGATGTTGTAGAAGTAATGGTTAGGGTGGGAAAGCCTGCAAAGATTTATGTTCCCAAGTGCGTCACAAGTGTCGTTGGTGTACATGACTAATGCAGTACATAATGCCAATCATTTGACCTTTGCAGTATCGTCACCGTATCAATGGCCACATGCTGCTTGTTGGGATTCGAGCGGGTTGCTTCCTCGATTCACGTGTACTGGAGCACAATACCATGAGAACGGCTCTGGTTATTAATCCCACAACATGACAACTGCGAGCGACTTGCATCACACAATCAAAACACCATTCGTTGTTCATTGCGACCCAGCAAGTGGTTTCATTCATCACTGCCTAGTCTAACCATCATGAATCGATTCCTTTCATGCCCATTTACAGACCCAAAGCGCCGTGAATCAGAGGTAGGGAGGTATCCGGTAACGTGAAAAGAGTACCGCCCACTGCATCCCTCGTATTGCAGATGTACTTCGCTTAGAAGACTGGTCGCTCGGTTCCCGCCATGTGCGAAATTCCCAATATGATCGCTCGTTTCGTACAGTCCTTGTCGTCGTCGAAAGAGGTGGCTGGGAATCGGAAATCGAGTGAGGGATGGCTTGAAGGGGGCGATCCGCTTAGATACCGAGACGGGTCTTGCGCCAGTGTCGTCGCTTGGCGTTGTACCTTGGGGTGCAATGTCAGTTCGAGTTCTCACGGTCGTGACCAGCCTGTCTTGCGGCATTGCATGCAGCTCTGATAGACACAGGAGTCTCCGAGGATGCTGCGAGTAAGTCGTACCTGATGGTGTTGCCGGTCCTCAGGCGAATCCACTGAGGGATGGGGCGGTTCTGCTTCTGCGCTTTGGCAAGCTTCTGCTTGGTGCGGAATGACTTTTGGCTCTGCAAAAATCGTCAATAGGCGTTCCTACAGGGCATCATGACCGTAGGAGATGATATCATACCGGCATCTTGACTGCTTGTTGTGAGTAGTCGGATGTCGAAGAAGTTGTCGTTGTCGTGGAAAAGCGAATTTCAGGCTGTTAGCCGAGCTCCATGGTGCGCTGCCAAGCAGCCAGAAGTGCTAGACCGCATTAGGAACTTTGGTGATACTAGTGCGGCTGCCCCAAGCCCCCCACTTCAACCTTCTTACACTCCTATACGGCAATGCATTGTGCACTGCGCATGTCCCCAGTTTAGAAATGTAGCGCCATAACGTCTTGATACCTCATGACATGCTTGCGTGTAGAACCATCCCTTTGCACGAACGCTATGTCTCTTCACAAGCAGCTGAGTGAATCGTCTAACCACGGAACAAAACGAATGAAATGTACCGTATGCCATTAACAATCTCCTCCTTCTTCTATCTAATAGGAGTGTGCATAACCTGAGGATCATAGACATGACAAGTTTTACGTCTTTGTTCGACAACTCACATTCAACATTACAAACACTTCTACTGGTTCACGGCATGTGGATAAGGCTCATATGCCAAAAGAGATCGAAGACCATCTCGACCGATTCATCTTATACTGTCAACAACGAAAAATGCTCAATTCGATACCGTGTTTTATCCTGACGTTCACCAGCTCATTAAATAGTCTTATTGCCAAGCTTTCCAGAAGACTCGCTTAACAAGAAGCATACTTTTGTGACAGCTTATCATACAACTTTATGTATTTATTGTCACACGTAAACAAGATGTCTTAACGAGTCAGGCTTGCAAGTCGACTGAGCAGTCCGGCTGGGCATCCGTTGAGCCATCGGCCAATAATTTTCCACGATTGTTTGAGGCGGGATGGCTATGGAATTGGTAATTGGTGGGTCTGGAACGGCTGTTCTGTATCATAAGGGATCAGTGGGGGAGTACGGGGCAAAGGTGAGCGGACTCAGGACACCGAGAAGAGAATCGGGGAATAAGAACAGGGTAAGGTAGGTATGGCGCACATTGCCTGTCATCTCAAGACCCTGTTTCATATAGCGCCTGCACTATGCCTGGCCAAGGTGGTTGGGGGGAGCGTGAAACCTCAAAGGTGCGGACTTCAGGGTATGCAGCTGTACATTAGTCCGGTCAGAGTGGACCTGGCCTATAGCGACCTAGCAAAGCCGTGGCCACCAACCTATAACGCCAAGAAGCATATGTGAGGTTTTTGTTCGCGAGCAGCCAGACGGGGACTGCTTGAAACACATGCGACGAATCTTTTGTCAGAAACCAATGACGATCTCGGCTGGTACACCCCAGATCAAGCAGCGCGAGCTCTGGCCACAGCTAAAGTGGGTGCATCTGCAGGAGTTAACGGAGCGAGGCCATGGCGATCCCGCCCTGGGTGAAAGACCCTCTTGTTTCGGCGAACCTCCTCGTCGCATTCTGCCGCGTCCACGGCCGTATTGCGGTTCCCGGCGCACTCTGCACCTCAGGCCTGAACGATTCCGCTGCAACATCACTCCGGCCGCATATCGCTCTGCATCTGCACCGTGGTGGACTAATCCGCGCACTTTTCTACATATTTCTGCCATCCAGCTTCTCCGCTGATCCCAATCATCCTCGCAGTTATCCTGCGCCAGTGCGATAACCAACTCCACCCCCACGCCTGTCTTGCTTCTGCCGCGTTGACGCGCACAAAACTTATCTCAAGACATTGGGCATTTCTTCCAACCAAAGTGAACCCAAATCGTCGCGTCTGCGCACTTTCTTCATCCCCATTGCCGCCATGACTGACTACCCTTCCACACCACCGCCCCCGTCGCCCTCCACGGCGACAATCCCTCGCTCGTCAAGTGTGCCCCGTCTTACCAACTCGAAACTCTTCTCTCCCCAGAATGAGGCTTCTGCCATTACTACGCGCGGTCACCACCTGCCCTCGCTACTGCACAGCACGCGCCGACCGTCAACCATACGCAGCAGCGAGCGTCGCGGTAGCGACACAGAGGACGAGGATATGGAAGCATACAGACACGGACTTATGATGGCTTATGACCGTGATTCGGACCGGAGGAGTAGCATTGGTGCACACATTCTCAACACACCCCAGATGCGAAGTCAACGGCTGATCGGAAACTCCAATCCCCGGTACAAGTGGGAAAAATACTACAAACATGAAGAAGACCTCAAGGGTATGAAGAAACCGATCCGCGAATACTACGAGCGCAACAACCAGCTTATCCAGAACTACATGTACATTGATCGTCTTCTCGACTCTTCGCTACCGCACAACCTCATTCAGGAGTACACAAACCTGGAATCGGGCGCGGTCAAGATCCCCACTACAATCACAGAGGAATCCTCGTCTATAGGAACACCAGCCCCCGACGGCCGCAACTCCGGTACAACCACTCCTGGGCTCTCTAGTGAGGGTAGAACTGGTTCGTCGGGGAGTCTCAATGGCAATGGTAACGGCGCGCTGAAGCCCATGGTCAAGCGCACACCAAAGAATCTCTACAAAGTCCCCGAGATTGACGAGAACACGCCGCTACTGGCAAATGAAAATGCTATTCACGACGAGGACGACCTTGAAGCAGCCAAGTCAAAGCTCATGGACTGGGTACCAGAAGAAGACGAAGATACCGAAAGTCCCATTGTCAAATTGGCCCTCTACGTCAATCTCAGCGCAAACACTGCTTTGCTGATCTTGAAGATTATCGTCACAATCATGACATCCTCGCTTTCCGTCGTCGCCAGTTTAGTCGATGCCGCGCTCGACTTTCTCTCTACCGCCATCGTGTGGTTCACTTCCTGGATGATTGCACGTCAAGATCGCTACGCATATCCCGTTGGCCGCAGGCGACTCGAGCCTATCGGTGTTTTGATCTTCTCCGTCATCATGATGACCTCCTTCTTCCAGGTCGGTATCGAGGGTATCTCGCGGCTTACCGGCAAAGACCACACGATCGTCGAACTGGGTATTCCCGCCGTTGCTATCATGGCCTCCACCGTCATAATCAAGGGTATGTGCTGGCTCTGGTGCCGCCTGATCCGCAACTCCAGTGTACAAGCCTTGGCCCAAGACGCAATGACCGATGTCGTCTTCAACACTTTTTCTATCTTCTTCCCGCTTGTCGGCTACTTTGCCAAGGTCTGGTGGCTCGATTCTCTCGGCGGTATCTTGCTCTCTGCCTACGTCATTATCAACTGGGGCGCCACGTCCGCAGAGCACGTTCGTAACTTGACTGGTGCGAGTGCGACTGCCGACGAGAGGAACATTCTGCTCTACATGACTATGCGTTTCGCTAAGAGTATTAAGCGAATCCAGGGTCTCCAGGCATACCATGCCGGTGACAAGCTGAATGTCGAGGTCGACATCGTCGTTGATGAACATCTTAGTCTGAGGGATAGCCACGATCTGGGCGAGAGTCTGCAGTATGTTCTTGGTAAGTTATTTCCCCCTTTTCTCCCATCTTGTACCAACATGTGTATTAACACTGCCTCCAGAAAGCGTGCCCTACGTCGACCGTGCATTCGTCCATATCGACTACACAGACTACAACTTCCCAACACACATGTCGCAGCAGGAGTGAAGAACCCACGAAAAACCCCACAAATAACCAAATCTGGTCATCCATTTCCACAGTTTCCACCCAACTGCAAGACCATCTCCCGCCGTCTCCCTCACATCCTTTCATAAGAACGATGTCGGCTCCATAAACATGGCATTTAGAAAAGGAAAAAAACAGAGCGTTGCAACTTTTCACCACATCACCTTGTATCAAAACCTCTAGGTTGTTTTTCATCGCGAAGATTTTTCTTTCTTCGCTTGTATTATTAGGACACAGACAGAAGTGCTGTTGTAAGACAGATAAAAGTAGACAATGGCCGTATACACTACGAAAATGTTGGCTATAGAGAAAGAAGAGAGGATAAAACACAATTAAAGAGATTTTCAATGTGAGAAAAGAATTATTCTCTCTCTGGGATATCATCATATCGCTTCGAGAGAGAGAGAGACTTCTATTGCTATATCAAACTATATAACGTTCTTCGCTCAAAACGAAAAAAATAAAATAAAACAATTCTTTCCAAATTCTCTCTTCCCTTTCTTGTACCGCTGATATCAAAGGCCACAACATCAATCCCACTTCTTTCGTAATCTTCGCGATAAAAACAAACAAACACAAAACAGAAAACAAATACAGTTGATATATATTGTGTGTAAATAAAAATAAATGTTGTTCATCTACAAGTTTCGACATACGAAAAGAAAAAACGAAGAAAAAAAAACTTTCCTGCTAGAAAATCAGAGACGAAGGAGAACAGAACAGAACGAGTAACAGAAGATATATATATCCATGGTAGTGTAGATAGACAGACAAAAGTAACGTCGACATCGCTTTCTCTCTTCCCTTCCCCAAGAAACCCAACTAAACCAACTAAACGAACAAACAACAAGTTCACCCTCTCGTTTGAAGAAGAAGAAAGAAAAAAAGGCGAGACATGACACGCATCCCTCATCAGTCATCATCTACCGCTGCCATGGCCCACGATCCCCAGGGTGTCTAGGTACACCCGTGACCCAATCACCTGTAGGAGGTAGTCGTTGATCAGGCAGCGAGCCCGGTGCCGAACCAGCACCAGCTGGCGGAGGAGGCACACCTCTGGCATGGCTAGCTCTGATAAAGCTGTCTCGGTGGTGGTGCGCGTCACGGGCTTCACGTTCCCGCATGTCGCGCTCTCTCATGTCGCGTTCGCGCATGTCTCGCTCGGCTTCTCGTCGCATGTGTTCGTCGCGGTTTTGCATTGCTGCATGGTGCTGGGCCTGGGCCTGGGCTTGCTCTTCTCGGAGACGCTCAGTCATGCTTCGGTCGCGAGGGTTGCGCATGAAATGGTGAGGTGGCTCTTCGGGGGGAGGGCGTTGGCCGTATAACGAGTGATTTGCCACTCCAAGTGACGAGTGAGGTGGGTGTTGCAGAGGTGGAGGCTGGCTATGCTCAGACCTTGAAAGTGGAGTTTGAGTCTGAGACCTCTGACCAAGATAACCTCGATCTTGAGGTTGATAGCGCAAATCTTCATGCATCGGCGGACCCGTCGAACGCATTGCGGAGCTGGAATGTTGTTCGCGCAAGTAATCAGCTCTTTGAGAGAGCTCACGGCTAGTGTCGCGATCTGATAGTTGTCGGTGGTCCATTTCGTGAGCGTCCCGAGGATCGCGAGGGCGATACGGTTCTGTCAGTCTGTTCAAACCCTGGAAAGGATGCTGTCCATGATGCTCATTCGGCGTTTGTGGGTTGGAATAAGACATGTTTGCGTTCGAAGCCTGCGAATGCTCGTTGCGTCCAGCTGGCTCTCTCTGCTGCACAGCGTGATTTGCCTGCAAACGTGGGCTGGGACGCATACCCATTGGACCAGATGGGGGACCATTGCCTGGTGGATCCACCTGAGCGTATGGGTTGGGTTGCAGAATTTGCGCAGACTGCGCAGATGCGTTCATTGCCTGCACATGCTGTGCTGCACTTGTGCCAGGCATAGCATGTCGGGACATTGATCCTGGCGGTCCGCTTATACTCGAAGCGCGCGAATGCGGATTTGACGAACTGCTGTATCCAGCAAGAGGAGGTGGAGTTGCATTTTGACGCGGGGTGTTGTGCTGAGCGAAGACAGATCGATGATTGAACATTCTCTCGTTAGGAGGTCCCTGAGCCAGCCCAGACTGTGAGGATGGGATAGAGGTTAGCTGCGGAGTCTGGCTCATCCCTGGGTGATACGGTTGTCGAGTTTGCCAGGTTTCACGCAAGCTTGGCCTACTTGCTGATGGCTTGTCGTCCGTAAGGTCGATGGGTCTGTTCGATGCCGCGGCGGGAAGCGAGGATTGCTGAGAATATGATGAACGGCTGTAAGGAGACTGCACGGCAATTGGGTCTTCGTATAGCGGGCGTCTTGACGATGATGAATAGCTCTGGGTTGTCGGAGGAGGAGGAGGCGCGACTGGTGCTGACTGTTGAGGGGTAGAGCTGTGCGATGGCGGACCTTGCTCGCTCGGCTTCTTACGTCTAGGCTCTTCTGGATCGGTGTCGTTTAGCAGAGACATGAGATTCGATTTGCGTGGTTCAGGAGCGGGCTTGTGTGCAACGGGCGGTGGAGTGTTGTGCATAGGTGGTTGATTGCGTTGCGGGTGTTGCAGTTGCGAATGGAGCATTGGTTGAGGCTGAGCTGGAGGGATTGCAGAAGGTGTCATGTTCCTAGGCTCTTCTTTAACAGGTGGCGTAAGGATTGTCGAGCGAGGCGGCAGTTGTTGCCCGATATGACTGGCGTTGGATCCTGGAGAGAATACTTCGGCAGTGGTTTGGTTGAGCGATTGGACTTGCGATGGATGCCGGGAGTGCGAGTATGGCAAGGGACGGTGTTCTGGGGATCTCAAGACCGAGCTTGAACGTACGGGTGCCATAATCGGCGGTGCGCCGCTGGGAGCAAAAGGCCTGTGCTGTGGCACCTCTGTGGATATCCGGCGAGCATGTTGCTCATGGATCCTGCGTTGAATCTCTTGTTCTTGTGGGTGCTCAGATCTGACAACAGTGTCTCGTTCCTGGTAATGAAGGCCGCGGTAGACAGGAGAATGATGTTGCTCTTGGACGCGTGGCTGAGGAGTGGCATGCTGCTGTAACGGTCGATGTGACTGCTGGCTACTTGATGGTTGCGAAGGTGGCCGGCTCTCAAAACGCGGCGGCAGGTCATCTGAGAAATACCCTGCTCGGGGTCCCTGCAATTGTGCCTTTTGCTGCGACATGGAATGCTGGTGGTGATGGTGGTGCTGTGCTTGTTGTGCTTGCTGCTGTTGCTGCTGCTGTTGTTGTTGTTGTTGTTGCTGTTGCTGTTGCTGTTGCTGTTGCTGTTGCTGTTGCTGTTGCTGCTGCTGTTGCTGTTGCTGTTGCGGCTGTGGATGTGGCTGGGCACGTTGGGGTGGAGCGGGTGGTGACTGCTGTGGTGGTATTGAAGTTACAGACGCAAGGCTAGTCTCCTGTAGGGCAGGGAATCCCGAATTAGGTACCAGTGGCTTGCTCTGCATAGGCCCTTGGGCAATACTGGGAAACCTCGAAGAGGGATTAGGATGCGGTGGGGATGCCTTGGGTAGCGCAAGCGCGTTTGGAGGTGGAGAAGCGTGTTCAGGCGTAGGCGCAATGGGGCGGACTGGTGCCGCTTGTGTACTCTCATATCGTCTCTTGGGTGCCGGAGTTGGCGTAGGTGGTGGCCCAAGATCTTCGCCGCGTTCCCTTCGTGCATCTGCCTCTTTTGCGACTTGTTCCAAGTCCAGTTTGCCGCTTTCCACAAGGCGGAGGTATTGGTTCTTTATCATAGTGTGCGTCTTGGTGCCCATATGGTTCGCAATTGCAATCCAGTCCGTACCAAAGTGTGCAACGTTCTTGTCAAAGTCCTGTAACTCTGAAACCGACCAATAGCTTGATGGCCCAGGTCTCGCACCAGGCTGAGTCTTGGGACGCTCCATAAGACTGCCCGGCATACCAGGGAGTTGCTGCAAATCACTGGACATGACTACCTGCTCCTCCATAGGTACAACGTGCATGGGCACGGGCATCTCATCCAATGGTCGTTTACTTGCATCATCCTCCATCTTGACACCGAAAGCCTTTTCTTTCCGATCGGTTTTGACAACAGAGCCCACGGGGGCCGCAGCGAGTGGCATGTTCTTTGGCTTGCGACCAAGCTTTTCCTTTGAGGGCTTTCCTCGTCTTCCAGCCTTCTCTTGCGAGCCGTCGGTGTCAGTTTGCCTGCGGGCCCGGGCTGGAGTGACATTTCCGGAAATCGGATCAAAATCTGTCTCCGTGGGACCAAATGTTGGTGCAGCCGAGCGTCTGGGGCGTCCAGTTTCAGTGACGGGCAAGGGTTGTCCGTCCTCGCCTTGCACTTCAGTTCGATCCATGTTGGCAATAGCACTACGGCCCCGGCTGACGCCTCCACCACGTTTCCTAGAAACACGCGGTTTCCGCAATTTGCCTTTGTACTCTCTGCCCCACTTGGTCGCATAGTAGTGATTGATACAGTCTTTGTAGGTGCGCTCAGTTCCAACTTCCTTGTACAAGACCTCAGCCAGCTTGCCCCATTTCTTGGCATATTGGTCCTTGTAGTTGTATACCATGACTCGATGCTCTTCAGGTGTGAAGTCATCCTCTGGTGGCTCGTAGTGGAACACAAAGATGCCCTGGCCGGGTTCGCGCTGGAAGTTGTAATCAATGAATCTGCGCCTTTGGGCCTCAGCCTCGGTCAATTCCAGGGGTACATCTGCTTCTTTTTCAGGGTCAGCCATGGCCTTTCTCGGTTCCTTGTCTCTTTTTCCAAGCTTCTCTTCCTCAGCAGTCTTCAAAGACTCCTTGATAACAGCCTCGAGATCCAGTTCAGTAGCCCACCGGCTCGCGTGGTTTCTTCGGCCTGTAGGTGCTAGAGATCCATCAAGTATTCCGGTCATGGCAGCGTTTTGCGCATCAGGAGTGACAGCCTTCAGCAATGGCTCCGCAGATGGTTGCCTATCATTTTCATCCTGCTCGCGCTCCTCATCCCATGGTCGAATATGCAGTCGCCACTCTTTGTACACAGCAGCATATCGTCGAAGCGTCTGATCAATGCTCGTTTCTGGCTCGATGCTCTTGCGCAATTTGCTCCGAATAACATCCATGACAGAGTCTGGTAAGGCGGGGTGGTCTTGTCCAATGTCGGATAAAGGTGTGGGAGGGCCAGAACCAAGGTAGGGTAGCGAACTCAGGTCAGGAAGAGTCTCTTGATCAGCAGAAGTCTCCCGGCGAAGGCGTAGTGCCATAGTAGCAGGTGCTGTGGACCTTTCTTCGACCTCTTCCTTGTCTTCCATTTCGACGTCTTCAGAGTCTTCAGCTCTCGGCGTTGGTAGATCTGCTGTAGTACTGTCTGGTGGCGGCTGAGGAGCTGATAGCATGTCAGGCCCTGTTTTGGCAGACAATGGAACCGATTCTTCTTGAGGCAAAGGTGTACCTATCTCTTCTGCGGATGCCAGTTCAGGCCGTGCCTGTGGAAGGTGGTCGACAGTTAGGCAAGATAGTAGAGCAATTTCTTGCAAGGGCGTCAGGGCGCGCAAGTGTGAAGCACTCAAATCCACACGCTTGGCCTCCAAACGAGCCCGCTCTCGGTTGTATTTCGCTTCCGACTCAGCAAAGTCCTCCTCATCTAGATCCAAATCGTCGTCAGAGTCTTGTAAAGCTTCCGGCGCGGATGATGCAGCAGACATTGGCGGCTTGGCCATTTGAGGCGACGCCTCTGCCATGACGACATCAGAATGGCGTCTGGTTTCGATCGGTGTAGGTTTAGGCGAAGGCATGACTGGCCGTTCTGCTGACAAGGCTCGTTCTCTAGGCCGTTCGGTATCAGTCGACACTCTAGAAAACGAAGGCGACACTGATTTTGCCTGTGACGTCCGCTGTGGTTGTGTAGCCGAAACACTGTTTTCAAGCCTCGGAGCTTTAGGAGCATTTCCAAACGATCGCTCACGATCTTCTGTGGGAAACTCGCGCTTGGTTGGGATTGATGGCCGGTTCGATGTGAATCCAGGCCGCACCCACTGCATGCTCTTCGGGCCTCCGCTCAAAGGGCCCCTGGCCAGCGGGAACCCAGATCTATCAGCTTGATTATATGGTGGAGGCGGCCGAGGAGCCATTGGTGTTCTGTCGGCTTTTGGACCAGTCGGAATGTTCGCTGGGAGGCTCTTGGGAGAAGTACTCATTACAGGCCCACTTCCACTACCAACGCGGGGTCCAAATGTGGAAGGAGCAGCGTTGGGAGATGCATCCCGAGGGGTGTATGGCGGAAGAGTGGCTCTTGAGAATGAGGGCGAAACATTGGCTCTCAGGGCAGCTTGGGGAGCAGTTGGCGGCGCACGTGGCCTCGGAGCTGGGCCCTGGGGCGGAGATTTTGCCGTGTTCGATGGGGCCGTTGGTGCTGTTGGAGGAGCAGATGGTACATTCGAAGGACCTTTGGGTGGCGTAGGCATTTGTGGCGTTACAGGACCCTTGACAGCTACGGTGTCCGAGCTAGATGCGTCATTGGTATGGGATGAAACAGTGGCAGGCGGAATAGCGGGTGGCTCCATCCGCTGGGGAGGCGGAAGTGGAGGAGGTGGAGGGCCAGGCCTGCTCTCTAGATTTGGTGCATCATTAAGCGGAGGGCGATCCGGTGCACGATCAGCCTTGGGTCCAGTAGGCGGAGCGGTGGTAAGGCCAGAGGGAATAGCGGATTTGGGAGCAGTAGGAACTGTGGGTGTTTTTGCGGGTGTTGTGGGAACAACAGGCGCAGTCGAAGCAGCAGGTCCAGATGAAATAGCAGGGGTTGTAGGAACTGAAGGAGTGGGAGGAGCCGCGGAGGGTGCTGGAGCAGGTTGGGCAGGTTTTGGCGGTGCTGCTGGAGCAGTGCTTGGTTTGATATCAGTGATGGGTGCTCTCCACACATTAGACCCACCAAATGCCGGGATCGAAGCGGGAGGTGATGATGCTCGCGGAGCATATCGTTCCCTCGATGCTTCTGCACGGCTGGCTAACAGGGCCTCGTCCTTACCAGGTTCCCGACGGACATCCTTGGCAGAGAGCGGATCGATGGCAAGAGAAGGCCGTCTTGGATATGAATCTCCCTGTGAGCCCAACCTATCAGACGGAGATGCATGATGAGAAGAATGAGGCGTTGGTCCTGTAGGTGTGCCTGGAAGATGCCTTAGATCGGAGGGACCTGGTCCACGGTGGGTGTCTAGTGCGCGCAATCCGGGTTTTGCAGTACCTGCAGGACCAATGTAAGAATCATACTCTCGGGGAAACCTTCGGTCATCACGGTCTCTTCGGTCGAAGTCGCGTTCTTCTCGAATATCCCGTTCTTGACGTCTAGGAGGAGTCCGGCTTCTAGGGCGATATGATGTACGTTCTGGTATCCGGTCACGTGGATCGTGGTGTCGGTCCCGATCATCCCCATGGAAATTCCTACCGCGTCCTGCAAACCCACCTCGTCCTCGGCCTATGCCTCCACCACGGTAGGATGATGCTGTACCAAGAGGAGGGGGGTCAGAGTACGTTGAACCTGCTGAGAGAGGGCCGTCTCGTGAATTGCGTCGAGCGCGGTTGACATCTAGATCACGCGGTACAAAGTCTCTCTGGTCGCGCAGATCCCTAGAATCTCGAATGGGCGACCGGCGTGGTGGAGTTGGTCTTCTCTCACGCCGATCAAAGTCGCGATCTCGGTCGCGGTCTGCTCTCCAAGAATTTTGGGAGTTGTGTGAGAATCCAGGTCCGCTGCTAAGTGGAGGCGCGGTTCGCAGTGGAGTTGCCTCACCGCGTCCAGCGAAACCTCGGGCTCTTTCATCACGTGGAGCTGGGGATGCGCCTGAGGGTGGCCCAGCTGGTGGACCACGTGGCGCATCCGCCAGTGATTTGGGGCCTTTGGGGATTTCCCGTGGGAAGCCGGCTGGCTCTGCATTTGGGCGAAAGGTTTCGTTACCCCTTGGGGGGTATCCTCCACCACCTCCAAAGGCCGATGGTCTTCGATCCCGGTAGGGCGGAGATCTGTCGCGTGGGTATCTGCCATTGTCGGGGTACCGCGAGGCAGACATGATGGTGGTCTCTTGCTGTGGATGAAAACTCCAATTGCGGCATGGGCACAAGGAGGGTTCAGCGGCCAGGTAAGAAGCGATTTGCCGTCGTTAGAGAGCGTGGTCGCGTGATGGATTGACTGATTGATTGGGTTGGTTGGATTGGCTGGATTGATGGTGTGGATGGTGCAGTGGTACAAGGATCGGATCAGAGTAGCAGCACAGGTGTTCCGGGCGGCGGGCAAGTTGGATGAGAATAGGGTTGAATGGAAGAAGAAGGCCAAATGCGTGATTCGTCGAGCCAGGCGTGGTGTCGTAGGTTGACGTCGGTCAGGTACGTAACTCAAGGTTCGTGTTTGCAAGGCCGTGATAGACGAGGCGCTAGCGGCAGGGCCCGTGCTTTGAAACCAGGGAAATGAGGGAAAGCGCCAAATCCCCGATCCGCGGTGGAACAGGCGCAGCTTCTCGGCGCCGGGCGCTGAGATTCAATCTGCTACCGTCGTCTCTGGCGCCCAAAGCGTGCGTCTCGCGGTGGAAACGCGTGCAATGGGGGCGGGAAGCGGAGAAGGCTGGGCAGAGCAGCTGCTGGAGCTGGTGCAGCGTGTCGGGGCCGGTAGAGGGCGCCGGGAGCCGTGTAGGAGAGATTGTGCAGCCCGTCGACGTGGCGCTGGGATGGCTTGTGAGCGAGAGTCCCGGGCACGTGAGGCAGCGACTGGCAGGTTGGAGAGAGGTGGAAAGGAGAGGGGCTGTCTCGCCGGGCTACGCACTGGGGCTCTGCTACGGCATGGAGGCGTGCAGAGAGACGTCGTCGCAACGAAGGTGTGATGATGGGAAGGGGAACGTCGAGGAGACCAGAACACGAGAACGAAGCACTGACACCCAGCCATGACGGATGCCTGCAAGTCAAAATGGACGCCCCGGTTGGCCTGCAACGGCTAGCGAGGGAGTCCATGCAGGCCTGCGAGGGCGCGTGTGATTGGGCGCCGACTTGGACATTCGCGATTCCTGCAGGGGTGGCAGCAGCTGGTTTTGCCTCAGATTTCTGCCCCGGTCGCGCTAAGCCGGTTGGGGCCACACTCACACTGCCCGCTGCACACCACCGCCCTCGCTCCTCGACTGCCACACAAGGCCGCAGAGAGGCATGCCGACGCGACCCCCTCTGCCCAAGCTGCCCTCGCCTGCGCCAGCGCATGCACTGTACTGTACGCACACGGCGACGACGAGCAGAGCCTGGCCGCGCCCGCTGACCGTGAGGAGAGGGGATCGACCCGAGAACTAGCCTCACACAAGCAAGGGTGCCAGTGCCACGCCTTAGCCTTCCTCCTGGCCACGGGTGTGGGGGCTCTTTTTCCTCAAAATCTGCCGCCACACTGCCTTGCAGGGTGCACTTTCTGCGTGCTCCAACAGTCAGTCGCCAACGCCCAAATACCCCGAACCCCCCTCCTCCATCTCGTCCTCGTCCTCGTCCTCGTCTGCGGCTACAGAGCCCATCGTGACGCGCACTCGGCCATGGCAAGCACCTCGTCCGCACCCGCCGGCGCCACAGATGCCGTGCTGAAGCCATCCGAGCCGGTGCCTGAGGGTGTGCAGCAGGTGCAGGGCATCGACTTCAACCAGCATGCGGCGCGCCCCATCACCGTCGACGAGCTCGTGGGCGGCTATGCCACCATGGGCTTCCAGGCAACCTCGGTGGGAGCGGCTGTGCGGATTATCAATGACATGGTGAGTTGGCTGCTTGCTTGCTTGCTTCTGTCCCGATCGTCCGCATGCGTGTGCCAGTGCCAGTGCCAGCATCAAGTGCGGAGACTGCACTTGCCCTTGGCTACGCCGCCGGGAGGGCTGCCGTCCGTGCGCCGCTCCTAGCCATTGTCCCCGAAAGGCGAAACGTTTAGCCTGATTTAGCCATACACGACCACCGCTGAGCCTACCGTCCACACTAGGGGTCAATGCTAATACCTGACAGCGCGCCTGGAGAGACCCTGAGACGGGCGACCGCACCACCATCTTTCTCGGATATACGTCCAATCTCATCTCGTCGGGCCTGCGCGAAACACTGCGCTACCTGGTCCAGCATAAACATGTCTCGGCCATTGTCACCACGGCCGGCGGCGTTGAGGAAGACTTTATCAAGTGTCTCGCCCCCACCTACCTGGGCTCCTTCTCCACGCCTGGCGCCGGCCTGCGCAAAAAGGGCATGAACCGCATCGGCAACCTCGTGGTCCCCAACAGCAACTACTGCGCCTTCGAGGACTGGGTCGTGCCCATTCTCGACAAGATGCTCGAGGAGCAGGAGGCTAGCAAGAAGACTGATGAGCCGCTGCACTGGACCCCGAGCAAGGTCATCCACCGCCTGGGCAAGGAGATCAACGATGAGCGATCTGTCTACTACTGGGCATGGAAGAACGACATCCCTGTCTTCTGCCCAGCTCTCACGGATGGAAGTCTGGGCGACATGCTGTATTTTCACACGTTCAAGTCTTCGCCAGAGCAGCTGCGTGTCGACATTGTAGAGGACATTCGCAAGATCAACACGATTGCGGTCAGAGCAAAGCGGACAGGCATGATTGTCCTGGGTGGGGGACTGGTGAAGCACCACATTGCTAATGCGAACCTGATGCGCAATGGCGCCGAGAGCGCCGTCTACATCAACACGGCCCAGGAGTTTGATGGGAGCGACGCAGGCGCGCGGCCGGACGAGGCTGTCAGCTGGGGGAAGATCAAGCTGGATGGAGACAGTGTCAAGGTGTACGCTGAAGCAACGGTAGTATTCCCGCTCATTGTGGCGGCGACTTTTGCACGAGTGACCGCCAAGGCAGAAGACTAATTGAAACCAAACAAAAAATCGAGCATTGGAATGACGGGCATGGCTTGTGCAAGGTGAAGCTGCAGCGAGTTTTGCATGGAGCAACGTTGATGGTGCGGAGAGAGCTGACGCAGGGAAGGCGCGATCGGGCCCACCTCCCCCACTGGGCCGACCACGCTAACGTGACTGCCTGGCTAGCCGGTGACTGTGGAGCAATCGATAAGCAGCAGCGCGAAGCTGAGGTGCCGCGATTCCTCCATGATGATGATGCCAATGAGCGGCGAACCATGCCACGCAGCCCTACGCCTATGCGATGACTCAAGCACCCCAGGCCCCGCGATGAGAGCATGCAAAAGGGCGCCTGGTGCTGATGGCGACGCCCTCCACGTCAACTCTGCGGCGTGGTGGGAATAGCGTTGCCTAGGGGGGGTCGGCCGATTGCCAGGCAGCTTTACCGCCTCACTCTACTCTATTCTGTTGGCAAGCTGCCGCACGCTGGTAGGCTGCAGCTCTCTCTTAAGCTCCAGCCACGCCTGTACCTGACCTCACCTTTTCCCACACGAGCCCTGCCTCTCCAGCTCTTCCCTCTCCCACAGCCCCAAGTAGATAAACCCCCCCGCGTGCCATCCGTCTGAGCTTCACACTACATCCCCCGTGCTACCTGCTCGCCGACACGACCACACTACCGACTTGTTGATCCTCACCGATAACAGCAGCCGTCCGCCTACCTGCAGCCTCGTGCATATTTCCTCTCGCCAATCCCTTGTCTCGCATCTTTACCCAGCCGTTCATCTTTGCTTCACTCGCAAACACGTCAAACGCTCCTTCCTCGCTTTCACATGCGCCTTCATCTACTCTTCAACCATGAGTGTCAGCGTCGAGCGACAGCCGCTGCACTTTAGCCAGCAGCTCTCAAGTCCTTCTCGCTCACCAACCCATCTGCTTCATGCTCACACGTCTGCCTCTCCTCAACCACAGCCTGCTGCCGACATGGACGTGAGCGCCTCCATCAACAACACATTGCCGCCCACTGGCCAGGACCACGACCGGAGCGATGCTGAGATGCAGGACGGAGACAATGCCACTCATCGCGACGCCTCCACTAACACAGTCGCTGTCGAGATCTCTGCTATAGACGAGGATGTCATGGACGTGACGCCCGATGCTGAGCCGGACGCATTACTACTGAACCATTCGTCTTCCCAGGCACAGGATAGTACTATCACTACACCCCTGTCCCCTGTACCAGACGACTCTGTAAGCCTCACTTTACATTCAGTCTTGGACTTGCGTGTTTCAATGGACCCAACACTAACACACACCCAGGCTGATGCTCCTCCAAACGCGATCCCCCCTCCACCCGTAGACCCTGGCTCTGTGCCTCCGCCCGCCCCTCTCAACCTACAGCCCCCGCCTCCCCCACCACCCGTCGAACCCGCACGTTCCGACACTGATTCCTCAGACGAGGACGAAGAGCATCTGCCATGGCACCCGCTTCAAGAAGACATGTCTTCGCCCGATGAAGACGAACTCCGGTACATCGAAGAGCGAGGCGAACACAGCGCCTTGGACCACGAATACTGGGAGAAGGAGGCCTTCAAGTCGCTTGAAGATCCGGAATATACTGCTGGCGAGGCGGGCCGCATCCACTGGGCCATTGATGCCTACAACGGAACACGGGAGAAGCCCAATCATGAAATTCTCATGAGGTCCGATGTCGTCACCATTGGCGGACATCAGTGGCAGATCAAGTTCTATCCTAAGGGGAATGACTCCGAATACCTCAGTGTCTATCTGGAGTGCTTGAGTGTCATGGATCCAAAGGACAAGGACGACCAAGAAACTGGTAACGACGCCCCAACACAAAACGTTAGTGAGCCAAAAGACGAGGACAAGTCTGGCGACTCTACGGTATCTACCGGAAATACGTCAGACTCCGCACCGGAGCGGCGTGAAAAGGCTGGATCAACGCCTACGGACGCGACGGCCCCACTTCCCCGAGTCGAATACCAGCATGCTCCACTACCGCTTCTTGGATCGAAAAAGGTGCCCAAGCGCCATAGCGTGGCTGCGCAGATATGCGTTGTTCTGTACAACCCGACAGAGCCTCGCGTGAACTACTCACGCAATGCTTTGCACCGCTTTTGCAGTGGTTCTCCAGATTGGGGCTGGACGCGATTCCATGGTCCTTATTTTGAGATACCTCGCCGCATGCACGGCCAGCGAATGGCACTACTCCGAGATGACAAGCTCGCATTTACCGCGTACATTCGCGTCGTCAATGATGAGACGGACTGCTTATGGGAGCACCCTATCCGAGATAACATCTGGGACAGCTTTGCAATGACTGGACTGCAGGGTCTTGCGCTTGGAGAAGACGCCAGTTCGCCAGGTGGGAACATGATCTCAGCGGTTGCGACATGGATGCTCTTCAAGCCTTTTCGCCAATTATTGTACAGCATAAACGTGCTGGATCCTAATGAAGAGCCGTTGGTTCGTCCAAAGCCGCTTGTCACTGCATTTCAGCAAGTCCTGTATATGTTGCGAACCCAAGTGGATCCAGGAGCCGGCGCAGTCGCTCTCGACGACATCCTGGATGCCCTTGATTGGTACGGTATACACGAAGGCCTCAATAAGCTAGATGTAATCGAGATGTGGGAAGTCCTACGGCTCAAGCTTGAAGAGGAGCTTCAGGACACGCCTCATCTGGCGAAGCTTCACGCCATCTGTGGGCCAAAGCGCGATCACTCGAGTAATGTGCCAAGTTATCGCGTGCCTGTCGTGGGTGTGGACAGCATGCAGGAGGCTGTGAATAGCTCGAATGGCTTTACTGTTCCCGGGCAACCGCTACCGGAGCTGTTGACCATTGAGTTGGAGCGCCACGCATTCGACGGTACAAAAACCCGTTCTCACATCAAACTGCTCAACAAAGTTACGCTGGATGACAATGTCACAGTCAACGACACCGCTTACACTTTATACGGATTTGTAGTTCATAAGCAGACCCTACAGTCGTATGTGTATCAGCCCATCATTCGACCAGAGGGCCCCGGATCTCGTTGGTACAGCTATTCGGACAGCAAGGAAGAAAACCAAGTGAGGTGCCTCCCTAAACGTCTTGCAGTCGATTTTCATGAAGGCAAGTCCGGCACAGAGCAGGTTGTTGGTAATGATCCAATCGCGTACATTGCAATGTATGTACGCGACGACGTAACTCAGTCAGCTTTTGTGTCAGACACCGAGTCTGAACAATGGCAAGTGCCGGAGTGGATCAAGCTAGAAATAGAGAACAGAAAGAGTTCCAGAGGCCCTACACCGATACCAACGATCCCCACCGAGCAGTCGGTATCTGAAGCAAAGTCAACTGCGGAAGCAAAGCCGACTGCGGAAGTAAAGCCGCCCAAGACATTGGAGTTCCAGGTTATCGAATCCCGGGTGTTCCTCAAGCATGAAGGACCTGGTCTCTTTGATGCTTTTGACTCAAAATGGGCGGACACGAACTCGGAATTCATTCATACGGTCTCGTTTTCAGATCAAGATGGTTGCAAGGAGATCCGCGCCAAATTGATGGATACGCTCATGGGCGTCAAAGATCCACGACAAATCAAGTTCTGGTTCCTGGACCCAATGCGAGGATCACTCGGCAGGCCTAATCTTCTTGGTACTGGGAGGATAGAGTTCTCCGCTGGCAGCTACGACCAATACACTGATAGTAAGGAGTGGACGCTAGAGGAGTCTCCAGTCGCATATCGGAGGATATGGATGCATGTTACCGATTACGAAAAGCTCCCTGAGCTGCCCAAAGAAAAGGAGAATGAAGTGCCTGAGCTACCTGCAAATGATTTGCCTTCGTCCTCAACTAATCAGGAGCCTCAAGAGAATGTAGTGAGCCCACAGGTGAATGGAAACACTGCGGAACAGCCGTCGAATTCACAGCCGCCCCAGCTACCTGCAAGGGTAGAAGACACGCCTATGAGCGAGGCAGAGGAGCCTGCTGCTGCACAGATTGATCATTCCGAACCTTCTGTTAGGCAACACGAAGATCCATTGCCCACAGAGCCTGCTCAAACTGATGATACTGCTATGATCGAGGTAGAGTCAACTCCTGCGACCGATCCACCGGCTGTCGACGTGGTCATCCCGAGTTCAACGCCTGATGATACAGAGATGGGTGGCACGCAAGAGGAAGTACCGCCTCTTCCGCCACCACCAATGGACATTTCCTTCGAAAATATACAGCCACCTCCCGAGCATATACAGCCACCTCCACCAGCGCGTACCCCTTCGCCCAAGCCACCAGCAGATGAAATTTATTTCTTCCTCAAGTTTTGGAACCCAGAAAAGCAGGCTCTGGAATCCAAGGGTTCGCACGTCACTCTCAAGTCCCACAGGGTTGATGAGACGATCGTTGCTCTGCTCGGACTTCCAGCAGAAGAGAAGAAGAAGCTGGAAATATGGGAAGAAGAGGATATTGGTACTACACGCGCCCTTAGGCACCGTCGCACATTTACGCAACTTGATCTTCATAACACAAGCATCATCATTGCCGCTATGCCTATCGGCGCTGAACAAAAGGGCGCTCTCGCAGCCCGTGCTGCGTTTGCGGAACCTCAGGCATATTTAAAGTTCCGCTCTTTTGCTCGAAACTTTCCTCATAAACTCAACGGTCACTTTACATACAACTACTTCTCGAGTGAATGCTACAAGGGCGAGATTGTCAACGGCTATCGTCATGGTCACGGAACTCTTATCTATCACTCTGGCGCCGTCTATAATGGCTCCTTCCGCCTAAATCAACGCCATGGCCACGGATTGTACACGTTCCAGAACGGCGATACGTATGATGGCGATTGGGTTGACGACCAGCAACACGGCACTGGCACGTACATCGAGGCGACGAGCGGCAATACATATGTTGGTGGATGGCAAAACGACAAGAAGTTTGGCGAAGGCGTTACGCACTGGAAGAATGCCCAAGAGGCCGAACGGCTTTGTAGAATTTGCTGGGACGGCGATGCTGAGGCTGCCTTTTACGACTGCGGACACGTTGTGGCTTGTCTTCCTTGCGCAAGGGAGGTGCAGAGCTGCCCAGTCTGCAGGAAGAGAGTGCTAAGTGCCATGAAGCTTTACTATGTGGCGTGAATGGCGAACACAATCTTGTAAAGCTGTGTAGTCAGAGAGTTTTTCTATTTTTTCCTTTTGGAGTTTGGAGTTTGGGATTCGTTTAGGTTCAAGACAGAACTATCGGCCTCTTGAGCGTTAGGATGGCTCAGAGGATTGGATTTGGATATCAGTGAGAAAGGGGCGTTGGGTTATCTTTTCTCTCTTCTAACACTCTCATTTTACTTATTCTTTCTACCCCCTTACACCCACAGTGCTACCCTGCACGATTTTGTACATTCTTGCCCTCTTGAATTCGTAGTCAGGATGCTTGGGGAAGTAAAAGGTCAAAGTCTGGGCACGGCGACCTGTGAGAACGGTCTACTTCTGATCAATACATATATTTATATTCGACTAGTACGAATTGTTATGGAAATAGGCAAGTATCCGTGTTATTGAGGAAAGAGTTTGTATGGGCCCCTGGAAGCCTTGCAAATATATTCAAGCAACAAAGCCCAGAGTTAATTACGCTTATCAACCCACATATCTACACAGTACACAAAACAATCTCAGTCGTCCCTGACCCCAACTCCATCATACCACCCTCCTCCTGCTTCCCGTCTACCTTCCACCCCTTCGGCACCCTCACCTCACCCTTAATCCCCTCCGGAACCTCAATCTCAACCTTCGCCTTACCCCCCTCAACCGTCCACCCCACCTCCAACGACCCAAACGGCGTCGGGACCCGTCCCTGTACCTTGTCCAACCCAAGGTAACCCACCGCAGGCTGCACCACAACCCTCGCATACCCAGCCGTCACGGGCGTAACACCCAGCAAATACTCCGGCAGTACATACGTAGGCGCCGCTCCCCACGGATGCGCCAAACTCGTAAATGCCGTTATGCCCGGTCGTCCATCCGGCTTCACGTACTCCCAGCTCGCACCGCTGGCATACTGCTCATCGTTTACCATGCTACCCCAGAGTCCATCTAACAGATGCGTAATCGCCGTCTTGGCGGTATCGACGCCGTGCGCTGTTTGTGCCTGGAACAAGGCTTCGAGGAGGAAGCCGGAGGGGTTAGGAGCGAGTTGGTATTCCGGTGTTTCTTCTTCTGAAGAAATGGTCTTGTAGCCGGCGCCGAAACGCAGCGCTTCGAGTTTTTCGAGGGAAGAAGTGATTTGAGAGGTGTTTGCTGCGCCGCTGAGGATGGACCACGCAATACCTGTAAGTGAGAAGTTTCCAGGGGAGGTGAGGTCGAGGGAGTAGGTGCCTAGCTCCGGGTTCCAGAGTTTAGTGTTTAGGGCGTCGTTGAGGGAGAGGGCGGTGGTGTTGCAGAGGGAGGCCGTGGCCGTGTCTTGGAAGGCGAGGGCTAGGGGCACGATTTGTTGGAGCGCGAAAGACATTAGGCCTGTTACTGCGGTGCCGTTTGCGGGGCCGAGGAAGGAGCCTGGGTTTGGAGCGGCAGGGCTTCCGGCTGCGAGACCGCTAGTTGGGTCTATGTAGGTGAGACGTGCTTTGAGGAGTGCTTTGATGTTTTCCCAGTATGGCTCTAGGCCCTTTGCATCGCCTGTGTAGCGGTAGTATTGGCCGATTGAGGCGAGGAAGAGGTCTTGGTAGTCGACTAGACCGGGTCCTGCTGGGTCGGCGTCCGAGTATTCTGGTCGCGTGCCTAGTCGTGCGGATATGGGTACGAAACCGGCGAAGGGCCCGGATTTCGCCTGGTAGCCAAAGGCGTAATCGATGGATCCGATGATGTAGTCCCATCGTGCGCTCGACTGAGCCAGTACGCGGACGGTGTGGTAAAAGTCTCCAATCCAGACTAGACGGTCGCGCTTTGCGCCATCCAGACAGATAGAGTGATCGAGCGGTGCTACGGCATACTCGGCCAGGACACCCGGAGATTTCATATCGTTGGTGTAGATAATGGTCTTGTTGGATGCAACGACTGATACATTTGCGACGACAGCGATTTGATCTTGGAAGCCTCCGAAACCCCATGTGCCTTCATACCGAGAGGCTGTATTGAAGAAAACAGGAGGTGATATTGGTGGCGGCAGTGGGACGAAAGCAATGTTCTCTCCGTTGAGACTGATGGTGTACCCATCCTCTTTGATAGCCGTGACGATGTGGTACCACTTGTTCTCCTCCACCGAAATGTTCAGAGGATAATACTGGTTCGCGGGCGTTTCTAGAGTAGACTGGTTGAGCAAGCTCCATCCGCCGTTTACAATCAAAGTATTGGGCGGGAGCAGCGTTCTGTTCGTGTTTACAAACGTGTTTTGCTCTGGATAGTTGGAAGTCAGGACAAAATACGGTCCGAGTGGTTGAATCGCGCTGGCTACACGCCACCCTGTTCCGCCTCTTACAATCTTTGTATCAAATTCCAATGTGTAGTTGGCAGCGCCCATTACACGCCCGATAGAAGATTGAGCGCTGGTCTGACCCCGAATGTACGCTCCCTCGTCAGTTAGCTCCCAGGTCGAAGGCGCATTGCCGGCATCCACGCAAGCCGCTTGGACGACTTGCCCACCAAGATCAAAAATTTTATTGTAAACGTCGTGACTGGTCCTTAGGTGACCTGGCTGCTGGTCCACATCTTTGTGCTCGCTCGTTGCCCGGAAGCCAATGCTCTCGAGGGTCAAGGAATGATTCGTAAGCAGACGGATGGACTGCCATCGCTGCCCACCTTGCACAAAGAAGCTCTCAGTGTGACCTCCACTGGTGATGTTGAATGTCTCAACCCGCCAACTGTTCGCTAGGCCGTTGGAAAATGTCCATGGTCCATCAGCATTTTCGTCGTCGAGGTACGCAAAGGCCTCTGAGTATGCGGCCTCAATCTGTGCCGGGGATGCGCCTTCTGCAACGACGAAGAACGGGAAGCCGGCAATCTCGGTACCATAATCGAGCGTGAGGACGGGATGCGCAGGTGACAGCGTGATTGTGGTAGTATTGTCGTAACTCTGATCAGCTACTTGAACATCTGCGCTGAGCGAGTATTTTCTTGGATAGACGTTGCCGTAATCGACGAATCTATGCTTTAATATTAGTTGGTAGTAACGCGAATGCTTATTCCGGCATTACTTACGCGTAGGTAACCTGCCCCCAAGCGCAAGCACCCAATAGGTATATATTGAGGTTGACCATCATGGAAATCTGCGCCAGAACCCAAGTGCTGGCTGGTACCAGGAGCGAGCCCTCAGGTACTTTTTAACATAATGTTTATCCCGGTAAACAAGCCATCGGGCCTTTGCGCAATGCTGAATGCCCGAGGGTGGACACAATGTCTATTGGATAATGATACCCCAGACATGCACTCCGCATCTACCGATCGCACTACGGGATCCCCAGATTTCTAGATTTGGACTACCTCGTTGGTTGCATGATGCCGTCATGTCGGCTTAAGGGGGCTGCGCATAAGAAAGTTTACACACTTCGCGTTGTTGTTCTACCGAGGTCGCATCAAATAGGTCCGATAATCAATGTTCATTGGTGCCACAAAACCTTAAGGTGTACCTGGATCGGGGGCCTCGGCGGTCGTAGCTAGAGCGGTGAACATGTAATAGTGAGAGTGGATTTAGGATGTGGAGACAGGACTGGGCGCAAAGACGGAATGTGGAGAGCTGAGCCGGGAAAGCCGGGAATTGAAGAAGAAAAAATATTTTTACGAGGAAACCAACAATAACTAGTTTCGGAGTTGATCTGATTAATCTCCATTACGCAGCAAGGCCCTGTCTGAACTTCAGGTATTCCTTTCGGTACTGGTTCTCATCCGTCTCTTTGTCCCTGTTAAGCGGCGTCCACTTGGGCTCATCCTTGAACAATCGCATAGCTTTGGTGTACTGTAATGCAAGATTAGTACTGCAGTTTTCTTTGATTCCAAAGGCGCTATATTCTTAACTTACGTTATTCTCATCAGTGGTGAAGCGATGATAGATGCCGCTCGGCAAGATGATCAAATCACCCTTCTCAAGCCAAATCCTGACCCAATCGTCGCCCTCACTTCGGACATCAAAGTAACCCGCACCATCAAGAATGTAGCGAATCTCCTCGTCCTCGTGCAAATGCTCACTGAAGAAAGTCTTCACTTTTTCCTCGTAAATGTCGCCCATCTTCTCGGGACTGATGGTAACCTCATCCCGGTTCTTGTAGTTGCGAGATGTAGCAATCTCGTCAACGCCAGAGACTTCGGGGACGTGGTGGTAGACGACGCCTAGTTTCTCCAGATAGTCTGGATCTACTGAGCGACCAGAGTCATGAGGTAGGCGTTGGTCGCCCTGACGAAGTAAGTCATGTGTTTAGGTCGTGGAGGACCGAACAGTACGAACTTACTTCAAGATTGTCGAACCAGTATGCCTTCATTTTGCAGTCAATGGTAGTACAGAAGATTATAATTATTCCGAAGCGCGCAGTGTGTAGTAGCGTGTAGCTTTAGTTAGCTTTGATGTTGTTGGACTCGCCGACAAACAGCGAGGAATAATTTGAGATGCCCAATTGCACGTGGCGAATGGCGTCATTCCGATTACCCAGCGACAATCGGCTAGCCAACCCAACGTTGTGCAATATCGACTCTTCACTACACAGCGCTCTTCCTGCAAATTACCCTTCGTCAATGTCGTTTCATGCGGACTACAATACAACCTGTTGCCAGGAGATGCCATTACAGCACCGGGTTATTGTCCTGCCATATAATACAAAGTATAAAAGGATAACGTGAATGCGCCGACGCATACCCGTCCCATCACTTGCCCGAGTAGGCAATCCGAGCCCTCTTGTGAGGTGAGCACGAGAAACATCGGCTGAGATGCACGCGCATCGAAACGAAAAACAATTACCATGACCCCATACATTTCCCATCATTCATGCTGTCTACATCGATTCCAGTCCGTTGCATGATGATGCTACAGGGGATGGAAACCCCGGGGTATGTCCAACTAAAAATGCCAATAGTTCACGCGAAATGATGGAGGTTCAGCTATGCGAGGTGAAGTCACAGTTACTGGGTCCACAAGAGGCTATCTTGCAAAGACCTTTACTATGCCATCACCACCTGCCGAGACAACGAGACGGCCGTCCTGACTCCAGACGACACTGCACACGCCTTCGCCGCGCATGATACGATGTGCGGTAATTTCTTGGGTACAAATACGCTTGTCGAGTGACCAAAAGCGGATAGAAGCGTCGTGGCCAGCAGAAACAGCTTCGCGGCCATCTTTGCTGAGAGAAAGAGAAGAGATGGCAGCGGGGTGCGCGAGCATGCTGTATGTACACTGGCCTATAACCGACATTAGAGAAAGTATCTTAGTAAACCATTGGGGGGAACATACCAGAGTTGGCATCGAAGAATCTGATGAGATGATCTTCGTGCCCGCTTATAATGACGCCTTCAAGGCCGCCGCTACTGTTTGATCCGGTTGGACCATGTATCCCTTCTTCCTCAGAACCGCCGCGGCCCCCCTCTTGTGATGGACCTTCGAGGTATTGGGAGCTCGTCACGACAGAGGTAATACCAGTCGCTGGTGTACCATCGTAGGACTCGTTACTGGCCATACCGATCAACTCTTCGCCTGTTCTTGTGTCGTATACTAATATCGATGCATCAGTAAAAGAAACAACGAAATTCTCGCCAGTGGGGGAGAGCGGGCTGATGCATGTAGGTGAGGGGTGCGTGTCGCGCTCAATAGTGTGAATGAGCATGTAATGGAATGGTGTGCTGGTAGCAATGCTCGGCTGTGGCGATGATGGGTGGTTCGATCCAGAAGTAACCGAGTGCCTTCGACTACCACCAACACCGCGGCGTGACCCAGTTTGAGGCGACACCAACTGGGGCGGCGCACTAACTGCCCAAATCTTGATGGTTCCGTCTGCAGAGCCAGAAGCCAGTATCACTCGGTCTGCGCCGCCGTATTTGCTGCTGTCGGCTCCGAAGACATTTCCGCAAGTGGTGGGGAGAACACACATTGTCCAAACAGCATCGGTGTGACCTTCCAGGGTGGCTTTTGGATCGACGCGGCCTCGCTCCCACACGCGAACTGTCGCATCTTGGCCACCCGAGAATATCCAGCCGTCACCCGATACCCTGCCACCAGTTGCAAAATGGGCAGAGGCGGGGCAAGCAGCTAGGGATGTTACAGCACCCTCATGGCCTCTGTGCGACCAGAAAGGTTGAATGTCCAAATCATTGTTCATGGTGTGCTGACTCGCATAACTTGCAGGTATCATCCATCTCTTGATCATACCATCGTCTCCCGCTGTGCAAATTTCTGGTTCGCTAGGACTGCCGCCTCCGGTGAAGATGACGGACCGTACGACATCCAGATGACCACGGAGGGCGAATCGGACCTTGAAACTTTGCGGATCCGCTTTTGAGGCCGCTTGTGCAGCGACTTGTTGAGCCTTGTGGTCACTGCTCAGTCGTCTAGTGTGATCTTTACTTGTTCTCTTGGCTGGCCGGGGCGGAGATTTTGCAGGAATGCTGTTTGCGGATGGGAACTCCTCGACGTCTGGTCTCCTCGGTGGCCCTTCCTGGGCTACATCGGACGCAGGGTCAAAAATCCACTCGTCGGACTCTTTTTCCTGGGCTGGCACCTGATTTGCTCCTGCAGCATCTTCCTCTTGACCTGCTATTTGCCGGCCTGCGTTGTCAAAAGCATGCGTCACCTTCTCGACTTGCTCGTCAGGCACGGAAGAATAGTGTTGCTGGTTTAGGGGTTGACGTTGCTGTCCAGAAAGGTCCTGGGTCAAACTTGGGTTCTGAGCGAGTGGCTGTTGCTGGGAAGGCTCTCGAGCCATCTGCGGGGCATGGTGGATCTGGTGGTGGGGGGGCAGATTCTGTAGTTCAGAAGTGACGGGAATGTTAGGGGGCTGGTAGTTGGGCAGGGGTCCGGGCATGGTGGGAAGGTGCGACTGCAGCCTCTGGCGATGTTGTTGCAGGTAGATATCTTCCATAGAGGCGTCTCCATGGCCCATGAATCCAGTGCCGTTTGCGAGGGCTTGCATGCCCTGTTGTTGGGGCTGGGGTTGAGGCGGGGGAGTAAGGAGATATGTAATCTCTTCAACACATTTTGTGAGATAGAGCTTCGACTTTTCCCGCAGACCGTCGCGATCGGCCTCGGAGCGGTCGAGGAACTCGGAATCGACGTCGAGGAAGGAGTTGTGCTTGGTGTTCTGGGCTGTGTTGACATGTCAGTATACCAGGGGCCCGCCATGACATGTTTATTGTGTACGCACGTTTAGTCAGGCCGGCGCCAGTCTTCTTACCCTTGGGGTCGTTCTTGTCGTCGGCAGCATCGCCGCCTGCAGCGTTGGCCTTGTTTTTCCTCTCGTTGGTGAGGGCCTGCTCGAGCATGCGGATGTGCTTGTTGAGTTGGTCGTTGAGCTTCTTCGCACTACGGACCTCGCCCTCCTGCTTTGCAATCTTGGCCTTCATTTCTGCGCGCTCAATGTCCCATGCATTGCGGGCACGCTCGTGGTTGTGCCATTCGAGCTGGAGAAATCGCATAACACCTGGCCGTTGGGTTAGCCCACTACTGTCCCGCCGGCGGAGCGCTACCAGTCGAGCATAAAAGAAGACAGCATACCCTGCAGAGTGTATTCGGTGCCGGCGGGCGCATTCCCGTCAGCGCCTCCATTGGCACCGCTGCCGTTCATGGCCGAGGGCGACTGCCAGGCCATGAGATGGGTACGGAAATCCTGTGGCGGCGCACTGAGCAGTCTGTGAGGGTCAGAGCTGGTGTTGGCATGCGGCGTCGGGGGTCGGCAACTGCGCGGTCGACGTGTCGCTAACAGAGAATCTCTCCCACCTCAGGGCGCAAGTGGGGGGTAGGGAGACGGAGGGGGCGTGAGGACGGAGCTGAAGTCGGGGAGGGCAGTGAATATGGCGTGGATGCGCTCAAGCTGCTGGCTTCGAGAGCTGCAGCAACATGCACATGGCGATTCCGTTGCACAGGGGAGGGTGCCATGCAGTGGTAAGGTAGCGCCGGGGCGGGACCCTGGCGCACGGGCCCTATCACCAACGCTGCGAACAGATGGAGCGTCTTCACAGTGCTGTCAACATGCATAATGCTCCCATTGCACACGTCTAGCTTGGGCATGTTGCCTATCCACCCAGCAGCGTCATGCTAGCTACTCCAAATCTTCTTTTCACCATTTTACTCGACCTGCCTCCGTCAACGCTCTGTATATCAGCCATGAGCTGCCTATGCAAACCCACGCCTGTCCCAAACCGGCACCTGGATGTACTGGCTAACATGTCCATGGCACAATCCCAGCCAGCTTGATTCACTCGTGAGTCTCTTTTCTCATTCTTCCTGTCCCTCTTCCCATCTCTTTTCTTACTTATGTCGTCTCCTGTCCAAGTTTCACTAATTTTCCTTTCTCATCTGTGCATTTTGTACACATGTTACGTCACTCGACACAACATACACTGTACCCCCTCAATTACCGGCCCTCGAATCTGACCACATAACTGACCTATCACCCAGCTATGCGTTGATACAAGATGACCTGAATCTTCCAGTAAGCTTGCGCGGCGCCCAGCCCAGAACAGGAAGACACTTTGGGCTCAAGCCTTGAGTGCGAGCAGTATCCAGCACTTGCATATCCAAGACTTGCATGTTGCATACTGCTCGCTAGGCCATCAGCTTCTGTCTTGTTTCTACATTAATTGAATGGTCATTGCTTGGTTCTGTTTCCATGCTCTCTGTTCGCAGCTAGCATTGTGCTGGGTATTGCACGACGAGCTGGCCCAGCGCATGCACACCAGCCACCAGCCACCCACCCCCAACCACAGCTAATGGGCATTATGTCACACGCAAATCACCGAAAGAGACAAGGCAGCATCCATCTTACTGTGGCACAGGCGACTATTTCATGCGCAGTCCTGTGATCAGATACCAGGGCTTGACTTTCGCTCATGCCAAGTGGAGCCTTCCCGATTGGTACAAAGGCGGTCGACGCTACGACCTTGTCACAACATTGGAACCTTCCCAGGCAAGACTTTACCACATTCACCCCACCCCCCGCCAACCACCACGACATCGAATCCACCTCCAGACTCCGCCAACCGGGTCGCGCACATTCGCACATACTATTGATCCCAACATAGCCCTAAGATAAATCTCCAGACATGGCTGGCGGTGGTAAAGGTACGCGCTGACTTGCCGCGCGCCCTGCAACATCGCAATGGGCTGACAAAGATGCATAGGAAAGACAGGAGGCAAGACTGGTGGAAAGGGCGATTCCCAAGTCAAGACCCCAAAATCGCACTCCGCCAAAGCCGGTCTTCAAGTGAGTTGATGCCTTATACGCGTCATCACCCGACGACACCCCGCCCATACTTTGACAGCTTGCGCACAGGGACGACGCGCTAACATTACTCCTCCTCTATAGTTCCCTTGCGGTCGCATAAAGCGTCACCTCCGAAATCTCACGCGCCAGAAGACGCGCATCGGTGCCAAAGCCAGCATCTATCTGACTGCCGTTCTTGAATACCTGACTGCTGAGGTTCTCGAGCTTGCAGGCAACGCTGCCAAGGATCTCAAAGTCAAGCGCATCACGCCACGCCATCTCCAGCTCGCTATCCGAGGTGATGAAGAACTCGATACGCTTATCCGTGCCACCATTGCCTTTGGAGGTGTTCTGCCGCATATCAACCGTGCCCTATTGCTCAAGGTAGAGCAGAAGAAGAAGAGCGGAGGTGCTGCCAAGGTCGGCGAGGCGTAGAGGGCTAATTGTTCCGGAAGCGTGCAGGCAAAAGTTGTCAAATGGGCGGCTAAGCGAATCGATTTTCGAGCTTGCAGAGCATGCGACACACCCTCGAATCACAAGAGCCCCAAATCACTTCCAGTTTTGCTTAGCTTCTATGAGCTATTTTACTCCGAAAGCCGCACTTCTTTTGCTGAGATTTCGAAATGTCAGGATAAGGGTGTGAACTGTCTTTGGTTAGGCGTGCGCAGGAACGGTGTTGATGGTCATGTCCTTTTTTTTCTTTATCATTTCGTGGTATGTAGTAACATGTTCGAGTCAATGTCACAGAATAGCAGGGAGAGTCGGTTTGGTTTGCCTCTACAATCATGAAAGCTCCGTCTTCCTAACGGAAAGCGATCAAACCACAGAGACTTCAATCACACAAGCGTGCAAGCGAATGCCATGCTGCCCAAGCAAACAAACGATAACACGCTATCAAAGCTTGTAGTTCCGGGTCGTGGCAGCAATCACGAGTCCAGTCGAATTCCGAGATTGGGTAGCACGAATATGTATCATTCCGATATTTCGTTTCCCAAGTCAAACGGCAGTGCATGATTCCGAGCCGGAAGAAAAGGATATTAAGCGTAGTAGTC
Organism: Bipolaris sorokiniana ND90Pr; assembly: GCF_000338995.1. NCBI lineage: Eukaryota > Fungi > Ascomycota > Dothideomycetes > Pleosporales > Pleosporaceae > Bipolaris > Bipolaris sorokiniana. Next base: position 2,211,354 of record NW_006911897.1, on the reverse strand, counting down.
CACGACAAATTCGTGAACATCCCATGTTCTTTCCTCTGCATTTCTTCTGTTCTCTCTGTATGGAGGATTGAATTAGCTTTTCCAAACGAGCGCTTTTACCTCCCTCACCCGTCTTAATAGACTCTGGATAGCAACCCAAAAAAAACACAATGTTCGATCACTTATTCGATGCCGATGCCTTCCACCGTCACCCCATCCCACCAGCCTTCTCACGCACCAGTTACATCGTGTCAGGTACATCTCGCGTACAACTCCCCTCGTACATTAGAGACCACCGACACGCCCACCCAATGACACCTCACCACAACCACAAGCATCACCCGCATCCGGCCCGCCGCTACTCAATCTACGCAGACCCCTCGCCCACCTCCTCAGACTTCGATCAAACAGAAGACACTTACCTGCAATCCGAATCCGACTCCAGTCTCACCCACGTAAAGTACTCACCCCCTAGAAACCAAAACAACAGTAACAACAACGCCAATAGCATCAACAATGTCATTCCCCCTCTCCACCGCACATCCTTCAAACTACCCCATAACACATTCGCTAACCTCCCATCCACCCACACTTCCTCCTCCATCCTTATCTTACCTCCTACACTAACACCGCTGCACATCCGCATCGACACCCCATCGTCTACACACCAGCTGCGCGCCACGGTGGCAGGCGATATGCGCTTCCGAGATGTAGTAAGTCAGTTGGTGCAGCAAGGGCAGTATGCAGACGTAAGGGCAAGTGTAAGGTTGAGGGGGGAGTGGCAGGAGCCTGGGTCTAATGTGAGGATTAGTGAGGTGGTACGGCAGTATGCGACGAATGAGCGGGGGGAGGTGGAGGTCAGGATTGAGGTTGGGCGTGGAGGAGAGGGAGGAGGAGGACGAGAGGGAAGAAGGGGTGGTGGGTATGTTGGGGGGACACGGGGGTTTAGGGCTTGGGAGAGGGAGACAGGGCAGGCGTGGGAGATTAGGGATTGAGCCGTTTTTTTCTTTTTGTTTTCTTTTCGGTGACGACATAGGCGATATAGAAATGGGCAATTGAATCAAGTTTTCCGTCTAAAGTTTAAACATTCTTGATATGATAAAAGTTCCTAATACATCAATCGATTCGCTCCTCTTTTTACTCCTCTGTCTTGGACGTCATGGCTCGCTGCCTTTGCCCGGAACGCCAAGCCTGATCTAATTTGTTAAATGGTGTAGGTAACATGCCCAAAGGCACAAGAGGTACATGAAAATACCCAAAGAAATCAAAACTCCCTTCTCAGTCAAGTGCCGAGTTAGGAGTAAAAGGAAGCCATGCTCTGCATCCGAAACCACGCAAAATGCCACAAATAAAGGACCCAGAGTCATTTTCCTTCATGTCTGATAGTATTCGTCGTGCTCCTTCAACGGCTTCTATGACTTCAGGCTGTCCTGCATGCTCCTGCTGCTGGCGCTGAGTGGGATGTTGCTAGTGGGGAGGACCGTCTTGGGCTGGCTGTTCTGTCGGATCTTGGCGAGCGCGTAAACCAGACCACTGACGAAACCGATAAAAATAGCAGAAACACTGCCAAAGGTGACGGGCGCATCGAAGAAGATGAGACCGCTGAGAGCAATGGGGAGCTTGTTCAGAGCGCCAACCATAGAGTATGTGGTAGACGAGGTGACACGGACAGCCCAGGCGGAAGTGTATGAGATGAAGACTGTGGAGAGACCGGACACGACCATGACGGTGATGACGGTGTTGCGCTGGTCAGGGGGAAAGTTCTTCTGGATGTTCGCGGAGGACCAGTCTTCGACGAGGATCGAGGCAACCAACAGGATCGGGATGGTGAGGAGGTTGTTGTAGTACATGGCTGTTTAGAGTTAGCATACCGCTCATGGTAGTGAACCAGAATAAACTCACTGTCAAAGTCCTTGAAATTGGTGAGCTTGATGCGCTTGCGCATGCCCAAAACATAAGTAGCTGTGCACAAGCAGTTGAACATCATCCAGAGGTAGCCAGCGTGCAGAGTGGACATGGCGTCTGTGGATGCGCTTGTAGATTGTCCCATACTCGACAAAGCGTGCTGAATGTCTGCCCAGGCCGCGATGACGGAGCTGAAGACCATCAATCCGAAAGAAAAGAGCGCCATTGGCGTGACAGCACCACCGAACCAGAGAACCTCTCCGTATGCAATCAAGATGATGGTAAGGTTCTTGAAAATGGTGTAGACGGGAATCGAGAGGAACTTGAGGGCCCAGGTGCTCGTATAGATCATACCGATGAGGAGAAGAGAGATGGGAAACCCTGCTGCTGTTAGACCAAGTTTGAGCTGCGAAATATGATAGACGTACATTTCTTTGCTTCATCACTGTTGAAGTCGCGGTATGTGATGATACCAGCGCTCTTGCATATCGAAATTGCTGCAACGCAGACAACAGACTGTGGTGTGTTAAAAAGAGTCCGTCTTGTAGGCTATGAAGCCGACATACCTGTATGCAGAGAAGGAAGAAAGGGAGGTTGAAGTCGACGCCAGAGAGGACGTATTTGTTCGTAACGGTCATCAGAATGGAGGAACCACAGTAGGCCAGGATGGCAGCGACTGGGTTCTCTGTTATGGACGTGGGCCCGCCCCGATGTGAATTGGACGCGCGAGGCAGCGGGGAGGGCGCGCGGAACTCCTTGCCCGAGGGCATGTCGACTCTGTAGTCGTCGCTCTTCTTATCGTCGGACATTGTGAGAGAGAAGAAATGTGTTCACAATAATTGAAGGTGGTATGCGGCAACGACAGGAAAGTCCAGCGATAAGGACAGCTACGTGGCGGCGACAGTGCGACCCCAAAAAATGTAGTTGTTGAGGGGAGGGAAGGAAAGAAGCAAAGAGAGAACAGGAGGGTGGAACAAGGAGGGAAAGGTGAGCGTTACTAGAAGGATGCGCAGGGACGCGAATGGGGTGGGTCACAGCGATGCAGTCTCCCCTGGTTTGGAGTCGTTGGCTTGCAGCCGTGGTAATTTCAAATGCCACTAAACCGCCTTTGAACACGAGAAAACCGTATGTACATGTCAGCACCGCAACCTGCACTCGGGCCTGCATCCGGTTCTATTTTTGATCTCGGAAATACACTGTACCATACAGTTGTGATGCAGGATTGTTCTTATGGAAAGTGCATCTAGTGCTGCGTTTTCAGCAAATACTTGCCTCACTGAGGTACTTGAATACATAGACGGATGATCTTCACTGGGGCTCTTTATCGCCACGTGACCTGCCTTATCGCACCGCTACTTTCTTTCCCCTGATTAACCGCTCAACAAGTGACCTGGGCAATTTCCGAAATGGCGTCTCTGGACCCAAAAGTTGCTTCGCTCGTCGACAAGGCTGCACGAGAGGATGATTCGGACGAAGATGCACTCATTGCCTCCCTGGAAGATGACGAGGAGTTAGATGCATTCCGCGAGCAACGACTTCAACAGTTGCATCAAGAGTACGACAAGGCGCGACGACTGAAAGAGAGCGACCATGGGAGATACTCCGAGATTAAAGACGAGAAGGCTTTGATGGACATCACAACAAGCACTAAACTGTGTGTGGTGCACTTTTTCAAGCCCGACTTCAACCGCTGCCGCATCATGGATACTCATCTCGAGGTAAAACCACTCCTTTTTACAATAAGGCTGTTTTGCTGAAACCAAACAGTCACTGGCCCCTTCACACTATGAGGCCCGATTTCTCAAGATCAACGTCGATAACTGTCCTTTTCTTGTTACTCGTCTGGGTATCCAGGTCCTGCCATGTGTCATTGCCTTCATTGACGGTGTGGGAGCTGATCGCATTATTGGATTTGAGGGGCTTGGTCACACTGAGCAAACATTTACGACTCGCGATCTGGAGGCTAGACTTATTCGAGCAAACGTACTTGCAAGAAACAAGGTCAACGAGGAGGATGAGAGGCAAAGGCTGCAGCGAAGCAAAGCAAAGGAGCAGGAAGACGAGGACGAAGATTGGGACTGAGTGGCCACAAGTTTGAGTCACGTGGTCATATGTAGCTGGAAGCTAAAATGATGCGAGGCAGTGTACCCTCTCACATCAGTAGGATCGTGAGTGTTTCATTTGCTGCTCATCATATAAGCAACGAGGGGGTTACAGCAAAAACTTGCCATCAAACTTACGACAAGCACAGCTCCTACATGCTTGCCGTCAAAGAGACCAGCTATTTGATCGCATACAACAGTCACAGTCCAAAATACCAGTCACAGCACAGCAAGATAAACAATCTTCAGTTCTGCTTAGCGCAACAAGTGAGGCATTTCCGATAAACTCGTTTTTGATATAGCACCAAAAATCATCTATATGCACAGCGGGGCGGTTGAGTATCAAGCCTATAACACGGAATACTGTGGCTAACTCTGATTGGTTGTCATCAGACTACATGTACATGCGCTGAATGACTTTCTAGATGGGAGTTAGTCTATGAGTACAAGTAAGGTCGTGCGCCATGAAGCTACGAAACTCTGAAACTGCGGAGTTGACGCGGGAGATCTGTGCATCTACACCTTTCAGCCCCAGGACCACGAGGGCACCGAAGTAAGTAAAGGGGGGCCTTATTGAGTCTCTGATCTGCGTCACGTCAAAACAATCTAAATTTCCCCAATATCAACAGTGGTTAATGCACTGTCTTCGCTCTGCTTCTGCTCCCAAATTGGTTTTGAGGGCCGCCATGGGGACCACAGCTGTGCTAAAGCTCTCTTCGCCGCCAATGACCTGTGAGGGTTACCCAAACGCTGATATGAGAGCCTTGAGTTGCAATGCAGAGGCGGATATACCCATCGAACGTTGTGTACGACTAATCGGGGTCGACCAGATGCCAGTTATAACTACGGAAATATGTAAACGGCATGTATCGTATTCGGTGGATATGATGAATATGGAAATAAGAGCTTTCGTAAATGCCAACGAACGAGCACAATAGTTGGCATAGTAACTCTTGTGGTTATGTATTCGTCATGGAGCTAGGGAGATTAATGAATCCTTTGGTCTAGTAATCGTATGCGTGCTTGTCCTTTCTTTTTCGCCTTGGGTTCAGTGTCCCCGCGTGACTTGTAAGTGGATCGCTTGATGCTTACTTTGCATTGCATATTTGATGCGGAGGATGGCTTGTGACGTTCCAGGTATGAAACCTGGGTGCTAGTTTCTATTGTAGTATTGGTTCCGCTCCCGCGCCGCGGCGGTGGATGAAGAGCTCACCCACCCCCACGCAAAAGTGGGTGTAAGGCTGATGTATTGGGTGCGAAAGGAGTGCGGCCTCAATGGTGCATCATCGCAACAAATGAGGCTAAATACAGGCCGGACGAGAGCGAATCACAGTATTGTCCCGACGGACAAGTGGTTAGCGAAGACACTCGGTACAAGTTCCGCGCGGCGATTCGGCGTGGTAGATGTAATGGCTTCGCGTCAGGGCGGCATTGTCGGGTGGTGCTTGACTGGGAATCGTGCATTACAGCTTGCGGGCCCCACCATGGCAGCTAGCTTACCAATGTAGCCCAGTTGGCCTGGATACGCAAGGAGGGGTCGGAGGAATGTGACGATCTGGATTGCAAGTGGCCAAGAAGGCGAGACGCGCAGACGCACCCTAGTTTGTGTATACTCTAAATCGTATCTGCACTGCAGATGGTGGTGAGTGTGGTAGGGTGCAGTGGTGGACTCGGACAGCTTTGCTCGATAGCGGGGTAGGTCGCCCGCATGATAACGGCGCGACTGGATGCTCAACGCAACGCAACGCAACACTGCGAGCGCTCTCACAAACATGGCCCAACACTTTGATGCTGACCAGCCATGCAAATCTGTCGTGCTCCATCTGGTGACGGATGTCCGAAGCGGTGCAAGGCCACAGTAGTCTTGTCCGCGACAGGACTCGCCGAGTTTGGACCAGCCTCTTCCGCCGGCGCCCGGCTTGGTGGGCTGGCGTGGACCGGAAGTGCGTTGCGAGAGATGCGGCGGCTTAGTGATTGTGCCAAATAGCCCGGATGTTGACTGATGGCCCATGGCCCCTTTTAACCACGTCAGACGGCACTGAGACGCCTAGGTGGGCAAGCCGTGTGTCTGTGTCTGTGTCTGTCAGTGAGGGTACTATCATATCCCCCGGCGTCTAAGCGGCAAATTGGGGCTAAAACGTCACCACCACGAGGGCCTGTAAACCGCTAGAGCACGTCCGATAACCCCACCAGTCGCTGGAGCTTTTCTTTCCACTCATCACGCCCTACCCGTAGCTTCCCTTCTTCCCTCAAGATCCCCCTTCCACCTCTGACTCTCATTGCCCATCACAGCCCTTAATTGAGCTGTGACCTCGCGACCGCGCCTCCCGCAGAGCGATTGCACACCGAACCACACCATGGCCGACACAGTTATCCAGCCTCAACATGAGGAGGTCAATGCCGGGTAGGTAGCTTTACTCATCTTCACAGTTCATGGCCCACTGCTTGCAAGGCGCCTTCCTCAGTCTCGCCTCAATTTCTCCGGCCGCACTTTCCTGCTGAACAATGCTGCTGCTTTCAATGGCGGGGCCGCTCCACACCCGAATCCAATAAGCCATCACCGAGACCTTCTGAACACCACTGCTAATTCACATGCTCTTGCAGAAACATGGAGCTCAAGGACAACACTATCATTGTTGTTCTCGGCGCCTCTGGTGATTTAGCCAAGAAGAAGACTGTACGTATACGCCCATGTCCAATCGGTAGAGACGTCACACTAACATCGCTGCAGTTCCCAGCTCTCTTCGGTCTTGTAGGTTACGCGACCAAACTCGCATTCCGCTTCCGTTGACCATCGATACAGCACCGAAACAACTTCCTCCCCAAGAACATCAGCATCGTCGGATATGCGCGCACCAAGATGGACCACGAGGAATACCTCAAGCGCGTCAAGTCGTACATCAAGACCCCCACAAAGGACTTGGAGAAGCAGTTGGACGAATTCTGCAACTTCTGTACCTATGTCTCGGGTCAATACGACCAGGACGACTCATTCATCCAGCTCGAGAAGCATATGCAAGAGATTGAAAAGGGCCGCAAGGAGACCAACCGCGTCTTCTACATGGCTCTTCCTCCCAGTGTCTTCATCACAGTTTCTCAGCACTTGAAGCGAAATTGCTACCCGAAGAGCGGCATTGCCCGCGTCATTGTAAGCCACATGCATTTCCCAATGCAATTTAATGCCGCTGACTGCAATCGTACAGGTCGAGAAGCCATTCGGCAAGGATCTCCCAAGTTCAAGAGAGTTGCAAAAGGCATTGGCTCCAGACTGGTCTGAAGATGAGCTCTACCGAATTGACCACTACCTGGGTAAGGAGATGGTCAAGAACATTCTCATTCTCCGATTCGGTAACGAGTTCTTTGGCGCAACCTGGAACAGGAACCACATCGATAACGTTCAGGTACGGCAAGCTGAGCATGTTCGGAGATGAAGACACTGACAAGCACAGATTACCTTTAAGGAGCCTTTTGGCACCGAAGGACGAGGAGGTTACTTTGACGAGTTTGGCATCATCCGAGATGTCATGCAGAACCGTGAGTGACGAAAAAAAATCCGAAAAGAAAGAAAGATTTACTAACAATTGCAGACTTGCTGCAAGTACTGACACTCCTTGCTATGGAGCGACCAATTTCCTTCTCAGCAGAAGATATTCGTGACGAAAAGGTGCGTGTCCTCCGTGGCATGGCCTCCATCGAGCCCAAGAATGTCATCATCGGACAATACGGAAAGTCGCTGGATGGTACGAAGCCGGGCTACAAGGAGGATGACACCGTGCCCAAGGACTCGCGATGCCCCACCTTCGCCTCCATGGTCGCTTACATCAAAAACGAGAGGTGGGACGGCGTGCCCTTCATCCTCAAGGCTGGAAAGGCGCTCAACGAGCAAAAGACCGAGGTCCGCATCCAGTTCAAAGACGTTACTTCGGGTATTTTCAAGGACATTCCCCGTAATGAGCTTGTCATCCGAGTGCAGCCCAACGAGAGTGTCTACATTAAGATGAACTCCAAGCTGCCCGGTCTCAGCATGCAGACCGTTGTCACAGAGCTTGATCTTACCTACAGGCGGCGATTTTCCGACCTGAAGATCCCAGAGGCATACGAATCGCTTATTCTCGACGCGCTCAAGGGCGACCACTCCAACTTTGTTCGTGACGATGAGCTCGATGCCAGCTGGAGGATCTTCACTCCTCTGCTGCACTATCTGGATGACAACAAGGAGATCATTCCCATGGAGTACCCATACGGTAGGTTCATAAGGTGGTATGAATCATACAACTGCTAATTACATGTTAGGCTCTCGTGGTCCTGCCGTATTGGATGACTTTACTTCTTCTTACGGATACAAGTTCAGCGACGCAGCAGGTAAGTCATGATCTATATAATGCACTAGAAATAATTTGCTAATGCAGGCCCAGGATACCAATGGCCAATGAATGAGCAGAAGTTGTAGAAGACTGCTGGTGACTATGTTTGAAAGCGGCAACGAATTGCGCCCTCTTGGTGTATTGATCGGCCTTGGCAGTCTTTCCATGCAGAAATACAAGTAGCTGAATAGATAATGAATGCGACGACGTCTTTATGTCGCAAAGCACTATGCCTACATAATGAGTGACTGTTTGTAGCGCGTCTGTTGCTGGGCGTTCTAGTTTGAATTTAGACTTCCGAAAAGCGGAGGACTCAACCAAGCGAGTGGCTGGCGGCGGTAGTGGGGTAGAGGCTAGAGCGGCATGGCATCATCGGGAGAATTGAGAAATTTTTGAAAAAGGTCTGGTCAGACGCCCACTGAGTCAAAGTAGAGGTGTCATAGCAGTCGGAGATTAAACTACGCAGTGAACACGTATTGATTTAAAATGGAAAGCATCCCTTGAGAAATTGCTGTTGCTCACCAGTCGACGCTACTCCCTTTCTTCAATTGACGTTTGCAGCCTTGCGGAACCCGTCCTGATATTACCGCGTGATTCATTTGGTACGCGACCCATTTTAGTATCCGTTGTAGAAACGCGGCGGTATTTATAGTCTGAGGTTTTGAGCCTCCGGATTGTACGACCTTTTTGAGTTGTAGCATCCACCCACCTCTCCCCCGAGCAACCTCCGCAATCACACCCGCGCGCGCCCATCATGACTCCCGCCCAAGATATTGCCGGCAACATTAGCCAAATCTCACGCAGCGTATCCAACAGCCTCAACATCAGCACCAGCCCATCCCTCTCGTTCCACAGCCCGCCCTCGACATTCAGACAACCACCGTCTGCCAACTCTAGAGATGGTCGCACCCCGAACCTACCCGGCACGTCGCATGCGCAGCAGCTGGCGAAACAGCTGAAGCCGTTTGACACCAAGGACATCAAAGTCCTTCTCTTGGAAAACGTCAACGAGGCTGGTGTAGATATCTTGAGGGGTCAGGGCTACCAGGTCGAGGCGATCAAAGCCAGCCTAGGAGAGGATGAGTTGATCGAGAAGATTCGTGATATCCATGTGATTGGAATTCGGTCCAAGACGAAGCTCACCAAGAAGTTGCTCGAGGCAGCAAAGAACCTCATTGTCATCGGCTGCTTCTGCATTGGAACCAACCAAGTCGACCTTCAAACTGCTGCCAGCAAGGGTATCGCCGTCTTCAACTCGCCGTTCAGCAACTCGCGCTCAGTTGCCGAATTGGTTATCTCAGAAATCATTGCGCTCGCTCGCCAGCTTACTGACCGCTCCATGGAGCTCCACAACGGTACTTGGAATAAGGTCAGCAAGGGATGCTGGGAAATTCGTGGCAAGACACTGGGCATAGTCGGATACGGACACATTGGTTCGCAACTCAGTGTGCTGGCGGAATCCATGGGAATGAGCGTCATTTACTACGACGTACTGACTACCATGGGCCTGGGAACCGCGCGACAAGTACCGTCTCTGGATGACCTCCTCGCACAGGCCGACTTTGTGTCTCTACATGTGCCCGCAACAGCCGAGACGAAGAACATGATTGGCAAAGAGCAATTTGCAAAGATGAAGGACGGCAGCTATCTCATCAACAATGCCCGTGGTACCGTCATTGACATTGCGGCGCTGATTGAAGCCAGTCGCTCCGGCAAGCTGGCGGGTGCAGCCATCGACGTGTTCCCCAACGAGCCTGCCGGTAACGGTGACTACTTCAGCAACGAGCTGAACACGTGGACAAAGGATCTTGTGGGTCTCAAGAATATTATCCTCACACCGCATATTGGCGGCAGTACCGAGGAAGCCCAGAGCGCAATCGGTGTCGAGGTCAGCACAGCATTAGTCCGCTATGTCAATGAAGGCACGACGCTTGGCGCCGTCAACATGCCCGAGGTCAATCTCCGAAGCTTGACGCTCGACCAGCCCGACTGCATGCGTGTGATTTATATCCACAAGAACGTGCCTGGTGTGCTGAGGCAGGTCAACGGCATTCTGCTGCATCACAACATTGAGAAGCAAATGTCGGATTCGAGAGGCGATGTTGCTTATCTGATGGCAGATATCAGTGAGGTTAAAGAGAGTGAGATTCGGGATATATTCACAAGCTTGGAGGAGTTGTCGTGTAAGTTTTTGTTCTCTAGTTATTCTTAGTGTAGGTCATGGCTAACGGGATTGATTACAGCGTGTATCCGAACGAGGGTCTTGTACTAGGGGTTGGCTCGTCTCCGACAAGTGCCTCAGACTTAGCAAGGTGAGGGAACGAAGCGAACGTGTTTGAGGCGTGTGATTTCTCCTCTCGTTGTGTCTCGAAGTATGACGCCTCTTTCAATTCAACATTTCTTCTTCGAAAAGGGAAACGGGAAACTAGGGTGGGGCGCTGTGTAAAAACTTCAACGTTGAGTCTGTGTGTATGCATGCAGAGCAAAAAAGGCATATGTCGTATTTGTTAGACTTGTTCGTGCACTGGTTTGCTTGGTATAAAAGTGTGCTGGGGCCTGGGGAGTGCCATTGCTAAAAACACATAGAGGCAGAATGCATGATTTATGAAACTGGAGTGAACCAGGGTAATACATCTAATTGAGATGAAGTGAGTTTGTGCAAACGCATGTTGTTTTAGTGTTTGTGATGACACAAGGGTGGCTGTGAAGGGTGTAGAGTACCGTAGGAGCTGAGATGTATGGGGGGAGCACGTGATAGAGTGGAGCATATGTATGCATGCCATGTCATGCTGTCTATGGATATGTACTTGTCAGATGACGCAAACTTGTGACGGGTGACGGGAGGATTTCTCGCTCGACAAAGACATTGAGAGTGCGAGACTGTCTTTGTATGTACTATGTATATACACATCTCGGATGGACGAGACAAGGCAAATGAGGCAAACTGGTTTCAGGAGGTAGACGGGCTGGATCAGGCCGGCGATGTGGCCATGCATGACGGATTTGCAGGGCAGGGAATGGCATGGGCTTGAGGGGGAGTGGGGAGCGAATGGCTCGGCGTAGTGCGGATAGTAGAATACGGTAGACCAGTGTCTGAGGTTGCCGTATGTACACGCAAGCATAGAGGCACACAGGTACAGAGAGGCACCCATACACACAGATCGGTAGACACATCGATACATGGGGGTGCGGCTTATTCGCATGCAGCGTCGAGGAGGTGCATATTGTGAGACGAGAGTCTGCGTGGCCGTGGTTGGTGGTTGGGTAGGGCCCCTGGGGCATGGCCTGTGCGCTTAAGCGGCGTGCTGGCGGTGAGAGGCCCGTCTAGCGCAACCAAGAGAAAGTCGAATCAAGTGCTGGCAGGTGTTCGCATGTTTCCAACCACACCGTTTGTCCTTCTCACTCCTGGGGATGCTGTCAAGCCTGTGACCTGCAGCGCCATCCACTGCTGACCACGACGACGAGCAGCAGCAGTAGCTTCACGACAACAAAGCCAGCGGCCGCACTTATATCGCGAGCTGAGCGTTGACCATCCACCCCCCCTCCCCTCCTTACAGGGAGCCGCTTTGGACCCTGATATTCCGCACCGCCATTTGGAGGACATAGACCACGCAGGAGACGACGCCTGCAACTGCCCACCATGGCTCACATCTACGACATCGGCACCCGCGCATGGCAGCCCGACACCACCGAGGGCTGGGTTGCCTCCGAGGTGACGGACAAGCAGATTGCGGGGGATAAGGTGACGCTGGTCTTCACTCTGGAAAATGGCGAGGTACTCCCACACCCACACCCATGGACTGCGAAGCCTGTTGGAAGAGGACACTGACCATGTCTTGTACAGACCAAGACGGTCGAGACGACTCTCGAAGCCATCCAGACTGGCAACGACGACAAACTGCCGCCATTGATGAACCCCGCCATGCTCGAGGCTAGCGACGACTTAACCAACCTGTCACATCTTAACGAGCCGGCTGGTACGGTTTCCTCTCTATACAAGCAGACAATGCGCATGTCATACTGACCAGCATGCAGTCCTCCAGGCCATTAAGCTTCGTTACTTGCAAAAGGAGATTTACACATATTCGGGTATTGTCCTGATTGCAACGAACCCCTTCGCCCGCGTCGACTCTCTATATGTTCCCGGCATGGTACAGGTCTATGCTGGCAAACAGAGATCATATGGTGCTCCGCATTTGTTCGCCATTGCTGAAGAGGCTTTTGCGTAAGAATTCTTCTCCTGTTCCGCCACCGGCACGGAACCTGGCTAGCAGTGACTAACACGCTACAGCGACATGTTGCGCGACCAGAAGAACCAGACCATTGTCGTTTCTGGAGAGTCCGGTGCCGGTAAGACAGTCAGTGCCAAATACATTATGCGATACTTTGCCACACGAGAGTCTCCCGACAACCCGGGCAAGCGGAGAGGCAAGACCGACCAGATGAGTGAGACAGAAGAGCAAATCCTGGCTACCAACCCCATCATGGAAGCCTTTGGAAACGCGAAAACAACCCGAAACGACAACTCGTCTCGTTTCGGCAAATACATTGAAATCATGTTCAACAAGCAGACGGACATTATCGGTGCCAAGATCAGGACATATCTGCTCGAGCGGTCAAGACTGGTGTTCCAGCCGCTTAAGGAGCGCAACTACCACGTCTTCTACCAGCTGGTAGCCGGTGCTACCGACGAGGAGCGTGAGCAGCTTTCGCTAAAGTCGGTAGAGGAGTTCAGCTACCTCAACCAGGGTAGTGCTCCCGTCATTGAGGGCATGGACGACGTTGCTGAATTCAAGGCGACGAAGCAATCGCTGACCAAGATTGGTGTTTCGTCCGAAACCCAAGACGGTATCTGGCGCCTGCTTGCGGCACTTTTGCACATGGGAGATGTCAAGATCACTGCGACACGAACAGACTCGAATCTTTCTCCCGAGGAGCCCTCTCTTGTCAAGGCTTGTGCCCTGCTCGGAATTGACGCAAACACGTTTGCCAAGTGGATCGTAAAGAAGCAGCTCATTACCAGAGGAGAAAAGATTGTTTCCAACCTGACACAACAGCAAGCTATCGTCGTCCGAGACTCAGTTGCCAAATTCATCTACTCAAGTCTGTTCGACTGGCTAGTAGAGCGAACCAACGAGAGTTTAGCCACAGAAGAGGTCATTGCGTCTGCCCACACCTTCATTGGTGTTTTGGATATCTACGGTTTCGAGCACTTTGCAAAGAACTCTTTCGAGCAGTTCTGTATCAACTATGCCAATGAGAAACTGCAACAAGAGTTCAACGCACACGTCTTCAAGCTCGAGCAGGAAGAGTACATGCGTGAAAAGATTGATTGGACTTTCATCGATTTCGCTGACAATCAGCCGTGTATCGACCTGATTGAGGGCAAGCTCGGTATCCTGTCCCTCTTGGATGAAGAGTCTAGGTTGCCCATGGGTTCTGATGAGCAGTTTGTCACCAAGCTCCATCACAACTACTCGGGAGACAAGCACAAGTTCTATAAGAAGCCTCGATTTGGAAAGTCTGCCTTCACCGTCTGCCACTACGCCGTCGACGTCACATACGAGTCTGATGGCTTCATTGAGAAGAACAGAGATACTGTGCCCGACGAGCACATGGAAGTGCTCAAGGCCTCAAGCAACAAGTTCCTGACTGAAGTTTTGGACACTGCTGCTTCTATCCGAGAAAAGGAGACAGCCAGCACTGCCTCTGCCAAACCGGGTGCTGCAGTCTCAGCAGGACGCAGGGTAGCTACCAACCGAAAGCCAACGCTTGGTGGTATCTTCAAGTCTTCGCTCATCGAGCTCATGCAAACCATCAATTCGACTGATGTTCACTACATCCGTTGTATCAAGCCCAACGAGGCAAAGGCTGCCTGGCAATTTGACGGACCCATGGTTCTGAGTCAATTGCGTGCTTGTGGTGTCCTCGAGACGGTCAGAATCAGTTGTGCCGGTTATCCTACCCGATGGACGTACGAAGAATTCGCCCTACGTTACTACATGTTGGTCAGGTCATCCGAATGGACACCGGAAATTCGTAACATGGCCACAGCCATTTTGAAGAAGGCTTTGGGCACTGGCAAGAATGATGGCACCGACAAGTACCAGATGGGTCTAACCAAGATCTTCTTCCGCGCTGGTATGCTTGCGTTCCTTGAGAACCTGCGTACTGCGCGACTCAATGATGCGGCCGTTATGATCCAGAAGAACCTCCGCGCCAAGTACTACCGCCGCGTCTATCTCGAGATGCGCGAAGCTGTCATTTCGGTTCAGTCATTGGCTAGAGGTTACATGACCAGAGAACGCGCTGAGGAGGCACGACAGGTCAGGGCTGCGACCACCATCCAAAGAGTCTGGAGGGGTAGCAAAGACCGCAAGCGCTTCCTCTTTGTCAGGAACTCGGTCATCAAGTTCGAAGCTGCCGCCAAGGGATACCTTCTCCGCAAGAACATTTTGGACAAGAGGCTTGGAGATGCTGCTCGTATGATTCAGCGGAATTGGCGCAAGCAGCGTTACATCCGCGCCTACAAGAAGCAGATCAAGCAAATCATTACTGTTCAGAAACTGTGGCGAGGACGAAAGGCCCGCAAGGAGTACAAGGTCCTGCGCGCCGAATCTCGCGATCTCAAGAACATTTCCTACAAGTTGGAAAACAAGGTCGTCGAGCTTACTCAGAACTTGGGTACGATGAGGGAACAGAACAAGTCGCTCAAGTCACAAGTGGAGAACTACGAGAGTCAGATCAAGTCATACAAGGAACGCAGCCGAACTCTCGAGAACCGCCAGAAGGAACTCCAGGCCGAAGCCAACCAGGCTGGTATCACTGCTGCCAAGCTGAGCCAGATGGAGGACGAGTACAAGAAGCTGCAGATCAGCTACGAAGAGAGCACTGCCAAGATGCGTCACTTGCAAGAAGAGGAGAAGGAGCTCCGCGCTTCGCTCAAGAGGACTACCGAGGACCTCGAGCAGTCAAAGAGGAAGAGCAATGTCACCGAGACAGAAAAGATGTCGCTCCGCCAGCAACTTGCCGAACTCCAGGAGCAGGTCGAGTTGATGAAGCGCTCTGGACCAATTGCCGGCGATCTCAATGGACATGCTACAAGCATTGCGCCCAGCAGCTTGATCAAGCTCGTCTCCTCGAAGAAGCCAAAGAGGCGCAGTGCCGGACCCGACACTCGCGACATCAACCGCTTCAGCGAACAATACAACCCTCGCCCTGTCTCCATGGCCCCTGGCTCAACCATCCACAGGCAGAACCTCTCCGGCTCAACGTTTGCTCAGCTTGACAACGTCGAGATGGAGCTTGAGAACATCCTTGCTGAGGAGGACATGCTCAACGACGAGGTTACTCTCGGACTCATTAAGAACCTGAAGATCCCATCCCCCACTACCACACCTCCTCCCACCGACAAGGAAGTCCTCTTCCCTGCCTACCTCATCAACCTCGTCACTTCGGAGATGTGGAACAATGGCTTCGTCAAGGAGTCTGAGCGCTTCCTTGCCAACGTCATGCAGTCGATCCAGCAAGAGGTCATGCAACACGATGCCGAGGATGCCATCAACCCAGGCGCCTTCTGGCTATCTAATGTCCATGAGATGTTGTCCTTTGTCTTCCTCGCTGAAGACTGGTACGAGCAACAAAAGACGGACAACTACGAGTACGACCGCCTGCTCGAGATTGTCAAGCACGACTTGGAGAGTCTTGAGTTCAACATTTACCACACCTGGATGAAGGTGCTCAAGAAGAAGCTACACAAGATGATCATTCCCGCCATCATCGAGTCGCAATCACTACCCGGCTTCGTTACCAACGAGAGCAACCGCTTCCTTGGCAAGCTGCTCCAGGGCAGCAACACCCCTGCTTACAGCATGGACAACCTCCTCACCCTGCTCAACAGTGTCTACAAGGCTATGAAGGCATACTACCTTGAGGACTCCATCATCACACAGTGTGTCACCGAATTGTTGAGGCTGGTCGGTGTCACCGCCTTCAACGACCTGCTCATGCGCCGCAACTTCCTCTCATGGAAGCGTGGTCTCCAGATCAACTACAACATCACCCGCATTGAGGAGTGGTGCAAGTCTCACGATATGCCCGAGGGTACTCTACAGCTTGAGCACCTTATGCAAGCTACCAAGCTGCTTCAGCTAAAGAAGGCTACATTGAACGACATTGAGATCATCCAGGACATTTGCTGGATGTTGAGTCCTAACCAGATCCAGAAGCTGCTCAACCAGTACCTTGTGGCAGACTACGAACAGCCTATCAACGGCGAAATCATGAAGGCTGTCGCATCCCGAGTGACGGAGAAGAGTGATGTTCTGCTGCTCACAGCAGTCGACATGGAGGACAGCGGCCCATACGAGATTGCGGAGCCTCGAGTCATTACTGCTTTGGAGACATACACGCCATCATGTAAGGTCTCTTTTTCTTAAATTGTCTGTTTTTGGTTTGCTCAAACCCATCTAACACCTCCATAGGGCTTCAAACACCCCGCCTCAAGCGCCTTGCTGAGATAGTGTCTCAGCAGGCCATTGCGCAACAAGAGAAACTCGAGTTTGACGATGACATGCCCGCCGGCCAATCCAACGGCGATGCTATGAACGCTCTGACTGGCGGCATGGGTATGAACGGCGGGGGAATGAATGGACACGCAACGATTGAAGAAGGTATTGAGGCATGAACTTGAGCATATTTGTAAGCGAAGATTTGGCATTTAGACATGACCGAGACGAAGCGTTAAAGAAAGCCTTATCGTTTTCCCCTGAATGTTTGTAGTTGTAGCTGTCTGTCTCTCTGACTGTCTAGGCTGGGACCTGCATGGAAGGAAAGGTAAAAAAGGCGATACAATTGCTGGGGGTCGGTATCGACGATGATGACGACGAAGATGGAGCGTATTGATTTTCTCTACTTCGCTTTATTTTGGGTTGGGTTATTTAATGCTGGGAAATATGAGATTTTTTGTCTTCTTCAACTGTTAGTTATTGATTGTTCGTCTTATGTAACCAGGTGTTAGCTTCCTGGAAAGAAAGGTTCAAGAAGGTTTCCAGAGTATTGTCCATAAGTCGCGCACAATTACTCGTCACATGCATGGAGCGGCAGTTGACAAGATGGCCAGATGGGCATGCGGCACGACCGGCGGTGCCCCATGTGGAGACGGAAGCGAAGTTGCGAGTCTTGTCCGTATAGTATTGGTTACGTAGGCGCAATCCGGGATGAAAGGGCTTATTCGGACATGGCAATGCGGCAGTCAAGGCCAGGGTGCTCTAGCCGTGGTATTCGCAGGTGAAACTCCGAACCACATGCATGAGGAGCATACGTAAGTGACAGGTAGGAAAGGGCAACGCGCCAAGATTCGCCCGGCCCGCGCCCAGTCCAAAGGACGCTAGGTAACGCTTCCCCGTTCTGGGGCCCTACACTGGTCCCCGCCTTCATCTCATCAAGCGAACACATGGCCAAACCCAAAGATAGCTTGCTGACGGAGTTCCCCTTGTTTCCTTTTTCCCCTTTCGCGTCTTCCCTTTCGCCCTTTTGTTATTTATTATTTTTTGCCAAAACTCGATAATCTAGAAGAAAAGAAGAAGTAGACGATAAGGAAAAGAAACAAGAGCAAGAGAAGATAAGAAACACCAACCAACTTCTATTCACTCTCTTTGTGGTGCCCTCTTAGCCTTTTCTTCTCTGGTTTTCCAGAATCCTTTATTTGGCGGCCTGAGATTTCCCTGCATAGACCTAATCGAACGGTAGTAGGACAGAATACATACACACGAACCGCCCAATGCGCCTTCCCACGTTTCCGTAGACAGACAGAGACACGCAGAGAGAGAACCTTGGGGCTGCATACGTCAGACGCACGCGACCGAGTCCCGCTCTCCCCCCACATCCCTCGCCTTCTTTCCCTTTTTTTCCTTTTCCGTACGTGGGAAGGGAGCTAGGAGGGAAGAAAGAGTCACGGTAGACGGGCAAAGGGAATTAGGGGAAAAGAAAGATGCCGTCTGTTGCACAATGGCGGGGGACACCCTCAGTCAAGGGCCCAACTGAGAGTATACGCATGGCATTGCTGACTGCTTCGCTCATTGGACTCCAGTACGTTTAACTAAGAGACTTTTTTTCTACCAATTATCTTCCAATTTGCTCTTAAATACGGATACAAAACTAACACCTGGGTTCTCAAGGTTCACATGGAACGTAGAAATGACATACTGCACGCCCTACCTCCTCGAGCTCGGCCTCACAAAGTCCAAAATCTCCCTCGTATGGGTCGCGGGCCCGCTATCGGGTCTCATCATGCAGCCCGTTGTGGGCGTCATCGCCGACCGATCTACGTCGCGCTGGGGCCGGCGGCGCCCGTACATGTTTTTCGGAACGATACTGGTATCCATGTTTCTGCTGCTGCTGGGCTGGACAAAAGAAGTTGTGCGATACTTTATCAAGGATGAGGCGGCGGCAAAGAGCGCAAACGTATACGTGGCTGTGTTTAGCATTTACGGAATTGACTTTGCTATCAATGCTGTGCAGGGGAGCTGTAGAGGCCTGATTGTGGATACGCTGCCAATTGAGAAACAGCAGATGGGGAGTAGCTGGGCGAGTAGGATGGTGGCAGTAGGCAAAATGGTGGGATATGCGGCTGGAGCTGCGGATCTCAAAGCGATATTCGGTCCCATGCTGGGTGATACGCAGTTCAAGCAGCTGACAGGTGTTGCGGCGCTGACTTTGTGTCTCACTGTTGCTACGACGAGCTGGGCAGTCACGGAGAGAGTATTGGTTAACGATGGTATGACAAAGGCTTTGGATATCAAGCAGGTGGTTGGAACAATTGCGCATACTGCGCTCAATTTACCAAGAAGTATACAAGCCATCTGTACAGTACAGTTTTGGGCTTGGATCGGTACGTTTTTTTCTTTCCTGGGGAGTTCCAATTCGATGGAATAGTGACACAAGCTAACAAATTCGGACAGGCTGGTTTCCTTTTCTCTTCTATAGCACCACATGGGTCGGCGAAGTCTACCTACGGTACGATGCGCCGCCAGAAATCAAAGCAGCCGGCGACATGACAGGCAAAGTCGGGAGAATCGGCTCGACGGCTCTTGTTTCCTTCTCAATCGTGACATTCATAACGTCCGTCCTGCTGCCCTTCTTCGTCGAGAACCCCGAGCACAGCGAAAAAGGCCCCGGCTTCTCACCCTCGTCCAAACGCAAGTTTGACGCGGGACCCTGGGAAAAACGCAAGCCAAGTCTGCTAACGGCATGGGTCGTTGCACACTGCATCTTTGCGTGCAGTATGAGTATGGCGCCTTTTGTGACTTCCATAAAACACGCGACTTTCATCATTACCCTCTGTGGCGTGTAAGCACATCCTTTCCTGGATTTTCTGTGATGAATTGTGAGCTGACGTTGTATAAAATGATTAAAGGTCATGGGCAGTTGCTTCATGGGCCCCATGGGCATTGATCGGCGTAGAAATCAACCGCTTAAACATGGCCACCGCGCATTCGACACACTCAAAGCGGGCCTCGATTGACCTCTCCGAAACGCAGGATAAGCTGGAAAAGGCGGACGGAGCAGGTGCTGGATCGGGCAGAGGAGGAGCAAGCTCAGGGCAGTATCTGGGCATCATGAACCTGTACACGACGCTCCCGCAATTCATGGGCACCGCCATTTCTTGGGTCGTCTTCTCCATCCTGGAACCGGGTAAGAGTCCCGAGCTGAGCGAGGCGCCGCCAGAGGAGCATCACAGCACGGATGGACCCAATGGTATTGCTGTCTGTTTGTTCATTGGAGCGTGTTCGGCATGTCTCGCGGTAGTGGCTACTTTGAGATTGGGCAGGATCCAGGGAAAGATGTAGGAAAGAGGGCCATCCATGTGTGGCATAATATGGCTCGAACACCAAGACACAAAACTTTTTTTTCTCTTTGCCGCCTCGTGTGCAAGCATCAAGGTCGCAATCTGTACAATACATTCATACATATCCGAACTACCTCCGTTTCCTCCAACCCTCCACCCTAGCAAAGCCATCAGCGATGAAGGCAAAATGCGAGCTGACGCGCTAGGCGGGATCGGGGCCCAGGAGAGATTTTACTCTAAGATTTTCTAGTGGCCCGCTTTGTTCTAGAAGACAGGTGTGGCTCTGTCGGTGGTACACTTCCGGGCTTCGGGAAGATAGAGGTGTAGTGATCGTACGCACATACGTGTATGTAACGATGTGTATCGATCGAGAATGGTGACATGGTCATGATGATGATGATGAGGGTCCCTGCTCTGACGAGCAGTGCAACGTGGATGAATCAGGTCAGGCAGCTGGCGAGGGTTTTCGTTGAGGGCAAAGGGCCTTTTTTTCTCTAATCTTTATCTGGGTGGGTGGAGATGGGGGGCGCATCGCATGGTGTGCGGTCTCCAGGTTGCTCGACTACTGCTACAGCAACTGCTCGCAGCATCCGCATCGGCGGCCAAGGTCGGCCACGCATGGATGCAGCAGCGCGGCGACAGTGCGGGAGCGGGTTGCAGGGCAATGGGAGGCGGTAGAGGCTACTGTGCACAAGCTGCAAGCAGACTGAAGCCGTCTATGGCCAGAGGAAAGAGGGCCTTGAGTCGTCCGTTGCGCGTGCCACGCCACGCTGGGCCTGGGAAAAGACGGTCAGGGTACAAAACCATCGGGGGCCCGGCTGGCCTGCGCGCCACAAGCTTTTCTTTCTTTCCAATTCCCAGCGGCCGCCTTGAAGAAGCCAGCTTGATTGTTGCTGTTGCTCGTCGTTGCAGACTCTCGCACACCTCATCCACGCCTGCTCACGCACGCAAGCCCCCCGGCTCGCCCTCGATCCCTTGTATTTTCACACTAGGCACAACTAGGCCCGTCCCTAGAAAACAACCCTTGCCTCGACTCAACCGCCGAAACATTTCCATCTCTCCCCAACCACTTCGCTTCGCCACTCTTACATCCACACCACTCATTCGCCAAGATGTCTGAGCCGATCCGCAATAAGAAGATGGATGCCATTACCGCTCCGTAAGTAGTTTTTGACTCGATTTTTTTCTGTCTGCAGTCCCCCCGACTTGCGTCTCCTCCTCCACTATCCCTCCATCACAAACTCCAACTGCACCCCTCGCCTCATTTCCCCTCCACCCCCTCCATACATCATCCAACATGGACGTCCCTCAGTCTAACGTCCGCCCGACCAGCACCCCCCAAAACACGCCTGCAAATGCCGCCCCGATATCGTCGCACGCTCAGCAGCCTGGTGTTGGCACCATCAAAGAAGGTACGTCGCGAGAAAGAAAAATCCTTGTTGTTGTTGCTGCTGCCCCTCCAACCCCGCCCTGCCCTGTTTGCCGCACGCCCTGACCGCCAATCTGACTTTTTTTTTCTTGTGTCGCAGAGGACATGGAGCGCACTGCCGCTGGACTTTTTGCTGCCAACCCCGCCCTCGTCGCCATGATGCAGAACAAGCTCGGCTCGCTCGTCGGCCGCTCCAGCGGCTACATTGAGTCGCTTCCCGCCTCAGTTCGCCGCCGAGTGGCCGGCCTCAAGGGCGTCCAGAAGGAGCACTCGAAGCTCGAGGCTGAGTTCCAGGAAGAGGTGCTCCAGCTCGAGAAGAAGTACTTTGCCAAGTTCACACCCCTGTACCAGACGCGCCAGAAGATTGTCAACGGCGCCGAGGAGCCCTCAGAAGAGCACGTCAAGATTGGCGAGCAGCAGCAAGAGGACGACGAGGATGAGGACCAACCTGAGGCTGAGCTCAACAAGGACGAGGGCAAGGATGTCAAGGGTATTCCCGAGTTCTGGCTGAGCGCCATGAAGAACCAGATCTCGCTCGCCGAGATGATCACAGACCGCGATGAGGCTGCTCTCAAGCACCTCATAGACATCCGTATGGAGTACCTCGACCGCCCCGGTTTCCGCCTCATCTTTGAGTTTGAGGACAATGACTTCTTCACCAACAAGACCATCACCAAGACCTACTACTACCAGGAGGAGAATGGCTATGGCGGTGACTTCATCTACGACCACGCCGAGGGTGACAAGATTGAGTGGAAGGCTGGCAAGGACTTGACTGTCCGTGTCGAGAGCAAGAAGCAGAGGAACAAGAGTGAGTTTTTTTGATGATGTTCTTTTGTCACATGACAAGACACTAATATGATTCTTCGCAGACACCAAGCAGACGCGCGTTGTTAAGAAGACTGTGCCTACGGAGTCGTTCTTCAACTTCTTCGACCCACCCAAGCCCCCACAAGACGACGACGACGCCACCTCCGACATCGAGGAGCGTCTCGAGCTCGACTACCAGCTTGGTGAGGATATCAAGGAGAAGCTCATTCCCCGTGCCATTGACTGGTTCACCGGCGAGGCTCTTCAGTATGAGAACATTGAAGACTTTGACGAGGGCGAGTTTGAAGACGAGGATGACGAGGATGAGGATGAGCTCAGCGATGATCGCGAGGAGGAAGAGGAGTCTGATGACGAGGTAGGCATTGACAGTGATTTGATATATCAGAACACCACTAACACACTTGCAGAACGACGGCACAAAACCCAAGCAGGAGGCTGCCGAGTGCAAGCAGAGCTAAATGCATCAGCCTGTACCACATCTCACATTACCAAGAGCGTAATCCTCCGAGTCGTTCAGGGCGAAATGTTCATCTTGGACTGCTACAGCATGGGTCCATGGCGATCTCGGCTTGCCACGACGTTTCCACGAATCTTTATATCCAACACCACCTTTCCATGACTTCTTACCTGGCGTAATACTTGCATCAAGAGAGCGCAGGGGTAAATGGTTGATTGGGGTTGCCACGAACTAGCCATGTCACCAAGTATTCTAGACCTCCCACCCTTTCTACACACATCCCCTTTTATCAGGTTCACGGCCCACAACCAACGATCGCTTAGCATAAACGGCGTTGTCTAGGTGGGGTTTTGCTGCATGTATTTTCCTTGGGATTGCAAAGAGGGCTTGATGTTTTACGATGGCAGTAGAATGGCGTAATCAGGCTCAAGTGTGTGTCATGAGTAAATGAAAAGAAAAAGTTTGAAGCCCCATGGTTGGACCGTGTCATGTTGTGCGTGGGGGATGTTCACTGTGACGTATCAGAGTGAATAGGACCGTAATTGTGAACGGCGCGAGCGGGCGTCGATTTGAACGACAGGCTACCGAAGTTATCTGCAAAAAAGTATCTTTCGACAATGACCCTGCATGCTTGATTTTTTCCTGTTGGACCACTAATTGCAGCCGGGGTTGGAGACTGGCAGCGTATTTCCTGCTCATTCTTTTGTGATCGTTATGTGTGCGGATTGAGTACGTAGCGCGGGGTAAATTAGCGGCGCGGTGGGGGGCTTGCTCAGCAGCCGGGTGAAGTTCGGGAAATGGAGGGGGAAAGCTCTTGGGAAAAATAATTCTGGGATGCCTGTAGTGTACAGCGATTATATGCCAACTTTTTTTGAACGCGATCGCACACACTAAGTACTTTTTACGATTGTGCTCCTATACTCTTGATTCTTCACCTCCGGAAATCACTGGCAAAAAAAACCAACGAGAAAAGAATTTCCGAGCCACTTTCTTCGCTGCAGGCGCATACAGTAATAGAGAGAGAGAGAGAGAGAGAGAGAGAGAGAGAGCATTCCGTGTGCACTCTGAAGCCCACACCCGCAAAACGCGAACCAGAAGAAAACGAAACGCAACGAACGAACGAAGAGGGACAACAATGGGGCGCACAAATCCCAACATTGTAATAACGGGTACACCGGGCGTAGGCAAGACGACGCACGCAGAGCAACTGGCGCAAGCAACCGGGTTGAAGCATTTGTCTGTGAATCAGATTGTGAAGGATGAAGGGTTCCACGAGGGCAAAGATGAGGAGACGGGGAGTTGGATTGTAGACGAAGATAAGGTAACGTCTTTTCCCTTAACCCCTTTAACAATATGACATTTTCAAGCAACGCCGTTTCTTTGCAGACAAGTTCTGATTTTAAACTTGTCATACTAGCTCCTTGACTACCTCGAATCCCTCCCCCTGCACTCGACCGGCGGCTACATCCTCGACTGGCACGCCTGCGACCTCTTCCCCGAACGCTGGATCGATCTCGTCGTCGTGCTGCGGTGCGACTCGTCTATCTTGTACGACCGCCTCACTGCGAGAGGTTATACGGGCAAGAAGCTAGAGGAGAATATGGATAGTGAGATTATGCAGGTTTTGTTGGAGGAGGCGAGGGAAGCGTATAGAGAGGAGATTGTGGTGGAGTTAAAGAGTGAGAGTACAAAGGATGTCGAGGGGAATTTGGAGAGGTGTGAGGGGTGGGTTGAGCAGTGGAGGAGGGATAATGTGAGGAAGGAGGGGGAGGAGGAGAAGTGAGGTGAGGGGGAAGAAGGGGGGTAGGAGAAAATAACGAGGAATGTGTATGATACCATTGTAACGATTATGAGATTATTTTCTGTTTATCTCTCTCTCTTTCTCTCTTCTTTCTTTGGGTATTGGAGATTTAGATGGTGCTGCTCCTGCTGGTAGTGTATAGCTCAAGATGATTCCGTCTTACTCGCCAACCACTCCTTCAGTTTCTCCAACGCCTTGCCCCGATGGCTAATCTTGTTCTTCTCGCTCTTATCCATTTCCGCATATGTCTTGCCTTCGTACTCGAAGCATGAGTCCCAGCCTATAACATTTATTAGCAACAAAAATCTCTCTCTTTCAAACCCCCTCGTCCCCCCGCTTTCCTTCGTTCTTTAATGTCTGAAATTGGGGAGGGGGCGATGTAAACGACTTACCAAAAACAGTAGACCCCCGACTCTCAACTAACTTGCCATCCGTCCTCCCCTGAAACAAAATCGCCTCGTGACCCGGTCCCTCGCAGTACCCGAATGTGCAGACTGCCTGGGCAGATTTGTCGTCGAAGCCTGCGAGGAGTTTGTGCAGGTTTAGGGGCCCGAGGGAGAGCATGAACCATTTGCTGCGATAATAAGGTAAGAAAGAGTGGGGGTTAGGAGGGGGGAAGGGGGGGTGGAGGGATGGGAGGAAAACGTACATGTATGGGCCGGGAAGGTCGTTCATGGCGGGGAAGCAGAGGCAGGTGTCTTCGACTAGGACGGGGCCTTTTATCTGTGACAGGTGGTCAGTATAAGGCGAAATGAATTGTGCGTATTCATGGATGTTCAGGTCAAATTCGATGCAGTAATTGAAGAACTTACTGCTTCAGCGGCTCGTCGCGCCTTATCTCTGGTCACTTCTTCGACTGTGCCTTGGATCTCGACTAGATCGACATTCTGGTTTCGCAGCTCAATGACGCCCGAGAGGATGGCCTGGACTTCGGCGAGCTTGTTTTTGTTGCCGGTTATGAAGTTGAGGTGTTTGGGGACTGATGTAGAGGCCATTTTGAATGGCTTTGGATCTGTCAATGGGGAATAGCGTTTATCTTGTATGTTGTTAAATTTGTTGTACGCTTTTTAGTTGTTGCTGTGCTGAATGTTAACAACCAAGCATTGAAGTCGCAATGCTGTGTTTTGATATACCTGCTTTCCAGACTCTTATTCCGCTGATTGTTAATCAGCGTCTTGAAAATTTCGAAATGACTACAATAGCGGAATTAGCAGACGTGCAGGTGTAAAGGGCGCAGTTGGCGTCAAGCCCACGAAGCGGTAACATTAGCCTATCTTCTGTAAAGGGCGTAATCCACCAACACTGCCACATTGAATTTTTTTTAGCGTCATGGTGGTACGTACAATCTAAGAGATGCGTTCCTCACACGATGTTCTGATTACAGTGCCAGTCTTGCAGATATGTTGATAAGACCGAGGGGTTCTATGATTAGCTTCTCACTTGTACTAGTAAGCGAGCTGAACAGGGATCCTGTGCCTCAAATGTAACCGTGGCCGACAAACCATTACCCTCAGCCGCAGCAATCACACCCTGCTATGTACCTGCATAAACACCTGTTGTCCTCGAAATTACCCATTCCCAGCTTAGAAAGACTTGTATAATCGCCGAAGCGAAAAGAGCCTCATGGCTTGAGGCTGAGCCTTTCACCGTCATTCCGTTTTACCAGCGACAATCACGACACCCACAACAGCTGATCCTCATCACGGCGCATAGCGGAGCTGGGCATTTTCCATTTCCTGACCCTCACCGAAAATTACACTGTACACTGCCGCTTCGTCACCGCCAGAATGGGTTCTCTCAAGACGTTGTTTCTGGCGGTGCATGCCTCAAACGGCATAATAAGAGCATTGTTTCTGCCAGCATGCTATATCACGCTCTTCAGTCCGATCGCACTGGCTATTGCATGGTACTTTGGCTTGTTACAGACACTCGAGAACCTTATACCTGAAGACTTTTCCTGGTTCGATCTTCTACCTCAATTCGCTATTTCGGCAGTCCTTTTCCTTTTGCCTACCAGATTCTTCTCGGCCTCGGGTAACGAAGTTAAGACTAAAGATGGGAAGAGACGGGTACAATCGCTGCCATACTGGATCCCAGGGTTCAGAAACCTCTGGAGTATCGTGCTTAGTGGCGAGGAGTGGTTAAAGAGCGTAAGGTAAGCACGAATATTTGTTCTACTATAGTATATGTACTTAACCATTTGCAGAGAATCATCTACCGCAAATATGATTGCGTACAAGGCTGCAGGAACTCAACATAATGTCCTGCTTTCAGAAACTCTACTTGCTCAGATCTACAAGAATTGGCCGAACCTGGAAACCCCGGACAACAACCTAACCGCCATTCTTCGCAACGCATTCAAGCTACCTTCAGTAATGGAAAGCCACTATCTTGAGATATTACCGGAAATCAACCAGGTTGTTGAAACAGAACTGTATGGAGGGCCGACTAAGGAGAGCCTTATCAAAACGTCACTGAGTCTCTTATCCGATTCCCTTCCGGACCTCGTCACTTTCAATTCAAGCATTGTCGACCAGATGCAATGGGAACGCGTCTCAAACATGGAGCTCACGGATGGTACATCGGAGGTCGAGTGCAATCTGTTCACGCTTGTCAATGAGTTTTGTTGCAACGCCATTCTGCCGCCGATTGTTGGAACTCATTTCACTGAATCCTATCAACTACTTCCTACGGACTTGGCTGCTCTTAATGAACGCTTTTGGGCACTCGCTCTTGGTTTACCTCGGTTATCGCCTATTCAAGGTCTACCAGGATCAGCTTTGGCCCAAAAGAGGTTGATACAGAATTTTGCAAGTCACTTTGGGGATCTGACCAACCCACCAGTAAAGCGAGTGCCAGCTGACGATGAGAGTGTGAGCGGCGAGGAAGATACAGATGCTGATACAGTAACACCTCTAATGAAACTCAATCAAGTATTCTCCAAGCATGATCTTCCAATGGAACTCAGAGCTTCGATCGCTCTCCACGTTGTACACGATATAGTCTCAGAAGTCGTGCCGCTTGTTTTCTGGACGCTACTACATGTATACTCATCGTCGAAAGTGCAAGAGCCAAAGACTTTGGAAAGTTTGCCACTCGAGAGGATCAAGAAAGAGACTGGGACCTGGGCCCAGGCTTTCCAACCGCCATCAATTCATTCCGCATTCCCAGCACCACCAGAGATACGCTTTGGATCAGCTGCTCAAGTTCTCACTACGACCTTTTCACCTTATCTTCGCTCGTGTATCAACGAGACTCGCCGTCTGTACAGCTGCTCTGTCAGTGCGTACAAGATCAAACAGCCCATTACGCTGAAAGAAGAGGATGCTGTACGGACAGGCAAAGAAGAGGAATGGGAGCTCGAAGCGGGGACGTTTGTTGACATCGGCCTTTCTCGATCTATGATCAATTCATCGCCGGCATCACACCCTGCTCCACAAACCTATAAGTCGGACCGCTTCCTCAATGCCCCGGTTTCATGTTCTATTGTTGCTCCGAACGACCTGTCAGAATCGTACAAGACTGCACTTCTCATCCCGTTGGTCGCTGGTATCATGCAGCTATGGGAGATTGCTCCGGCGCCAAAGAAGAGCTTCTTTGACCAAATGCAGGAAGCAGGGAATGAAGCATCAATTGGCGCAGCCGCGCTTTCCGGAGAGGAAAAGGCGGCAAGAGAAGAGGCCAACAGAGCGAGAGAGAATGCAAAGAGAAAGGATGCAAAATGGGCGCTTCCGACGGCCGTTGATGGAGCAAGTATCAAGGTTCCGAAGGCTGATGTAAGGGTAAGGATCCGTAGGAGGGAAGGTTTACCTACAAGTAAGATTGTTGGGCGCATTGGCTAGCGAACCATTCTGAGACCTGAGCGAAGCGGGCTATCGCCCGTTGCCGGACTAGGAGATACCTTGTATACAGTTACGCGAATAGTACGAGTTTCAAGTGTAACAAGTGTCACCGCGTGTCAAAAAACGCATGCATATCGATGATTTCTAGCGAATGCTTACGGTCGGACCGTGATCCAGAGGGACGCCATACACATGTCTAGGCACACAAGTATTGGAGCGTGTCAAGTTCCGTGGTCATCGACGATGCCAATGCCTTTGAACTTGCAACCTCCAAAAAATCTCCATGACACGAATCAAAACAAGAAAATCAATAAACTATCTTTTGCTATCGAACCTTGTGCCAAGTCAGCGATCGTACCTGTAGCCGGGTGTGTATCTGCCACATCACAATAGTCCTGTAACCTAGGCACTCGTACCCGTTTCCCCAAGTGCCCGAGGTGTGTCCACATCAGGAAAGCCACGATGCCCAAACCTCGATCTCGATCCGCAACCCTATCTATCTCCCTGTAGAGTGTATCTGGAATCACGATGATTCCACATTAAAAACAAGGGTGTAGTACGAGACATGGCTCCATCAATGTACATATACACATACGTACATTGTACATGAAATGCACATGTACATCTCGGCCGCTGACGTCGGCCGCATATCACCCAACCAAAGTAGCGGTGAAAACCAACAAGGGAAAGCGGGTGTAGGGCAGGGGTGTGGAAGGGAAGGGGGTGGATGCATACCTTTCTACAAGAAAAAAACCCGCCCATCTGCCGATCGACACTAGAAGCAACCACGCATTCCACCATCAACCATGACCTCCGCATTACTCCATTACCGGACGTCGGCTGTGCAAAAGGAAGGAAAACGCCCAAAACAAGCAACACCCCTGCACAACGACCAAGTACACACCGAACCATGTCCAAGCATCCCCCCCCAATCACTCTCCCCCTCTCTCTCTCTCCGCAAATAAGACGCGCGCGCATCTGTATACGATATGTCCAGCACCCCCTGCCCTCGGTTCCCGTTTCCCCGCGAAAAGCCAGCATAAACGACATGGGGCCATGTGTAGTAACGCAAACAAGAAAAATGGGAACATGGCGACGCTTAGACGCGCCGGTGAGAGGCCAAGGCGTCCCCAAAGCGCGCGTGCGCCATTCAAATCCACCTATGGAGACGGGACGATCGGAGTGTTGTTCTTGTTCGTGCGCGCGCGCTCTCTCCATCGCGCAACACGTCTGCTCGCGTTCCAGAGAGTCTAGAAGCGCGGTTCGTTTTCGGG
Organism: Bipolaris sorokiniana ND90Pr; assembly: GCF_000338995.1. NCBI lineage: Eukaryota > Fungi > Ascomycota > Dothideomycetes > Pleosporales > Pleosporaceae > Bipolaris > Bipolaris sorokiniana. Next base: position 2,181,522 of record NW_006911897.1, on the reverse strand, counting down.
GGAACATGGGGGCGTTGGGCTGTTTACCTTTTTTGTTACTAGCGAAAGGGAAGTCGGAGACGGCCGGGTGGGGTGGAATGGAGCTGAGGGGCGTTGGTCAGGTGCCTTAAGGTTGTGTACGTGTATATACCACTTTGGTGAGTTAAGGTCAGGATGTAGACGGATGGGAATGAGCGAGAGAGAGAGAGAGAGAGAGAGAGAGAGAGAGAGAGAAAAAAAAGACGCATCACGGCATGTGGGCTGATGACGGGTCCGGATAGGAATGAGAGGATTTATTGTTTTTTTTACTATTGTTATGAATAATGGGGGAAGCAATAGTTGGACTGGGATACAGGTACTTCGTGATATGCATGCAAGGTGGTTGTGAAAGATCTAGATTAAGCTTGTGTAATCCGGAGCCTCGAGCCTGTGGATACATGTCACGTGGTGAGTTGAAGGCGGTCAGGGGACGCCTCAGTAGGATATTCTTCCGAGGATAGTGGTCTTTACACATGACTTGTAAGTACGCGAGCTGAACGGCAGGAACCTCGAGCCGTTGAATATAAACTTTATAAGAATTTCAAAATGACGTTTCCCCATCGAGAAGAACTACAGCTTCGGTATCAGCCTTCCTAGCTCAGTGGTAGAGCGCGTCACTAGTAATGACGAGGTCGTCAGTTCAATTCTGGCGGAAGGCAGCTTTTTTGCTGGTGGCATCGTAGCGCAAGTGTGGTAGTAATTGTGGCAGTTGCAGGAACCAGTCTTCATCACATGTCCATGCATGAAGGCGCAGATTGCAATTAGTTTTTGACTGACCGCCAGATAGCACAACTATACACATGAATCACAAAAACATATTCAGTTACTGCACTTTGTTTGTTATCGGAGGATGAATCTTTTTGTACCGCGCTTCATTGATTGTGCGACTATTTGCATATTCAGGGTGCACTGGCCAGTGCTGTCAACACAGACCACACATGACATACGATTCAAGGCACAGATGCGACAGGATGACTAGTGCACTAAAGGTGCATGAAATTGGAACTCGTCAATGTCATTTCCATGATACTTTTCCCGCACGACCTGATAACACCAGATGCGGATCGTACCCCATGCACGCCATCACTGCCGCGGACTCGCATGTAGGGTCATGTTTATCTTTTATTTGTAAACACAAACACCTTTGGAATGCCGATATCATGCCGCAGAAAGTTGAAAAGACCCAGAACCCCTTGGCTATCCATTGATACCCTTAAACCTGCTCAAGGACAGTCTCCTTGAACTCACGCTCAACCTTCTGGCCAGAGTCGTCCTGGCTCGACTCGCCGTGGAGACCAAGGAGAGCACCAAGGTCGAACTTGGGTGCCTTGAGGAGCTTGACCTTTCGGACGTGGACCTGTATGTTGTGTTAGCCTTTTGACATAGCTCGTAGCGGTCCTAGCAAGCACGTACGTTCTGGAGGGGGTAGATGCCCTGGGTGGCCTTCTCAATCTCACGACCAATGACCTCGGGGATGAGCTTCTGGGTGAGCTGGGCGAGGGTGCATGCGCTGGCGTCGCGGGTCATGATCTCCATCATCTTCTTGCGGATAGCCCTGATCTGCGACGATTGAGCGTATGTGGTCTTCTTGACCTGGTTTGGTCGTCGCTTGGTGAAGGCAATGCAGAAGAGGCGGATGAGGTAGTCATCGGTGGTCTTGACGACGACGTTGGCCTCGATGAGGGTTTGCCACTTGCGGACGAGGGAGCGGAGCTTGTCGGAGGTGAAGTCGAGACCGTGGAAGTTGGTCAGGCAGTTCTTGCCTTGGACCTCGTCGACGCGAAGCTTGACCTTGCGGAAGGCGTGGTCCTCATCCTTCTGGAGATCGGCGAGCGAGACCTCGAATATCCGGCCCTTGAGAGCGTCGTTTGCGTTCTTGAGACCGGTGGTACGGTTGACGAGGGTCTTTCCAACACTGCGAAGAACGTAGAGTAAGCATTGAATCCCCGTGTGTGTGGCAGCGGGAAGTCTTACTCTCGGACCGCGAAAGTTCCTGGGGCCTTGATGTTGTACCAGTCCTTCTTAGCGAAGGTGTCGGTCTTCTTCTTGAGACCCTTCTTTCCCTTTGAAAGACGCTTGTTCTTGCCGACAGCCATGATTACGAGTCTTGTTGTCGGGCGTCGAGATGTGGTGGGTTGTCGTCGTCGATGTCGAAGAGCGAGAATCCAACGCCAATGTGGTGTTGAAAATCTAAGCGAGCCCAGTAGCGCATCACGTGCGCCAAGACCACACAAGGCCACAGCGATCCGCAGATGCACCACTTTGACTGCAATGCAAAGCGCCTGGCTGGACAGCGACCTGGTAGATCAATATCTAGGAAACCTGGGGCGATCTTTGGTAGGCGGAAGAAGCCAGCATCTTGTCGCTTTGTATTGGTTCTGGAGGGTTTGAGTGCTGCACGACGTTTTGCTATCTATAGGCTGGACATGCACGAATTGATCCTATCACTGAGACACGAGTAACATAGGGGTTAAACATCCGCGGCGTGCAGTCCATTATTCTCTGATAAGGTGCGATGCGCGTGTGCAGAGGAGGAGCGAGTCCAGGCCTCAACGTGTGGCGATGGTGGGGGGCGATAGAATCACCACCACAACTTCAATCACGGAATAACATGTGAAAATATCGGTAATATGATAATGCGTTGGTATTGTCATGTTATTACATCTAGTATACTTCTAATATGGGAGTGGGCTTGGTACGGGCTGGAAAACGCCTCACGTGCCTGGCCCCTCAACCTAAGGGAGCTGTGCTCATGCGCCTCCTTTAGCATCGTACCGACTCGAACACGTGCACTGCGGTGATATGACCAAAAGCAACAGCCCAGTGGCTGTGCTTGTAGTCATCAGACACCTGGACAGGCCGCTTCCTTCCACCCCACGTAACGTGCCGCCACGCACCTCCACGTCGCACAGGGCTGACAGTCTGACTTGACTTGCCTGCGCACAAATCATCGTGAAGGTAGTGTAGTGGTTCCAGCGCGGCCTCAGCACAGGGCTGGGTTCGATCGCTCAATAGGCTGTACATTGCTGACGCTCTGTAGCCTCAGATGCAGGCGAGGTGCGTTGCTCCAGGGAAGAGAAGTGGGGAATAGCCTGGTGAATTGGGTGGTAATGGGATTTGAGGGGGTCCTGGTGCATGTCGAAGGGAGTCTTCGCTACATGGCATCCTGGACCCCAGCGGGCCGTACGTTCAAGCCTTGACGTCGGTCTGCTGTTCTTGCTGGACATATGGGCTTTCAGTCTGACAGAACTTCTCAAAGTCAGGGAAGCTAATGTAGCCATCTACAAGCAATGTTAGTGTCATGTTGCGGGAGAGGGAGGCATTGGTGAGGTATGCTTACCCTGCTGTCTGTACTGCCTGACGTAGCGATCGCTCTCGGTCCTTGACATGGCAGGCCTGTCGGAAGTGTAGGATGGTTCCGAGTTGAGCCTGGATCTTGGCGAGAGCATTGGACTTCCTGGAGGGGTCTCGCCTCGGGGAGTGGTGGGCGAAGAAGCGACCTTTGCGAGGAGAATGGAGGCCTTGATGGGGCTTCCCGAAGTAGCAGAATCCCGGCGAGAGGTGGTGGGCACCAGAGTTGTAAGACAGGGAGAAGAGACAGTTGATGGGGTCAGAGGAGGTCGTCGGCTTCCCGATCGGGAGCGTTGGGGCGCCTCGGTGGGCAGCGAGTAGTAGTAACGTGGGTGGGTAGACATGGCGAGGGGTAATGTGTGTGTGTGTTGTAGTAGAGGTTGGATTGGTGTGTGTATGTTTGTGTTATATGGATGGTGATTGAATAGACTGGAGGTGAAGAATGACGGACAGCGTTGCGAGCAGGTCGGGTAGTATAATAATGTGGTCGGAACTGCCTAGACGCGCTTCACCCCATGGTACCGAATGTATAGTGACGCCTCTGGTCGGCCCAGGCACCCTAGTCGACGCCAGCTGCATCAGCAGCCCGGAGCTCCCCACTCGACGTCGCTGGCGGTTTGGAGCTAGCGCGTGCATGTTGAAGAAGTGGGCACCGTCAGAAAACGTGGACGGTCAGAATTAGCCTGGGTGCCAGGGGACGTGGACGTGGTGTCTTGTCGGCCTCTGACGTGCCCTGACTCGTCCGCCCACACAGCGCCCGTCCGTCTCACCTCCATTTGCGCTGCAGGTGTGAGCTGGCCACGGCGCACACCACCCGGCCGACTGACGTGAGTGTCTGTCACTGGCACTGACACACACGTACTCTTTCTCCCACTGCCCACTGCCCACTGCTCACTGTCCGTCGCTCGCCCGGTGCCTGGTGATTGGCACCCTTTGCTGCTCCGTCACCGTCCAAGGGCTCTGCACTGCCGGAACACCGGGTGCGCTGCCATAGCGGCGCCATAGCAGCCCTTGGACCGTGGCATCGGCAGACCAGCCGTCGCCGTCACTGTCGCTGCGCAGTCATGACAAAACCAGGCCCATGGCCAACTGCACATCGGCCATTCTTCCTTGCCGGCCATCAGGAACCGCCCAAGGGCATTATACGCGCCCCCCTCATCGCCATGCCAATGCCCATCACCGTCGCCAGACCACCATGAGGCGTGTGCGACCTTGAGACAGGTACAGCACAGCGTCTGCATCAGCCTCACTCATCTCCGCCCGGCACTCTTGCTCTCACTGCTGCTCGTGCTACTGCTGCTGCTGCTGCTGGTGACGACATGGCCCGCTGTGTCATGCATCCGCCCTGGCCGTCGACAGTCGAGAACGTCGCCTTGCCAAGCGCTTCCGGCCACTGCCCCTTTGGCAGGCATAGCATAACAGCATGCAGAATCACCAGCATATCATCTGCCTCTATCATCTACACCGGTTGCCTCGAAATGACATACCCCTGGCTCCACTTCTGTCATCTATACTCATTTCTGCTGCGGCACGGCGATTGAGTGCAAGCCACGTACCGCCTCGCCTGTCCAGCACCACACAAGCCCCCAATCGTCTGGCCTCTGTCGTGTCTTTACCCGGGCGAATACTGCGAAACTTCCCTCTGCAAGACCGTGCTTCAAGTTCTGGAACAATTTGCTCCGCGCTGCGTCTCCACATCCACGTCAGCTGCTTTCACATGTTGCCATATGTTGCCATGTGTGTTGCCATGTCTATTTCGAAGCGGGCAAAGCCCTGATTTGCCCATTAACCATCAATTACATGCATTTCCTCAGCTGAGCGCCTGGCATACCACATGTAGCATAACAATTCAACAAAAAAAAAAGAACACGAAAAGAGACACTAAGCAACGTTTCGGGCACCTCTCACCCCAATGCTTGCATACTTGCTCAACTCCCCTCCTCGCTTGCACATACTCACTTATGCACACATAGAGTTTGCAGAGACAAAATCAATCAATCCACTTCCCACGATGGATCTGAACACACCAAGACCCCCGGCCCGCGTACATGCGAACTCACCAGTGCATTCATTAGCATCATGTCGTGCTGCCCAGTCCGTTCAATCTGCAACCAGGTTAGTCACACCGACGTGCATCATTGTCCCGAGAAGCGGGTACGCCTCCACGCCGTCATACCCGCGGCCGTTTTGCACCACCTTATCCGTTTTGGCACCTTCATCACCAAGTGCGAATCCCATCAACTTGTCTCGGCCCGGAATGATCAACCTCGCGTCCTAAAAAAGTGCTTGCTCCCCGGATTTTCGGTGCCCATGGCCATACTCAGCAAAAAGAGGAAGGCTGTCATTTAAAGTGTTTTGTTGAGCACATTGGCGTCAAGTTGCCCCGCACCAAAGCAACGTCCTCACCACACCCTCAGCTTACAACGCCTCTGACCAGCCATAATTCTCCGCAAGTCCAGACACGCTCCTACGGCAGATCTCGCCGCCGATCCTATCCGGATGCTGGCATATACACCGGTCGCAATCATGACCTTGGTAGTGTTTGTTGAAGCAAGCGAATAGACAAGCGCCTATCACTGCAGCAACCTACCACCGACGCTGCCGAAAAGCCTATCAAGACAGCCGCCACAATCCGTCTGACGGATGGAGAATGCACACTACGGCACGTTGCCCATTCTCCGATTACCTATTGCAACCCGCCCCCAATCGGGCCCTCATCCTTACAAGCACATGAGGGTGAGCGGCAAGTTTATTCCCAGCAACTGCTGCAGTTCCCGACATTGTTCAGTTTGAACCAAGTCTTGTTCAACCAAAGTGAACCAAGTGGGGGTACCAACAAAGTAGTTTTTTTTTTGCGAATCACAAAGCAAAGAAAAGCGGTGGAAAAAAAACCCAACCACAAGCAACGGAAGTCACAGTAAAAGAGCGGTAAATAACAAAGGCCAACCACAGACGCACACACATCCACACTACATAAGCAAGACACCCAGCGATAGTTAACAAGGGGCGGTGATGAAGCAACAAGCCCGACTAGCGGGCCGCTCCCGGTGTCGGTTTCGCATCTTCCGTTTTGACAGCACTGCAAAAAAATCGCAGGCGTGTGCGTGTGATCTCTTCCCAAATCTTCCCTAACCCCACCTCTGAAACACCCAAACCTAACCAGCGCATAAGTAAGCCGGTCGGTCATGTACACCATTGCAACAAAACTGGCAAACAACAACAAACTAACAAACTCCCTTGTTTGCCGCTAAATATTATCGTCGTCTTTTCGCTTCTGGGCACACACACACACACACACCAACCCCGCTTCTCCTCCCCAAGAAAGAGAGTGTGTGTGTGCTCGCCTATTACCTACCTTTTTACTTACTAGTTCTACCTACAGCAATGCAACAGTAAAAGAAGCGCATCATGCGACCAACGGCCTCTGCATTCGCGCAGCACGTGCGGCAGGTGCGGGTAGGGCGCGCGAGGGTGAAAAAAAGGGGACCAGGTATGCTTGATGGTGGGGTTTGTCAACCCCTCGCGCGTCTAGCGCTTGCTTGCCCTTTCCTGTCTTTCCAATTGGGTGAAGTCTGTTTTTTTCTTTACGAGCCTTGTTTATGTGTGTATGACTGGAACTTGGCTGGATGTATGTAAGTACATACATACATTCTGCTAGTCGTGGAGGTGTTGGAGGTAGGTGGGGGCCTAAAGTAGAGAGAGGAGCGATACTACTCGCTGTTGCTACTGTTGCTACTGCTGCCCCTCCACTCTTTCTTTCCCTTCCCCCCGCTTCAAACGGCGAGGTGTCGGGCTTGTTGTTTCCGTTGGTTTCCTGTTGGTTTCCTGTTGGAGTACATATGTGAGGGGGGCGTTATTGCCTGCGATCCTCTGCATGTGGTTTGTTCTAGCCGTTTGTTCGCAACGAGGCAGGAGGCAAGAGGCAAGGCGAGCCAACTGGATTGGGATCGGAAGGATCTCACAGACACATGCACTTTGGCAAGCGCGCATATGACAAATTATCACGCTGAAACGTTTTTTGGTATCTTTATTTCTGTCTTATCTTTTGACACTACGTTTCAGGTTTCACTGACAACGAGGCTCATGCCCGCATGTACTTACATATCGCGTGCAATGCGGGTCCCCTCAGATGACCCTGCATTTGCGGTATAAGCACACCACGCTGGCCATTGTGGCCCATGACCTGGTCACTCAATGCTAACACAAGGAGTTAGTGTGATGATGACTTGGAGCAAAAAGATTAAGAAAAGCATGGCAGGAGGTGTACTCACGTCGATGTCTTCCCATCCACGGCCTTTGACGTTTGCCAGCTCATCCATGGACATGACATGACCAGTTGTAACTGCGGTTATCCACGTCAGCAAATGCTCTGTCATCCCCCTTTTTTTCCTCCCTCGCGCACATGACCGGTCACAACGATCACAACACCAACAATAGTAACAGCGACAACAACGACAAGAACAACAAAAGCACTTACAGTATCCGGCTTGGATCTTAGCGTCAATCTCCACTCGACTGTCAGCAGGAATCATCTCATCAGGAATAGGAACACGCTCGTGAATCGGGATGCCCTGCTCGACGATAGCATCGTGCTTCATGTTGGACATGCTAAGCATGCGATCAATCTTGGTGATACCCAGCCAGTGCAGGATATCCGGCATCAGAGCCTGGAAGCGCATATCCTTGACACCGGCGATATTCTCCGTACGCTTGAAGTACTCGCTCGCACGGTCTTCGCCACGCTTTCTGGCATTGTACACAAGATACTTTGTCACTTCGCCAAGGGCACGACCTTCCTTGCGGAAGTAAATGACTACACCGCTGCCGCCGCGCTGTGCTTCTTTGACCGCCTCCTCGATGCCAAAAGTAAGGTAAGGGCGGCACGTGCAGATGTCGGAGCCAAACACGTCACTGCCGTTGCACTCGTCGTGGATGCGTAGGGCGAGCTTCGAGTTTGCGTCGGACATCTTTGCGGGGTCACCGAAGATGTAGACGGTTAGACCGCCAATGGGGGGCAGGAAGAGCTTGATGTCGTGGCGGGTGATGAGCTCGGGGTATGAGCCTCCTGTCTCTTCGAACAGTGTCCGGCGGAGGGTTCCCTCATCTGTGGACTTGGGTTAGCTCCAAGTAATTCAGTGCTGTGAGGCTGAGGCTTACCAATGTTGAAACGCTCAGCCACGCCAGGCAGATACCATACTGGCTCCACAGCGACCTTGGTGACTGCGATTTCGCCCGTCTCGTTGACGCAGATCTTGCCATCTGGTACCAGTCGGCCTTTCTTTACACTGTCCTCGAGCTCGGGCACCTTCATGTGAGCTCTTGTAATAGCAATGGTGGGTCTGATCTCCACGTCATCCTTGTCCATGATGTCTTTGTACAGCCACGGTGCAAGATGGCCATATGGGTCCATAGCCACAATCTTCTTCTTGTCGCTCCATTGCGGGAACGGACCAATTTTAGCGGCAGGCTCAGTGTTTGTAAAGTCTGGCTTGTGGGTGATGTCGAGGTTCTTGCTGGCTACAGCAAGGGCATTGTAGATGGAGTATGAGCCTCCGTGGGCGCCAATAGCTGTTGGACTATTTAGCAAGCGCCTTAGATCCAGACGAGGACATGGAAATACATACCATTGCGCCTGCGAATGGTGTTTGGATGTCTAGATACAACAACGGGACCACGCACAGCAGGGTCTTTGGCACCCCATTCCATTGGCAAGGGATCAACGCCAGCCTGGCCAGGGTACGAGGTCAAGATGATCTTTGAGATCTTCGAAACACTTGTACGGCGGGGCTGGGCCTCTTCACTTGAAGGGGGTTGCTCATACTGCTGGCTCACAGCTTCTACGGTTTTGCCAGACTCGGCTTCAGTGGCCTTGTCGCTGGTCAATGTGCCATTGGCAGCCTCACTTGCAGCTTCATCCTTGATTTGCTTGATGCCAGCCAGCATGTTCACACGCCCATTGATCTTGTCGACCGAGGCTGCAAGTACAGAGTTCTCCGTGCGGAGAGCCTTGAGCCCTTCAAGGATCTCTTTGAGGACGGCATCGCTAGTCGTACTTTCGGAAGACATGATGGACAGTAAACCAGATCTCTCATGCAATTTTTGTAGAATAGGCTTCTGTGAATTGAAAAGAACTTTCCCGTTGCAAAAATTGTTTGTTTGCGTGTGGGAATTGAGTCGAAGAGCAAAAGACCGGTGAGCTCCGAAAGGGTGGGATAAACCAGATGGAATGATCTGGTTTGTAAGGCAGGGGAGCAAGGGCACGAATACAACTTGGCTTTCACGAAACCAAAGGGGGGGATTGGGGAGAAATCCAGAGAAGAGAAGAAAGAAAGAAGGAAAGAGGAGAGAGCAACGTGGTCGAATATGAATAGTGCTGGAGGTGGCCGACGATGCCAGCAGCACTGAACAGCTGACTTCACACGTGCCTGCAGCTTCGGTGTACGCTGATAGGAGCGGGGCCGCTTATCGACTATCGACGCATGGGGCAGCTCCCCGGGCTGGCGACAGGGATCTTGGCGGTCGGAGCCACGCGAAACATTCACTTGCGCGATCGCGTCTCATTGCATGCGACAGAAGCCTTGCTGTTGACGACATCACTCCTTGGACTCGACGCTGCTACCGCCCCCTCTTCTCCACCAAAAAGTGTTTTTTTTCTCTCTCCCTCTCTACGCAAAGACATTACACCTGGTGATCTAGACACCGCGACAAAATGGTTTGTTTTCTCGGGTGCATTTCCAACTCTCGTGCGCAATGCTAACGACCACGGACAGGGCAAACGCAAATCATCCAGCAAGCCTCAGGGTCCCAAGAGGGTGCGTCATACCTTTCACCTCTTTTCACTATCTCTCTTGTGCACCAATCAGACTGACACATCCCGCAGAAGGAGAAGCTCCCCACAACCTTCCAGTGCCTCTTTTGCAACCACGAGAACTCCGTCAGCGTATCCATCGAAAAGAAGTCGGGCGTCGGCAATCTGCAGTGCAAAGTCTGCGGCCAGACCTTCCAGACCAACATCAACTACCTGAGCGCCCCCGTTGACGTCTACGCCGATTGGATCGATGCATGCGATGCTGTTGCGAAGCAGGCAGCAAAGGGCAATGCAGAGGTCTCGCGGAGTTCGCATCGCATGGGACGGATGCCCACAGCACATAACCAGGAAGATGACGATGGCGATGGCGGCTTCATTGAGCACGACGATGCAGATGCCGAGGGCGAGTACGCCGACTAGACGGGCGTTCCCTTTTGATGGACAACGAGTTGCGAGGTTGAGAGTCACTTTGGATGTGGCAGCGCAAGAGGGCTTAGGGTCTTGTATAACATATAGGCATAACGGAGACGATGGGGCTAATTTTGGCTTGCAAGGCGTTTTGGGTGATTAAAAGGACCGGCACATTCGCGGCGGCGTTACCATCTTCAATACAAGGCTGATAATGTGCCCCTCCACTGGGAGTTGGGCGCTGCTAGTCCACTTCGAATTCAACTTTGACGCGCAAAAAACACTTCTTGTCGCCTTTCCACCTTTTTCCTTGTTATTCAAACAGTCATGCTAACGTATGCTGAAGTAATTGAGAGCCACCTTGCGCGCATTGAATGTTCATCACACAAACCAGATGAGACGATATCTTTTTACATGGTGTAGAAACGGTCGCCAAAGTCACCCAAACCAGGAATGATGTAGCTGCATTTCAAATTAGCATGTGGCGGAGCAGGGGATGTAGACGGAAAGCCCTACTTCTTTTCATCCAGACCCTCATCAACAAATGCGGTCACGACACGAACCTTGGGGAACTTCTCCGCCAAGCTTTGTGCACCTTCAGGGCTGGCAATTAGGTTGAGGAAGAGGATGTGGTCCTCTGGTACACCTCGGGACTTGAGCACGTCAATTGCCATGAGCGCCGAACCACCTGCCGCCGATTAGCATTCCATCATTATTCGGTCTGCACGTAATTCTCAACATACCCGTAGCAAGCATGGGATCCAGCAGCAGTACCCATCGGTCACTAATGTCTTCGGGCAATTTGTCGTAGTACAGCTTGGGTTTGCTGGTCTCTTCATCTCTTTGGATCAGGATTTTACCAATGCGCACACTCCTGCAGCAATCCCTCAAACCCTGCTCCATAGACTCTCCTGCACGCATAATGGAGACACCGCAGATCTTGCCTTGGAACTTAACGCCCGAGTAAGTGCGGCCTACGGGTGTAGTGATCTCTTGCGATTCCACGGGAAGGTGGTTGAGGCCTTCCTCAACCAAGAGACGAATGATTCGATTGCTGTAGAAGATGAAGTCTGCACGACCTGTATTGCGGTCGCGAATCATACTTTCTGGGTCTTAGCAAAAGAAGGGCATGAATTAGTCACAGTCTACAGGGGTCTTACGTGAGCAGTGCTATCAGCTGAGGACTTTGAGGCAGGATGTGGACATTGCTCTGTTTGATGGGAGTCGAGACGGTTGCAGTTGGCTTCAGAGCAGACGGACGGTACTCAGGGCCGACGCATTGAGAAGGAGCTGAGGACTGCGTCTCGGGTGCCATGTTGGTAGGCGGATGTGTGTCAAGTATGCGAGGCTACACAACAATCAGCCAGGACTTTGAACTGTGTTGTGAGAACTGTGCTTTTGCATTTTTGAAGCTAACCCATGAACACGAAGTGATCAGAAACCATCTCGTAACGCTTAGGACATACCTTGAGATACGTCCTCTAGCTAGAGTTTGCACTGTTGAAAAGCAAAGTGGAATTGGCGGGGTGAATATCGACTGAAGGGATTCAACAGTTAGACAGATGGGTAGAGCAGACTTTAATTGATAGATACAATGCAAAGATAAGAAGAGGAGAAGAGGAGAAAAGGCTCAAGTGGAGTAGTAGTCTAGGCTCGTGACCGTCGGCGAACTCCTTCACTGGGTTTGGAAGGCGCGACCCTTGCCCCGCTGTTGGCGAGATCTGATGGCGGGTCCCTGCCTGCAGGCGCGCAGCCACTCCGACCGCCGGCATCGTCATTGGCCTGCAAGCCCCATGCAAACGTCGGCATAGCCTTCATTTCGCCGCGATCACTTCATCTTGAAAATAAACCCTGGTGTAGATGGACGCGTCTTGTGTTCAAATGTGAGCGGGAATGTGAGCGTGAACACTCGCACAGACACCGACGCCTTTCACCAAGTACACAATGCGCGTCTGAGGCACTTTGTTCGCAGCGTCATCACAACACGCCTGCCTGCTCACGCCTGCACACGGCTATGGCGACGGCCATGTATTCAGGCTTCACCTCGTCCGATCGCCGCAAGAAGGTCGTCTACGGCAAATCATCCCGTTTGTCTGCTGTTCCGCCACCTGCACCCGACGCCAGCGACGATGCGCCTCCGTCTCCAGACCGACCCCGAAAACAGTCCGCAGCTTCTCATGGAAGATTGGAGGGTATTGGAGGGCCAACAAAGAGCGCGGACAGCTTGGGGAACAGTCTGGGGAACTCACGGGCAAAAACAGACCATGCCGACATTTTCGACATACCCGATGACGACGAGTTCGTGACGCGCCCGAAGCCTATCAAGAAGTTGGCAGTGAAGCCTCGGGCGCTTGAGAAAAGCCAAACTGCGCCAGTCGTCCAAAATGGAAATCCCCGGGAGTCAAAGAAGCTGGCAAAACCGGCAGAGACTTTGCGTAAGCCTGAAGCTGCGAAGCCCGATGTAGCACCCAAGAAAACACAGAAGCCTGCTCAGTTACCGAAGCTTCCACGCGTGCCGTCACCCTCCTCCACGAATCCAGCCGCCCCTCGGACGCTGCGTGCGAAGACGCCCCAGCCCTCTGAACTACCCAAATCGATTGTGAAAAATGGTGGATTGGCACAACAGACAGTGGGCGAAGGAAAGGCAGCCTCGCAAGCAACTGCTTCTGTTCCGTCAGATGCGGTCAAAGCTCAGAGTAATGGGAAACTAAGTACAGCACTCCCTGCGAAGAAGCTGGCAGGGAAACCTACAGCCAAACCAAAGCAGGATTTAAGCGTGTTTGATGTGCCATCGTCAGAAGATGAAGCATCAGCAACAGTAAAAAAGGTGCCGCGTCAAATTCAAGCAGTAAAGAAGAAGGAGCCCGCGAAGATACCTCCACCAGCATTTCAGGTCAATCAAAAACAGGGCTCAGAGTCGGACGATTCGAGCGAGTCACGGAAGCGGAAGCGTGGAGGTTCCGTCTCCTCTACCGCTACTGTGGCCAAGTCAACATCACGCAAGAAGGCTGAAAGCTCTGTTCCTCCACGGAGTCGCAAGTCTCAGAAGAAAGAAGGCCATGATTCTCCGGGATACGCACCACAGGTTCAGACAAATGCAAGCACCTCCCGCAAGACTCAATCTGCAGTGGTACAATCTACAGCATCAATGGCCAATAAAGCCAGGAGGACCAACCAACGTACTGTACCAGTACTGGGACCACCGAAAACAATCAAGGGACAATCCTCGCCAGCGATGCTTAGCAGTATGCTTCCCAATCGCCAACCAGCCAAGCCATCTCCTATAGCCGAAGCCCCTTCAGCTTCTGAACTAGACGATCAGACCATGTATGATATTCCAGATCCACTCACCACACCTGTTCGTGCACCAAAGGCCTCTGTAGCTGGCTCAACAACCCCACGACAAAGGACTCTCTTCGGCGGCTTGTTGGGCGACTGTTCACCGCCAGGTACACCGATGCCTAGCATATCTAGTCTGCAGTTGACAGACAAGAAACCAAAATCGCTCATTGGTAGCCTGTCAAGATCGAAATCCGATATTACACACAGTGCTGAAGCCCGCAAGACCAGGCTCATCGATACACTCAAGCCGGCCGACAGCAGCTCAGATGAGGAAGAGGACGAGAGTAGCAGCGAAGGCACAAGTGAATTGGAAGAAGGTCAAGATGATGCCCGAAATACACAGCAGCCTGCACAAACACCCGTGAGTGCACGCCCGGTAGCCAATTCTGCCTCTGACGACATGGATGTTGATGTGCAAGCAAATGGCGAATCGCAAACGTCACAGGGCACTTCTGGGTATGGTATGCGACCCAAGCTCACGTACGCCATGTCACGATCATATCTACGGGAAGCCAACCCAGAAGATGATCTGTTAATCACCATGGACCTGGATGATGATTTTGGCGCCCACTCGCAATCTAGAGATACTGTATCTGTGTCAGAGGACGAGCCTGACGCGGCAAGCCAAGCACAAGCTCATCATGAGCTGAAGAGCCGAGGGCGCAATTATGTGTTCCAGCAGGAGGCACAGTCGATGATTGACGATATTTCGAGTTCCACTTCGAGCAGCATACGGCGAAGCGCCATGATGGAATTGTGTACCAAGATGGCCAACGAGACGTTTTGTAGTCAACTCCTTGACTCGCCGTTGGCCCACCAGTTCTTCCGCAATATTTCTGTTGGAGGAGAGATTATCTTTGATTTTGCTGTCGCTGTCGTCATTGTCTTGATCCTGCGTACCAAGCCTAGCTACACTGTTCTGGACCAAGTGCATGACAATGGCATTCTCGGCAACTTGACCAAGCTCCTTGGGAAGGACGCGGACATTCAGAAGATTGCAAGGGATCGCAAGACGAATCTGTCAAAGATAGCCAAAGATGCGGTGATGAGTCTCCGCAGCCTGGTGCAGCAATGTTCCATGTGGGTGCCTGCAACGACAAATAAGGTGACGCCGCAGCTTGTGTCGATGAAGGCTATCGAGTTGCTAGTTATCGGGCTCCGCAAAGCTGGCAATACTGATGTCCTGCTTGATCAGCAAACAGTCTCACAGCTAGTTGAAATTGCCACAACATCAGACCAACGTCTAAAGAACAAGGAGGGAGGGCCAGAAGACGAAGCAATCCTACTCATGGTCCTCTCAACGCTCGAGTCGGTCTCAGCCACAAGACAGAAACAAGCCGCATGGCCTACTACCGTCCTCGAGCACATTGCAGGCTTCATGCCCCGATTTCTTGATACCGATGCAGCAGCCTCGACCATGCTAGCCGTCAAACTCTGCATGAATCTCACCAATAACAAGCCGAAAGCCTGTCAATACTTCTCTGCAAAGTCATTCATCCAGCCGCTTATACTCTCCATCATCGAGCGGTTCCAATCGCTCAACTCAGGAGCAGCATCTGAGAAGCGAACAGAGACTCTGGAAAGTCTGATTCTTAGTCTAGGGGCTACCATTAATCTCGCCGAGTTCAGCGATGAAATGCGACTCAACACAGACGATGAGGAACAGGGTATACAAGTGTTGGTTAAGATATTCCTCGAGGGCTCGGAGCGGGCGTCAAAGGTACGTAGACATCATACACTTCATTCACTTCAATCGCAAACTCACTCTCTTTCTAGGCCAAATCCGTCGAAGAATCGCATTCTGGAGTGGCAATTGGATATCTCGCTGTACTTCTTGGCAATCTTTGCCTCAACGACTCGATGCGGTCCAAGATTCAGATGTTGCTTCCGGATAAGCAGTTGAATGTGCTGATTGAAAGTATCAAAGAGTTTGTGCGCGTACACGAGCATGTTGATAAGCGGACGGAAGAATTTGAGGGTGCCGAAGGACAAGAGGCGTTGCAAACGTATACGGCGCGTCTAATGCTTGTGGTGGAAAGATTGGCAAGGGCGGCTTGAGATTGGGGATTGAGTGATTAGTAGTCACCTCACCCTTGTCTAGTTTTTAGCATGTGGTGTGTGTGTGTGTGTGCAAGTAGCCAAAGGGTAATTGGTTCATTTTTTTTCGTTGTTTTTCGGGGAGTTTGTTTTGGTTTCTGGGAAGGATGGGGCGTTGACATTGACGGCATGATACCCGAAATTCACGAACTTGATAGCTCTCTATTGTATGTAGGTGACAGGCACAAGGTTAGGTTTGAAGGAGCCGGCTCTATGCAGGTGCTGGACATGGGGCATATAGTATGTTAAAATCAAAATGTCTCAGTCATTGAGTAGGAAATGTGTGTGTGTGTGTGTGTGTGCCGTCGTCTGCCGACGGGTGTTGGGCGTCCGTGTTCAGTTTGGGGGAGGGTAAATGCAGTAAGAGGCTAAATGGGAGAGGGTTGGAATGTGCACTCGCACGCATAAGGCTGCGTTATTGTGTCCCGAGGAAGCGGACGAAATGACGCAACAGGCGGTATGTGGAGAGGGTTTGCCGTCGGAGCAAATTGACAGGATTGCTGCTAGGAAATTTGGCTGCAGCAGGGCCGTCTGAGGTTGCAATCAAAACGGGAGCGGGCGGGCCATGAGCAGCGGATGTTTGCATGTGATTGTCTAGTTTTTTGAGTCGCGCAAAAGATGGTTGCGGCTAGTGAGTAGTGGATCGGGGCAGCGGGAGGGAGGAGATGGCGGGCGTGTAGCTTCGCGGGCCTTGGTGACTCGAATGGCGGATGGACGAGGGTGTTTGAGGTAGAGGTTGGAGGTGATTGGCAATACGTAAATGAATGCTTCGAGAAGGCCGGGATTCGCTGGGGGGTGGGTGCATTGGTGGTGCCAAACCCAAAGCGATTTTATGATGGTTGCCCAACCATTGATTGTATCATGCTGCGTCGTCTGCATCTGCATCTGCTGCTGCTAAATGCAGACGACCAGCCCGGCCATGGGGTCTGGCTGGATATTTTTTCCTCAAAAGCTCTCTCTGGCGGTGCCAAACGACAACACTGCGGGTGACATTGCGCAGGCCAGCACAGCAACTCTCTTGCCCCATACATTCAGAGACACACACTCACACACACACACATCAGCTGCAGCTCGACGGCGTCATCCCGGCGCTAGCTCTTCCAGGCAATTGGCAGGCCCGAACCACCAAAACGCAACTTAGGCAGCTACTCCCCATAGCTGGACTCGAGAGACGGCCATACATACTTTCACCCTGGCCAGCCCGTGGCCATCCCTACGCCCTCGTCAACTACCCTTCGCCTTCGCAACACCATGGCCCCGCCCAAGCAGAGAAAGATTGCCATCGTCGGCAGCAGGGCAGTCGGTACGTCGAGGCGCGTGGCGTGCGCAACCTTCACATGCAAGCCGCAACACGCAGCACGCAGTATACTGACAACCACCACAGGCAAGTCGAGTATGACGGTGCAGTTTGTCGACGGCCACTTTGTAGACAGCTACTATCCTACCATTGAGAACACGTTTAGCAAGATGATCAAGTACAAGAACCAAGACTATGCCACGGAGATTATCGACACAGCCGGACAGGTACTTTGAGGTTTTCTTTTCTCCCCGCGTCGCCCTGCCCTGCCCAGCCCACCTCCACACCCCACTCTGCCGGTGCTTCGTGCGCCGCGACTGAGCCTGGGACGCGCATTGCTTGCATCCAAGGCCGCTACCACTGCCACTGGAGCCACGCACTACTATATATGAACATGGACAAGAACAAGAAAACTCGACTGACTCGGCTGCTACTGTTCAGGATGAATACAGCATTCTTAACTCGAAGCATTTCATCGGCATCCACGGCTACATGATTGTCTACTCGGTCGCCAGCAAGCAGAGCTTTGAAATGGCACGCATCATCCGGGATAAGATTCTGAACCACCTGGTAAGTACCGGTGGATACATACAATGGGCCATTGTTACAAAGACATGGAAGCTGACCACCTTGCCACGCCAGGCCGTCGAATGGGTTCCCCTGGTCATTGTAGGTAACAAGTCCGACCTTCGCCCCGAACAACGCCAAGTCACTCCCGAAGACGGCCGCGCGCTCGCCGCCGAGTTCAAGTGCGCGTGGACCGAAGCCAGCGCCCGCTACAACGAGAATGTGCAAAAGGCGTTTGAGCTCATGGTTGCTGAGGTGGAGAGATCTCAGAACCCGGGTGAGCCTGCAGGCGGCAGCAAGTGTTCAGTCATGTAACTGAGCAGTGTTGACTGACATGAGCGCGTCTCCCCTCCCTTGAAGGCGTCGGAGTGGACAAGTACAAAGCGTTGCAGCAAGAACGGGACGAGCGGGACAAGAGACGACAGAAGCGAAAGGACATGGTGAAGCATCCGGTGAAGCATCTGAAGACGCTCTTGGTGAAGAAAGACTAGGGCGGGGCTATGTGCCATTTTCTTTTTGCTTTGGTTTCTTAGACGACATAGACGGGGCGGTCTGTTTTGAGGCAGTCATGACATTTGTTTATGCGGACACGACTCTTATGTTGGCCATGAGAGGCGAGGTGCGTACCGGCGTATTAATGGAGGAGGCGGGGTGGGTGAACTCGGCGTTGTATCTGGTATTTGGACTATCCGTGTTGCTCCATGACGGCATGTCACGGCTGTCGTAGCTACTGTAATGCTCCACGTTATTTTCCAAGACTCGACGGTGCAGTATGCAAAGGACTTGTGCTGACATCTAACACGGGAACATGTGCCATGGCTGTCTGGTGTTAGTCTGGCATGGCTGCCGCTTACCCCTCCGCTGTCCGCTGTCCGCTGTCCGCTGTCCGCTGTCCGCTGTCTGCTGTCTGGCCTGCCTTCTCGCTCTCCAGCAGCTCCACCGTGCACGCACACGCACACGCACACGCACATGCCTTGCTTGCCAGCCCTTTGCCCATGCCATGCACCGACCACCCCCCAAGCCAACCCACAAAACTCGTTTAGGCAGCTCTAAAGCTTTGACAGAAAAGCCACTGTTTTCCACAGTCTTTTGGAGAACGCCTACTCGATTTGGTAGTTTGGAACCGTAGACATCTGTGCGGCCTCAGCTGCCTCAGCTGCCGTGCATTTGCTACTACACAGTACACACTACTTGGACACTACCACTGCCATCCCTCACCGCCCTAAGCATGCATACTTACAACTAACCCTTCCTCTGCCGGCCCATTCTTAATTAGCTCCCCGGCACCGACAGCAACTTTTTTTTCCCCCAAGCAGTAATTTACCACCACTGCCGTTGATTGCTGGGCTCTTAGAGAAAAGGTTCCCCCGGTGCGTTTGTGGTTAGTGGCAAATTGGTCCCCCTTGGACCTGGCTGCTGCCCTTGGGTGCGAGTAAAAAGGTCTAGTGCGGGGCGGCCTTCTGATCCCTGCAACCGGCGGTTGTGGTGCGGGACACAACTTGATGAGTCGCTCACTGGCTTTTGACACCAAACTGACCACGCCTACGCGCCATTGCTTGTCCTCTTTTTCCGCACTACACACTGAGACTGTGAGACAAGATGCTGGACTTGTATGTCATGTTTTTTATTTCTTGTTTTTGTATTTTTTTGCGTTGGGGTAAATGTGCGGCAGATGCTTCTCTGGAGAGGTTGGAGGGGCTTGCACATTGACAGTGGGAGAGAGGGAGAGAGCATGGCCGATACAAATCAGACAATGGCGCAGACTTGCGATTTTACAGAGGACCTCTAACTAACCCGATTCTCCACTACAGAAACGACTTCATCAAGGAGCGCGGTGGCGACCCAGAAGTGCGTATTCCCTTCGAACAATGCTCGCGCGACAACACAATTTCGCAATTGCTAATTCCCACAACCCAGAAAATCCGCGACTCCCAGAAGAAGCGCCACGCCCCCATCGAAATAGTAGATGAGATCATAGCCGATTTTGAAGGCAAGAACCAAGCACCCTGAGCCTAATACACATACACACACACATACACACACAAAAAGCTCATATTTTCTAACCATTGGACTTTTACGAAAACAGACCACCGCCGCACACAATACGACGCCACGCAAATCGGCTCCAAGATCAACGCCATCCAAAAGCAAATCGGCGCCAAGAAGAAGGCAAAGGAAAACGCAGACGACCTGCTCGAAGAGAAGAAGCAGCTTGAAGAGTCCAAGAAGAAGCAGGAAGCAGAGGCGCATGCCAAACTCGTCAAGTTGCATGCCAAAGCAAAGTCGGTCGGCAACTACGTGTACAAGGATGTCCCTGTTAGCGACAATGAGGATAACAACGCGGTGCTTAAGACTTGGGCGCCTGAGTCGAGGAAGGCCGAGTTTAATAAGGAGGGCATACCGCATCATGGGGTCTTGGCTAGGTTGAATGGGTGCGTGGATTCTGGTATATTGGAGTTGGGTTGAGTGAGTGCTGAGGTTTGAGATAGATACGATCCCGAGCGCGGTACCAAGATTGTCGGTCATAGAGGATATGGTAAGTGCGCCCCAGAATATGTTTCTTTGTGTTCATGTTTTGGCGATGCGCAGTGCGCTTGTTGAGGATTGCATGTTATGGTGTATGGAGTCTCGGACTAACTTTTGTGTAGTACGTGAACTCCACATCTGCAACTACCATTGCACACAACCGACTACGCTTTTATCAAAAAGCATGCAGGCGCTGCCTTGAATAATCGCCTTGGATACGAAATAACATGGAGCACCTACTAATCTGATTGCGTTTAGTGCCTGATTGGTTACGGTGTCTTCCTCAACCAAGCACTGATCAACTACGGTCTAGAGTTCCTGGTAGGTATTCAGAAATGTTACTTGAAACTATAAATACTGACAATCACCGTCTCAGTTCAGCAAAGGCTTTACCCCTAACCAACCACCCTTCTTCATGCTCCGGGACCAAATGGCCAAGACAGCACAACTTTCCGACTTCGACGAGGAACTCTACAAGGTTACCGAGAGCAAAGACAAGCCCGAAACCGACAAGTACCTCATTGCCACTTCAGAACAGCCCATTTCCGCTCTTCACTCAGAAGAGTGGCTACACAGCGACCAACTGCCCATCAAGTACGCCGGATACTCTACAAACTTCCGAAAAGAGGCCGGATCTCACGGCAAGGACGCCTGGGGTATCTTCCGGATACACCAGTTCGAAAAGGTCGAGCAGTTCCTTCTCACACACCCCGAAAAGTCATGGGAGGCCTTTGACGAGATGCTTGCCAATTCGGAAGAGTTCTACCAGAGCCTTGGTCTGCCTTACCAGGTAGTCGCCATTGTTTCCGGAGCCCTGAACAACGCCGCCTCGATGAAGCGCGATCTCGAGGCCTGGTTCCCTGTCACTGGCGGAGGAGAGTACAAGGAGCTCGTCTCCATTTCCAACTGCACTGACTACCAAACTCGTGAACTCGAGATTAGGCACGGTATCAAGAAGCTGAATGCGACTCGCAAGGAATATGTTCATGCACTTAATGGTACTCGTAAGTTCTTCTTTTTCTTCTTCTGTGTTGGTCATGGGGAGGTTGAGTACTGATTAAATCGTGTTTAGTTTGCGCTACTGAGCGAACTCTTTGCTGTATCCTTGAGAACTACCAGACTCCAGAGGGTTTCGTGGTTCCGGAGGTTCTGAGGAAATATATTCCTGGTCAACCTGACTTCTTGCCGTTTGTTAAGGAGTGGAAGGCGCCTAAGGAGGATAAGGCTCTTCCGGACCGGACGAAATAGACTGGAGGTTTGTTCGGGTAGAGAGCGTTGGAGAAGAAAGGTCCAAGGACGTGGAGTGATGAATTGATGGGTTCACATGGCACTGAAAGACTGGCAAAGTATGCCTTGCCATAGTATGATGAATAAAGAATCTTAAGTGGGGGAGATGTGAGATTGTAGCTTGCCATATCTTGACAGCCCCCAGGCGTGATTCTACCTGCCTTCCCTTCTGCCAGCCGTTTTTCTACTCTCTGCCAAACCATCACCCACTCCCCCCATCCTCCTCCTCCTTCTTCTCATCATCATCAAGCCTATTCTCCCAACTCCCCAACCACCGATATCCACTACACACCTTGCCCAACCCCTCCAACGCTCTATCCACCGCCCCCCTTTGCTCTCCCTCACCACCATCTCCCTCATCCCGCCTACTCCTCCCCTTTAACTCGACAAAAAACACATAATGCCAATTCCTATCCCCACTCGGCCGAGTATTAATCGACGTAAGATTAATCCCCTGCGCTGAAAACGCCGTCAGACAATTCGCCAACGCACCGGGGTTCGAGTGCTGGACTGTGAATGTGACTAGGGATTTCCAATGCTCATCTTTACTCTTCATCTCCGTATCCCCTTGGTCCTTGGCTTGCACAAGCCCAGGCATTTGCTGAGCAGAAGAAGACGAACCATGACGGAGGACAAGAAACCTAGTCGTATTCCCCAACCGATCATTCACCCCCTCGGCCAGCACTTGCAGCCCAAAAATGCCCGCTGCAACGGGACTCGACAGCGCGGCCGACGTGCCCGTCTCATCTTGGGCTGCGATTTGCGCAGCGCGCGACGTGGAGCTTACGTCGATCTTCTCGACGTTGCGAAAGTGCGTGGTGAGGAAGTTTTTGCATTGGCCCCAGGCTTGCGGGTGAGAGTAGATGCGTTTGATATGTGACAAGTCTTTATCTGCGCCGGTGGAAGTGTCCGTGGAGGTTGAAGTAGGGGAAGGACGGCCGAGAAGACAGTGCCGTACCGCTACGTACGCTTCGTCGCAAACGAGGATATCAGCGTGTTTTCCCTCGAGGTCCGCGAAGAGATCGAGGGTGAAGAGGACGGAGCCGTTGGAGCTGTTTTCAAAGGGAACGACGCCTCGGTATGCTGTGCCGGATTGTACGGCAGAGAAGACGTCTTGGATTGTGATGAGGGGAGTGAGGGTTGTTGTTGGAGGGTCCTGAGGGGGGAAGGTGGAGAGGGCGGCCTGATGGTATGGGTTGGTTTGGCGACTTTTATGAGTGTTTTTGAAAAAGTAAAAACAAGGTTGAAGAAATTGGAGATTGGAAAGTGGAGAGAGAGAGAGAGAGGAGATATTGAAGAATGAAATGAGAGATGTAAAGGAAAGGTGAACAAGGAACATAGAGTATGTCTAGTCAATCATACAACTCCCTTTCCACCTCTTTTTATTCGAAAATCGAAAATCGAAAAAAAATAAAAATTTGAGGACACGAAATAAAGTAGAAAGCGTGAACCACAGAGATTAGACTATACCAGTCATAATGAAAGTCGAAGAAAAAAAAACATCCATCAACACAACAATAACAACAACATCTAAGAACATTTCAACTTACCTGATGAGTATAACTACCCTCTGGTCCCAGGTAGGCCACAACTGGTTTCTCCTCTACGCCCGTCATATTTAGCTGTTGGCAGGTACAAAGAGTGTATGTAGATGGCTAATTCCACCGAACCAAGGGTAATAATCAACTATGTATTCTCTCGGAACAAAGGTCGGAACCCCGGTATCGGCGCTAGCGCAAGACTCGTCCAAACGGTACTTGTGCTCAGGCAACATCAAAGTACGCATAGGGCGCCAGGACAACGACAGTACTCTACATGCAGGGCGCCCACATAACACGGCGGACTATACATACAGGGCGTAACACTACGTCATACTCCTGATTCAAACCAACACAATCGAGTTAGTCACCAAAACCAAAACAGGACAACGCGTCAAAGTCACTTTTCTAATTCAGCTAAATTTGAGAGAGCGACGAGCTGACGCATATATGGGCGAGCAATCTTTCTGTTCCTTCCTTTCCTCCCCCTTTGGAGAGTGTCGCAGCCAATCAAAGACAATAACCATTCTTCAGAACCCCACTCATTTCTAGTCCTGACAACAGCTGAGATAGAGCTTCTCGGACCGGGTTTTTGAAGAGACTGAGCCTTGGATCAGACTGCTGCCTCTCCGTGCAAGCGAGAGCGGGTCGTGGTAAGAATGGGTATTGATCGACCTGCACACTATTAGCGGCAATACATGGACAAGCACAACTTGAACATACATTGCAAACCCTCCGTAGGCACTCCCATCTTACAACCTGGAGAGGCGAAGCGTCGTTGCTTCGACTACTCTGGCCTTGACTCCGGATACGTCATTTAGACTTTTCGCGCGGGTAGCGGACGTTCCTTCACTCGACACGAGTGGAGACGCTACCTCGCAGTCAGCGAGGGCGCACAACCGTCAATCATCGTAGAACTCGTCTTCATCGTCGTCGACCTCGACGAGCTGTTCAAAGTTGAGGGCATAACGCAGGATGGCACCGATACCACCAAAGCCCTTGACGAACTGGTTACCCTCGGAAGAACGGTCCGAGACGAATTCGAGGTTGGCACCAAAGTCGCGGTACTTTTCGGCAAGCCACTCGAGCATGGAACCCTGATCAATGACTTCCATCTCTTGTCCGGTTTCCTTGTCCATGAAGATGCTTCGGTCTTCTTCTTGGAGCTTTGTAGTGTGGAGAATGATCTCGGCACCGGCAGAGCTCTTGAGAACCCATCGAGTGATTTCCAAGTTTTCAAAGACAATCAGAGTCTCGGCCGCACCAGCCTCGAGGGCCTTCAGGGTATCATCGATACCGTAGCAGACCTTTCCAGAGTCCTTGGAGATGTGGTCAAAGTACTCGTTGATGAGCTTCTTTTCTTGAATGAACTTGACGTTGCTCAGAGTCTCGCCTGCGAGTTCAATAGCCTGGTTGAAACCGTTTTCGCCTCCGTAGGACACGTCGACAACCTTGATGACCTTGGACTGCAGACGGTTGTCGAAAAGGTCGGACTGGTTGAGGTCGTTCTTGAAGTCGGCAGAACCAGCGAGAATGATTCCAGCAACGTTGACCTTGTCAGCGGTGATGAAGTTCTGGACAGCCAATTCGGCGACCTTGCGGACGTAGTTGTGGCGCTTTTCTTCACGCAGACGGGCGAAACGCAGAGCAGACTGACCACCACGACCGTGCTTCTTAGGAAGGTCGACCGAGAACCTGGTGGCGTTAGTATGGCAACATGGCTGGGGGTGTATGTCAGGCTCACTTGTGGACAATCTCACGCGTGTTTCCTGACAGAGTACCGAAAAGGGCACCGTTTCCGTCCATGATGATGAAACCAAACTTTTGGTCAGACTCGAGCAGTTCGCTCAGGGCCTCGGTATGGAACTTGTTGTCACACAGGTATAACGAGGTGTTGATGGGCTTGAAGGGCTCAAAGTCAATGTTGATCTTGCGCTCCTTGCCTTCAGCGGTGATGATTTCACCGCAGTAGACAACGAGGCCATTGGGAGGGACCTTGGAGTAGAGCTTCAGACGCTGCTGGGTGGATGTGATGGCGGACAGGACTGAGAGACGGTTGACGCGGGATTTGATGTTGGAGGCAGTGCCCTGAGCGCGCAAACGTTAGTTGTTGGACACAAATCGCGCAAGATCAGGTGGTAGACGTACAAACTCTTCAGCCAACATTTTGGCGGCGCGTGAAATCTGATCCTTAGGGGCTTTGGATGGTCAGTCGGTGGGCGGGTAGGCTGCTGCGCGGTGGTGACATACGGATGATGAGCGAAATCATGGATGTGCCATTTCCGCGGGCGGCCTCGAGACGCTTGATGAGCTTCTTGACCTTCCAGATCTCAATGTTCTTCTCGGCCTCGTTGGGCTGCTCGTTCTTCCCGGACATGGTCGCGGTGGGTTGGTGGTTGTGCTGGAGAGGGAGGGGTGGGGTCGAGAGATTTTCTCCAAGGGCGAGGGGCAGGCGAGCAGGCCAGCAAGCGACGACGTAGGGGCACGCACGGCGACTGCAAGCACGCGTTCGCAGAGTGCAGACGGCAGCAGAAGGGGGGTGTTTGCAGCCGACGGGCGTGGGTGAAGGAAAAGATTTGCGTCTTGGGCTGACTGTGTGTTCACAACGGGCCGCAGATCTGGTCTGGCATCATCATCAGGCACACACACACATACACACGCACCACAGACTCATCCATATACGTAGTATAGAGTACACATAGGCAGCGCACAATGGGCATGGCGACGCTCATTGGCTCGGTTAGCTGACCAACCAGCGGGCAGCGGGCGCGAGGCTGCCGGCATCCGCGTTATCAGCCATAGCTCCCCTATGACGGCTACGGTGCGGGGGCCATGGGTCCCCTCGTGATAGCGATCCATGGCTCCTGGTTTTCTGCGTCTTTCGATGCTGCGCACCAGGGCTCCATGCCTTGGTCGGCGCTTCTTTATATAATGCCATCCGTCATGGCTCCGTCGTGGTTATCTACTGCATCCACAGGGTGCAATCTCAACCCGACGATAGCCAGGTGTTGATCCAGTAGTTCCCGCCCCTGCAGGGTTTCAATCAAACCAGTTTTTTATATCAAGCCTCGTGCTCCACTTGCGCCCCTTGGTCGTGTGTTCTTCTTCCCGTCATTGCCGGCACTCACCATGGACATCAGAGGAAAACAGCCCTCGACTTGGGACGACTACGATGGCTCCGCCAGGGCCTCAATCGACTCGGATACGGGCAGCCGTGTGCAGTGGGACCGCCTCGAGAGGCGCCCCAGTGGCGAGAGCAACGCGACAAACGGAGGCCGCTGGTCAGGAGCAGCGACTGAATTGCGGCGACGGCGGTGAGCATGGCTCCCGATCTTGGTGTTGCGCGTGACGAAGCTAACAGGGTCTCTTAGATCTTCCATCGGCCAGCAGTTTGGCGCACTGGGCGACGCTGGCGGCGTAAACAGCATCAACAATTTCGCGCGATCATGGCAGCGTGCCGCAGGCTTCTTCGAAATCACTCCTGTGCGACCCTCGTTCCGCGTGGAGCAAGGCGACGGCGATAGCGACGGCGCCGACGAAGACGGCGACACTGACGCGGCTGATTTTTCGCGCAGCAACCTCCCAACTCCCATCGCAGACCAACGATCAGCTCTGCGCAATGCTCTGCAGACCGAGGGAAGGCGTGCATCAGACAATGCAGTCACAGATGAAGAGCAAGGTGCCACAGAGCAGACCCAGCTGCTGCCCCATACAGTCGAGCAGCGTCTGAGAGGAAGGGGATCTAGCATATTCCAAATCGAGCCCTCGCTATCCTCGCCCTTTGGAGCAAGCTACGGCACTGCCTACGGCAGTCTGAGCTCGCGCGTCAACGAGTCCTCAATGCGCCATGCCGGGCGATTGTTCACCGAGCAGCAGCTCAAGGGCGCTACAGAGCCCGAACAGGAGCGAGAGCCACTTCTTGTCAAGCAAGTCGAGGAGGATGGCCATATTATCAACGTGGTTGTGGGCCAATCTACCATGCCTCAGACCATTTTCAATTCGGTCAACGTGCTGGTGGGCGTGGGACTGCTCACTCTTCCTCTGGCTTTCAAGTACTCGGGTTGGCTGATTGGTATGGTTTTCCTTGCCTGGTCAGCCGTCGTCACTGCCTACACTGCGAAGTTGCTTGCCAAGTGTCTCGATGTCGATGGATCCTTGATCACCTTCGCCGATTTGGCTTATGTTTCATATGGCTCAAAAGCCCGAGTGGCCGTCAGCATGCTGTTCTCCCTTGAGTTACTCGCAGCTTGTGTTGCACTTGTGGTGTTGTTCGCTGATAGTATGGACGCGCTGATTCCTGGATGGGATATCTTGCAATGGAAGATCTTGTGTGGTGTGATTTTAATACCACTAAGCTTCCTACCACTCCGCTTTTTGTCGTTTACATCTGTCTTGGGTGTTATGTCTTGCTTTGGAAGTGAGTAAATGCTTATACATTTCTAAATCTCATTTGCTAACACCCGCTAGTTACCATCGCAGTCTGGATCGACGGTCTTGTGAAGCCAGATGCCCCCGGCTCCATTCGCCAACCAATGACACAATACCTGTTCCCCGATAACTGGCTTACCGTTCCACTCTCCTTTGGTCTTCTCATGTCTCCCTGGGGTGGCCATTCTGTTTTTCCAAACATTTACCGCGACATGCGACACCCCTACAAGTACCGCAAGTCTGTCAACGTGACCTACATCTTCACCTACATTATCGACGTCGGAATGGCATGCGCTGGCATTCTCATGTTCGGCGATGGCGTCTTGGAAGAAATCACGAGCAACATATTCTTAACCGAGGGGTTCCCTAAGGGCATTTCAGTATTCATCGCCATCTGCATTGCCATCATCCCGTTGACTAAGATCCCGTTGAATTCTAGACCCATTGTAAGCACCCTCGAGCTTCTTTTTGGCCTAGACGCACGATCTCTGGCCATGTCACCTTCCATGGACGGCATGGACGGTCTCACCCGGGGATTCTTCAAGATCTCTTTACGCATCATTACGATTGTTTTGTTTGTTTTCATCGCTATTGTTTTTCCCTCATTCGATCGCATCATGACACTTCTCGGAAGTGTCGCTTGCTTTAGCATTTGCATCATCCTACCGTTGATGTTCCATCTGAAGCTTTTCGGAAAAGAGATATCCAGTGGAGAGAAGATGATGAACTGGGTGCTGATCATTGTCAGCGCCATAATGGCCGTTGTCAGTACTGTGTTTGCTTGCATACCTAAAGAGCTTCTTGAATCATAGGTACAGAAGATGTTGATGGGTAGAGATGCGAAAAGTCTATACGTGGCAGTGTTTTCTCAGTATGCATGAAGCACGATATCCGGGAGAATTTGGCGTTTTTGAAGCATTTACTCTAATTTC
Source organism: Bipolaris sorokiniana ND90Pr (assembly GCF_000338995.1). NCBI lineage: Eukaryota > Fungi > Ascomycota > Dothideomycetes > Pleosporales > Pleosporaceae > Bipolaris > Bipolaris sorokiniana. The sequence continues at coordinate 2,152,923 of NW_006911897.1, read as the reverse complement.
CTTCTAGCCATGAACTATGTAATTTACAGGACACATCATTGGATGTTGGGTTTCACAGGCTTCACAGGCTTCACATATACGATTGTTACCTGATTCTGTCACTTTTCCTTTCATCCAAGAGTCATAGCTCTAGATTGCTTTCACTTTTCACCAAGCCGCTTCACGCCTACTATATAAATCCAGATTGTTCGAGTCAAAGCAAAGCAACTCTCTTCTCCAGTTATCCCTTCTCTGATTTTGGCTCGATCGCGCTCCGCCTCCATGAGGTCGCTCCTTCTAATTGCATGTGCAATATGCGCCACTTTTGTACATGCCCTCGTCCCAGACATCCCTTCTGGCACCATCACCAGCGCCGCCAACAAGACCCTTCCAAGCAAAAATCTTCTCGAAGGATGGTCCGAGGCAACAAATGCGGCTGCCGACGACCCATGGACACTCTCTGTTGCTCGAGACGCAAAGCTACTCCAAGGCATGAGAAGCAGTGACGCTGACGCAGCGAGTCTCTACGGTTTAGAAACAACAGCGGAATCACCCTTTGACGGTAATCTCATCGAAGGGTTGCGGGAATGGGGCTACAACGATAACAACGACGCTCTAGCCAAGCAAGCAGACTCTGAGTGCAACTTTGACAGCCGCAACGGCCATATGCTCAAGAAAACCTTTACAGATCTCGGAATCGGAACAAATAGCAAGGGCAAAGGTGGACCAAACCAGTGTTTTGCAATTGAGCACGCCAATGGTCCAGCTGTCAAGTTAGGAGACAACGGAAAGATGTCCGAAAAAGCGGACCAGCGGTACGAAGTCTGTGGAAAACAGTACAGAGTCACAAACGCAGAGCATACAATCGGCGTTAATGCAGAGGCTGGAGCCGTATATGCTATGCAACTTTCCTCAGCCGCCAAAGCAGCGCGCAGACTATGGAAAAGGGCGCCGCTTACTGAAGAACTTCCTGCTATACGTAGCGTCTCTGACATTGCATGGGCGTTTTGGAACCGAGCACATGATTTGCAGGGCCTGGACAATATCAAGTACCTCTTTGTTGCCATGATCATCAACAAAGAAACCAATCAACATGTCAGGCGCGCTTTGGGTACGCTGTCACCTCCAAAAGACGAACCAGATGGATGGCCAGGTCATGACTTCACCATGGACACGGATGAAGGAAAAGTGCTACTCGGCTCACTGGTTGGACGATGGGCAGGGTATTTCCTGATACAGCATAAGCGACAGTTAAGAGGAAACAAGTACATAGCCAACGTGAGAGTGTTCAAGAGTGAGAAGGAAGGTAGTTGGCCGTACTTCTTATTCCATATCGCCGGCCCTGGTACAGCTCCTATCTGGAAGCGAAGCGCCAGCACAGATTCAGTAGAAGGATATGTAGATGCAGGACCAAAGGTTATCATGAGAAGTAAGGATGGAAGATACATGGTTAGAGAGCATGTTGTTTGGGCGGATATGTAACTCCATGCGTGTTTACACATATCAGTCGCACAAATATTTCCCAGCCGTCATCAGAATCAAGACCCGAGATCTAATAATAAAACCATGTAATAGTTCATCTCTACCAAACATAAAAAATCTGAGATCGTAAACATCCCGCTGACTAACACCCGTCGCGCCCCAATCGGCGCAACCCCAGCAGAAACCGCCGACGTCCCCCATCAAGTACGTCAAGAAATTCTGTCAAACAAACACGCACCAACCCTACATACCCAAACGCAAAAACAATCGCTTTGCGCAAACCCCTCGTTTCGCAACCACCCCAAACCATTCTTTCCGAAACCACCAAAGCAACGAAAGAAAGAAAAAATCAACCATGGACTCCCTCGGCAGCGGCCTCGGCAACCTCGACCTATCCAAGCTATCCGACCGCGACAAGCAAGAACTCCAGCAATTCGCCATGAACGAAGGTCAAAAGGCTAGAATACAATCTTGTACGTTCTCTTCCTTCCCTCCTACCCTCCCCCTCCCGCAGCCCCACTCTCCCGTCTCAATCACCAATTGCACATGGGAAAACGCTAACGCATAAAAAGCCATCCACTCCCTAACCGACACCTGTTTCCGCAAGTGCATCCCCACTGGCACTGTTAAATCAGGCAAGCTGGACAAGTACGAGGAGCCGTGTATGCGACAGTGTGTGGATCGGTTTTTGGATGCGAATCTGGTGGTTTTGAGGGAGTTGGAGAGGTTGAGGGGATAAAAGTGAGATACGGATTGATAGGTATGTAGGGGGAAAATATGGGAATTGGGGGAGGGGCAATGTACGATAGGACATGATGAGATATGAATGGGGATACAATATGGTTGTTACGTCAATCATCTGTAGGATATCGCAATGCGCTGTAATGGCATGCTAGACAGATAAGCATGTATGAACACATTGAATGAGCGAGGCTACAACGAAAAAATAAAAACAAAAATAAAAACAAATGGACAACCGCTCAATACCAGCCAAAAGAAAAACACGCAACATCACAGCTCAGAAAATCAAACATCAAACATCATACACCATTGTCAAGTGCAAAAAAAAATATTTGTTTCAGGACCAAGTTGAGTATTGGCGCCATGCGGAAATTTGTTTCATTCGAAGTCAACCTTGACTACGTTTATCCCATGAACGCCCGCCATGCATATCACATCGCTTTTTTCCTTTGCCGGGTATAACCAGGACCCTATCATGACCATCCATGCCCTCTCTTCGTACAAACACCGCCTCATTTAAACAATGGCGAGCTTGGTAGCCGCAATGTCGAGAGCGTCGACGTCGGCGGTGAGGCGGCAGAAAGCCTTCTTTGAGCCGTCGGGGCGGATCAGGGTGTTGATCTTGACGCAGCTGACGTCGTACTGCTTCTTGAGGGCGGCGGCGATTTGGCGCTTGTTGGCTTTGACGTTGCAGATGAAGACGAGGGTGTTGTTCTCCTCAATCTTCTTCATGGCGGACTCGGTGTTGAGAGGGTGGATGAGAACCTTCTCAGCGTCCATGCGAGGAGCATGGGGGACCGACTTGCGAGGGTACTTGGGGGCGCGGGACAGCTCGAGGGTCTTGGGGCTGTAAGAAAAGTTATTAGCATACAAATCTCGAAAACATTATTCTAGGGCATACCGGTGGAAGCTGGTGCTCTTCCTGATGGCGCGCTTCTTGTTCGCATACGACTGTCATCTCGTTAATTGTGTCCGTCACACGAGAAGTACAGCCCGTCAGAGGTATATTTCTGACACGACTCAAGAGGATCAGGGGAGGCTTACGCCCTTGAGGGCCGCTTTGGCAGCGGCATTGGCCTGCTTGCCGGTCTTGGTGGCGGCTGCAAATATTGTTAGCATTGAGCGCAAACTGAGGGGAGCTGATCGAGGCGCATCTGCAAAGTTTCTTTGCAAAGGTCACGCTGCTGGAGTGCAAGCGTTACTTCGCAATGTGTACGTATGCGTGCTCTTTTCTCGATCTCGTGGCTGCAATATAGGCGTGAACATACTCTTGGATGCTGGCTTGGGTCCCATTTTGGCGGTGTTGGTGGTCCTGGAGGTTAGTGTCGAGAGTCGCAATTCATTTTTGCGGTGGATGGCATGGCAGGTGCGATGGCTCGGCTAACTCGCGCTAGTGCTAGCGCCAGATGCTGTATCTTCAACTTTCGGCATGTCCTCACGCGAACCATGTGACTTGCGACGCAAACGCCATCATGGCTGTGAAAAAGCGCCAGAAGACTCTGTCGCATGGCCGGCCACCCATCAGCAAGCCAAAAGAGCGGATGACTTCTGAACGATCACGGACCATCATTCGCACCCATCACCGCTTACAAAAGGAGCACGCAGCAGCCCTAAAGAAGGGAGACTTGTCGTCTGCAGAAGAGATTGCTCGAGCTATCGAAAAGAATGGAGGTATAAAAACGTATCAGGCTGCAAGCAAACAAGGGCAAGCAAAAGATCGGGGTGGTGATTCGAGCAAGATCCTGGTCGAATGGCTGCAAAAATCGCACGTGCTAGCTGTAAAAGAACGAAGTCACATCATTCACAAACTTCGATGCTTGGAAATTGGCGCTCTGTCAACTAAGAATGAGATCTCGAAGTACTCTAGTGTCATCGATATGACAAGGATCGACCTCAACAGCCAGGGACCGGGTATAGAGAAACAAGATTTCATGCAACGACCACTTCCAACGGCTGACAGCGAACGCTTCGATATCATCTCCTTATCGCTAGTACTCAACTATGTACCGGATGCTACTGGCCGAGGTGAAATGTTAAAGCGTATTACCAAGTTCATGCGAAGGAGCACTGTGAAAGCGGATGATTCTCTGCTTGCACTACCAGCACTGTTCTTCGTTCTACCACTTCCATGTGTCGACAACTCCCGCTACCTGGACGAAGAACTACTTCTGCAAATCATGGGTCGCCTTGGCTTCAGTATGACGTTCAGTAAGAAGACGTCAAAACTTTGTTACTATATGTTCGTTTTGACAAGGGAGCCCACTAAGGCGACCACGGAAAAGAAGAAGATACGAGACGGCCCAGGCATGAATAACTTCTGTATCATTGTCGAATGAACATCAGGTGCTAGAACGCAAGGGATATAATATGCCAATACTGCAAAAGCGGATACCATAGAGTACCATGCAAGTCGGGTCGAATAGAAATCGAGAGCGATGAACACTTATAACTGGCGACTCTATTTTCGCCTTGGCGCCACGCTAAACATACCATCAATACGCGGCGACTACACTGGGCATCACGGAAAAGAATGCCGTTATCCTGTATAGGGGGAATACTTGGTTGCCATAAAAGTACGTATATGTGTACATCGGGGATTGTTGACGTCCTTTTTGGACCCCAATGTTTTCCCACAACAGGCACTGTCATCGGTATTTTCCGTGGTATCTCGGCTTTCTCACAAACAAGCACGATCAATTCAACCTGCGCCACGCACCGCATTGGGACATTTGCAGCTGGCGAAGTATTGTTTTGGTCTTTCTAGCGGGCCTAACATTACAGCAGAGCAGAAGTTGTGCCGAGACTCGCTATGATATCCACCTAAGAACATACATTTCAATATCCACCGGCAATGTGCGGTATTATTTGCAATGGGTCGGCTCTAGACCCGTCGGTAGGAACCATGTATGCGGTTTCGTCGTTGCGCCGATAAAGTTCCGAACGCTGCTACGTACAAGGTGTTCGCTGGAAACGCCTCGGTCCTCAGGCACATCTTGTACCTGCATGGCACCCGTACTGCATGCGCATGGACAGCGAACATCACTTTTCGCAACACCGCCGCGATGAACCGCAAGAGCTTGCTCGTCGCTTTATGTTCTGAGAAGTTGGCTGCCGAGCAAGGAATATGAAATTCTGCTCAATGTGTTGCCGCCTCGTTATCTCGCTGTTTGATTTTCCTTAGCGCATCCTTCATCCTAGCACCTCATCACCCACGGCCCTCCAGTTACCATTGCGCCAAGCATTACTCAAGCCTTTTTCTGAAACAACCTTAGCTCGTCCAAATCCCAGACACCGGCTTGTCAGAGTATATTTCGGGCATGGGGACAGCTTGCAAAAGGCACAATGCGCTGCTCGTGCGACAAAATTACCCGTCTTTGGCAGGTTGAACAAGGGAACATCAAACAGGAGATGAGCTTATTTCCAGTCGCTTCCGGGACCAAATCTCCACAAGGGAGTTTGTCCGAGCGCGTTGCCGCTGCCCTGCTCTCGTGAAATGAGGTGTCAGCCGGACCTGGGTGTTTATGTACCTGGGCGGGGGCGCTCTCTGTTGGTCGAGTTTTCATTTATCTCGTCCGCCTCGTGGCAAAGCCAAACTCTAGTCATTCTTTCTGCTCCATCCAGTCACTCTTTTCCAAGCCGCTGCGCTGCTGTCACTCATTACCTGAACTCGTTGATACGATTCATCACATTCCTTGTCACAACTAAACTGTCGACTAGAAGTCAGACACGATGAAGTCCACCATCTTCTCCATCCTCCCCATTGCGGGCCTCGCTGCCGCCGAGTCGTACTGCTCTGTCCAAACTTACACTAAGACCGAGTACGAGACTGTGTATGAGACTGCTACAGCCGCAAAGGTTGCAGATGTCACGGCCACAAAGCCCAGCACCTGCTCAAGACCTACTGTCACTGCCACCACCTATGAAAAGGTCTACGTCACCGTCAATGCACCTGGTTATGGTTCAATGCCTCCAAAGCCTTCGACCTCGACTAGCACCATCGACGACTACGTCACTGTGACTGTCCGCCCAACAGCTTCGGAATGTGCAGCTACCCCATCCTCCGCTCCACTCGCGTCCGCATCACCCTCCCCTTCCGGAGTTCCTCTCCCAAGTTTCCAATTGGAGTCCAGCCCGGCAGGAAAGGCCACTTCTGAGAGCAAGACCCCAGTTGCGTATCCCACTGCTGCTCCGCCCGCTGGCTCGCCAGTCCCGTACCCCTCGGCTGCCTCTGCGGCTGCTGCGGCTGTCTCCCCCAAGGCCTCTCCCAACACCTCTTCCGCAGGCTCTAAGCGCGGCGAAGCTACCTTCTATGGCGGTAACCTCGATGGTGGCATGTGTTCCTTCACAGGATACACGCTCCCCAGTGGCCTCTTTGGCACTGCGCTGACCGACTCTGACTGGGATAGCGCCAACGCTTGCGGTACCTGCGTTAGCGTGACTGGTCCTTCTGGCAACAAGATCACTGCCATGGTCGTCGATCAATGCCCTGGCTGCGGTCCCCACCACGTCGATCTCTTCCCCGATGCTTTCAAGAAGCTCGCTGATCCCTCCAAGGGAATAATCCCCGTCTCTTGGGAGGTTGTTCCTTGCGGTATCACCACTCCCATTGTCCTCAAGAACAAGTCCGGTACCAGCGCCCACTGGTTCTCCATGCAAGTTATGAACTCCAACGTCCAGGTCACATCTCTCGATGTCTCGACCGACGGTGGCAAGACCTGGAAGGGCACCAAGAGGCAGCCTTACAACTTCTTCGAGAACTCGGCTGGCTTCGGTACCGACTCTGTCGACGTCAAGATTACCAGCTCCGGCGGCCAATCTATCATCATCAAGGGTGTCAGCGTTGCCGCTGGCACCACCAAGGCTGGCACCAGCAACTTTGCTTAAGCGAGGGTAATTTCAGTAGGTGGATAGCTGGACCCAAAAAGTTGCAGTAGCTTTATTCTCTTGATGATCGGATTTCGACGAACCTTTTTTGTGACATATTCTTTTCTTTTACATTTAGCCACTTTTTTCTTGAATCAAAGCCTTGACTGGCCTTTGATCGTTATCTTCTATTCATAAATTATATCTATTTTTCAGACTCATTTGGCCGTGAAACGCTTTGCTGGGTCTACTTCATGAATGAAAGTTTTTTACCTACAATTTCTTGATCCCTCCCTTTTCTTTCCTGAGTGCACACAAGATCAGACTTTAACAGGCATTTGTTCAAGAAGACGGCGTCAGCCTCCCGATATCCACATGTACTTGTACGTGTAAAACTAGCTACCATCAACTTCCCCATGGTCCTCATACCAATCCAATCCAATTCAATCGAGAAAAATCAACATTCCACTCTCCTCACCCCCCCTCCCCTCAAAACACCGACGAGCATAAAACTCACCCGCCAAATAATCAAACCCTCTCACCCCCTTCCATATTCCCAAACAAAACACCGGACATTACACCCCCCCGCATACATACACTCCAACTCCAAAATTACCTATAAAACCCGCATACTATACCTGTAAGCAAATCCCGGGACAACAAACACCAGCCCTGTACGTCATTTTCTTTTTCTCCAGAAAGGAAAAGTATAGGTTATCCCGTTTCCCCGCTTGTGCCGTCCTTCCCATTCAACCCGCCTGTTTTTTTCTAACCCGCGTTCTCTTTCAGTGCGGTATGTCGAAACCTCATGCCATATTTGAATCGTAAGGTCAATGTGGTAGGACCATGTAGTCTGGTATAGACTCAAATGATGTTTCTTGGGGATCTTTTTCGGAGTGGAGATGAGTTTGTTGGTAGGGTGAGGGCACGGCTGAGATCGGAAATTAGGGTCTTGTGAGGGCAGACTGGGGGTGGTTAGGGCGGGTGCTAGGGGCCAAGCTGGATGCTGGGTTGGGTCCCGTGTGTTGTTTAATATCTCGTACGGGGATTAGAGTGCGGGTGCAGAGTATGGGTTAGTTTGGCTTTCTGGAGGTTGTGAGCGGTTAGGTGGAGAGTGTGGGGTTGTTCTTGTGTTTTCTCTGCGGAGTATGGGGAGAGAAGGGTACTTGGGTGTGTTGCAGTAGTTTTGAGGGGTTTTCCCCACTTTTTTACTGAGAAAGGGACACAGGCATAAGGCAATAGATGGGAGTTGGCAGTGACTTTGTGTGTAAATATTTTGGATATTATGGTAGAGCGGACATGTGATTTGTGATGGTGAATTACTATGGGTCAGGGGAAACGAAGAAAAAGACGATGATGTTAGATGATGAAAGTAAAGGAGGCAACGGGATACATATTATTCACGAAGCTCGAATTGTCCGCTAGTAGGTGTACAAGGAAAGCACCAGAGCTATACGAAAGGAAGCAGACTCATGTCAAGCCAAGCTAGGCGGTAAGTACATCAAGTCACACATCACGTGTGTTCCGTTCTGCTACAAACCTTGGTGGACCGTCTTTCATCCAATCACAACATGCAGAAGAAATACGAGAATGACACGAATCTCGTACGAAACGATGATGGAAAACCTGCTTACGCGTCCAACTACACCTCAAAAATCACGCAAACACAGAAAGTGAAAGAAGTTCCAGATGAATAAAATTCCATTAATCCATGCACCTATATACAGGATCTCCCCATTGTCCTCCCCAATTCCCACCCACACTTATCCAATAACCCCTTCAATATCATATCATACATGTTATGTCCCACGCACCGTGTTCAGAATTGTAAAAAGAAATGGTGAATTGTGTTTACAACAGGCCCAAAGCAGCGATACCAATAGCACCGATACCGACGGCTACGCCGGCAGTCATGGTGGGAGCAGGGTTGCTAGTGTGGGTGCTAGTTTGTGTGCTGGTGCTGGTGCTGGTGACGATGACGGCCGTCTTGGTGTCAGTGGCAGTGTTGACTTTGGTGCTCGTAATAGTAACGTCGGCGGCGGTGGCAAAGGCCGCAAGGGCGCAGACAATGGAGACCTTGGTGAAGAGCATTTTGAGTTGTTGTTGTTGTTTTCTTCTTTGGAAAAGAATTAAAGAGTGAGTATGTGTGTGAGTTTAAGGGTTTTTGTAGTGACTGGATGATGATGGAGTTAAGACTTGATGGTTGGAAGCTCGATTTGTATGAGCATTCGAGGTCCTTCTTATACCATGATTTGTCCAGCACATTTCCTGTTCTGTTCTTGCTGGGACCTTGTTTACTGCATTGCGTTCCAGTACCAAACGCGAAGCCGGAATATCCGGTTCTGCCCCAAGCGCTTGTTGAATCATGCCTAGATCATCAAGTCTAACGATGTAATTGCTTGTTCCATCCAAAGTGTGGCGGTGCCTAGACTGACTCGCAGTGTTTAGTATACTTTAGCATGGCGCCAGCCGAACAGCCGAGCGATCATGCTGATCACAGAAAGCTTGTCCCATGTACCCCACAGCCTAGCGGTCAACTGTGTGGAGTGGAATTTGGATGAGTTTGACCATGTTATTCATAATTGTGTACATACATACGTATATACAAACATACAGAGTTAAGACGTCTAGCGGCTGGAATGTGAATGCTTCTGAGGCTAGACCATTGATGTTTGGCTATTTGCAGTGGCGTGGCCGAATATACGCCTTCTGGCTTTGAGCCATTTCCGAGCTACGTTGTCTAGCGGTACGATTGGTAGAAAGACGGTTAGTCGATCATCGAACAGCTGATGTGTTCCACTGAGACGCGTCTTTGAGCAGAACCTGTTTCTGCACCAACACAACAGCACTTATGTGATCCAAGCTTAGTACACTTCATTGGGTGCAGATAGTCCGCTAGTACAGTATTTGAGTGACACCAGCTTGTACAACATCTGGAACGGGTCGTTAGGAGATTCCATTTCAATGACATCTAGTTGCAGAAGCCATTTCTCTAGTCCCATTTAAACTACTGTTGCGTATCGGCACGATGGGTGATCCATCTCAGAAGACAAAGGTTCGACCGAAGCATGGCTTGTGCAGAATATGATGCTGTCGGCTTCCACGGCGACGACCGGAGCGTTTTTGGTTTTGTTTCATAGGCCAAGGCGTTTATGCAAACAGCATAGTTAGTATCTGTGGCTTAATTAGCCACATTCGTCATGGGAAGGTCGAATAAGGCTTCGGCCGTGCGAGCAGCGTATAAGCAATATCGTGGCGCAGCAGTTACGTAGCTGTGGCGGGGCGAGTAGCATAATACGAAATCGAAAATGCCGCTTGAGCCGTGCGTAGACGTGCGTCAATCTCAGCCATATATAAATGCGTTTGCCGGTGCAGCATCATTCCTACCTTCCCATACAACTATCCTGTCCTGTAATCATTTACTATTAGCGGTCGTCGTGTTGTTGATAAGGTGATATACTGTTGATCCGGCTTTTGGAGTTACGTACATCCAACCATAACGGGGCCACCCCTGTAACGAAACAATATTTACTACTTCAGTCCATATATACAATCATGGAATATAGACTCTGGCTGCTCGTACAACGCTACTGTGCCTCTCGGTCATGGCAAAAAACTCCGTTGTTCTAAAAGAAACGATGTGGGCTCCAAACAATTAGTGAGGCATATTCTTACATATTATTTCTCGTAAACAGATTTACCCTCAACATAGCCTGAAAATATCGCCCTTGTCTTTGCCTTCCAGAATGTCGACAATAGCCTCACTATCCATGATTCCATGCACATAACTAATAGCCCAGCCAGTGATGGAAAATAGTACGCAGTGAGGTGACAGCTCACCATTCTCCCACCATCGTATATGAATCTTGGCTTTGATCAGCGGTACGCCTCAGTACGTAGGGCACCTCTCCGCCCAGCAATACGCAGATCACATCCTTTTCGGAAGCGGTTGGTGGCAATAAGCAGAAATGACCCTTCTTAGTTATACAAAACCTTCGTCTATCCAAGCAAAGTTGTCGTTGCTCCATAGCTTGCAACAAATCTTCCTCCTCCTTTGTGGTTTTGGGTGGGATGTATTGTGCATCTACTGAGAGTCGCTGTGCTGGGACCCATCCGGCATTTTCCTTGAAATGGAGCCCTTCAATCTGTCGGTCGGTCAAAATTGTTCTCCAAAAGGCATCCTCTTTAGTATTAGACGAACGATACATTTCAGACTGAATGTTCACAGACATGTTTTTCCAGGGGTCAAGGATCGGTCTGATTTCGTGGCCAGCAAGACCGATATCATCTGAGGAGGGGTAATCCGATCCGCATTGGCTGACCACGTCAAACAGATGGCCTAGGAGAATCAGCGTACGAGGGTCATCTCCAAACTGAATAGCAGACAATTATCTTGACCGGTCTGGTCCAGCTATCATGAATATTCGCTGCGACTCTCCTATATATTGGTTAGGCAGAAAAGAAGAGATTGGTCTAATAGATCTTGGACCAAAATCGGGAACCCAGGATGGAAGACGTGGATTCTTAGACTCGTAGTCCTCTCCAGTCACCCAACGAAACAAGTCCAGACCTTTGTCTTCCAACAAGAACGAGGAGGAGAACGATAGGTATATATCCTCGGATGGTTTACCGTAGTCCACCTGAACTCCGTGGTCACCAAGAAGGCCTAACAGGCCATAAATCTTGTCTCTACGATCTGTTGCCGATCGGTCTTTGAATGACCATGGCAAGTTTGACAGTTTGAGTAGCACAGGTGTAAAGAAAATATTTTGATGTTGTTGGCGCAGTCTCGTTAATGCCTCTGCAAAGCTAGAGACGTAGATGCCGAGGGCACGAACTGCAATTATTTGAAGTTTTTTCAACCTGTGTTCCTGCGGCATATGCTCAATAATCATCCATGCTATAGTGAAGTAATGGAATATCGACCAACGAACATGACGAGAGCCGCATAAAACAAGGACATCCGGAACTAGTGCCACTTCTTGGACTATCCACATTCTTTGCCACCAGGGATGGATGAATAGGTGATAAAGGGATATCAATCGCCGAAGAAATTTGTCATCATCAAGGTGTGACAGCCAGGTGGACTCGTCGTCGATTTTAGCGATTTTGGTCAACTCTGGAATGAAATCAAGAGCTACCCCACTCTCAACCGTCTCTTCACCAAGTCACGCAATCGCCTGTTCTGCTCTAGTATATATATTTCCCGTTAGAGGCACTTGAATGCTTTTCTCGTCCTCGTTACTTTGGTTGATGCATATTGCATCAATCCAGAGGATTCTTGTGCTTGAAGATTGCCGCAGGCGACGCAACACATTTCCAAGGTTTGGTCGGATATGAAAGGATAAATCGTTCAATGATATCCGGCACATACTCTTCTTATCACCCCACGTACATGAGAAAGCTTCGTATGGCGGCGCTAAATCTAGCTGATAGTCCTGAAGCCTGCAATGAATATCGGCGGATAGGCTTTGTCCAGGAATGAGCTCTAGTAATCTGAAACTGTTGGATTGCAGAGGACTGTATTCAAAGCCACGTCGGCGCCGTTTCTGACTTGGCGACATGTTTAAGCGAAGGACTTATCGACGAATTCCTGAACCTAGACTGGAAGAGCCACTGATGTGGGCAATCTAAGTACTAAAATTTTGGTAAAACATATTGCTTATTCCATGGTGTGGAGTTGTTTGGGGGGGGGACAAGGAAGTCAGGAAACGGCTGCCTGCTTGACTGGGAATAAGAGCTGTCCAAGGCCAGGTGATCAGTAGAGGCCGTAGCCGCCAGCCATAGCGCGTACAGCCCCCTCATAGATGTCTAAACATGACATTGCTTCTAAATATCGCTTAAGATGTACTTACGACCAGCCTAATGCGTTTCAAAGATCACACCGTTTGTGCGGAGAAACTGCCGAGATACACACCCTTTATTTTAGTACAGCTTTGAAAGGGTGTAGTTCATAATTCTGCTGTTTCGATTTTTTCTCTAGAACCGCCGAGTTTTTGAGAAACAAGTCTCGTCACAAATTGGTAAGGGGAGTCAGACGAAAGTCGGGTGTTCCGTTGTGGTTGGATCATGTTCTTGGAGGACGATCACGTGATTTAGTTGCTCTAGTGCTCCTTCCCTTGTAAGCACACAAGGGGTAAACTAGGCGTCGGTACTAATATTGTCATGCTCATTACACACATCACTCAACAGCCGTTGTAGAAGTTCACATTATCCTATGGTAGCAACCATCTTACGAAGCTGTTATTTTTTTCCTATAAATATTACAGTCATACACTGTATCTGGGTATCATTTCGTACATAACAGTAGGCACAGGCCCAGACCATATGTGTTATGTGCAGTTCCTAAAGAAACATTATAGACTACGTTGTCTCATCCTTGGTGCAAATATAAATGTTGATAAGACACGGATAGTCATGTCATGAATGGCAAAAACTTTGCAGTTTACCGTGGTTGAACAGCAGGGAAATACCGAGGACCCGAATAGCCATAGAACTGAACACTCTCAATGTCAATGTTGCCGTCACGTTTGGGACTCCAGAATTTAAGTAGGACATGCCTCCCCGAACTGCATAGCCAGCGTCAGCATAAGCCATCTTAAGGTGTTTGTTTTCAAACTCACATGGCTGGGTGGAACTTGATAGTAATCTTGTTCTTGTTCTTTGCAATAAAAAAACGTGCATGCGGAGCAATGGGAGGTTCGGCAGCTGGTGTGCGCTCGGATGGTTCGATACGACTGGGCGCAGTAATGCGCGACGCACGAATTGGCTCGATGTACCGCTCTCTTCGTTCTCTCCATTCGCCACCGTACTGACTGTATTCCAACGCGGGTGCTCGACGGAGAGATGGCATGCGCGGAGCTGTCTCGTCATCTTCATCATCGCTCTCTGGGTGCCAACGACTCTCTCTTCGCAGACGGTCTGCCATGATGGCAGCACTGGGGAGTTCTTCGTTAGAGTCCGACTCGTCATCTTCGCTAGCGGCTGTTGTGACGGTGAAGGGTGGCGGGGTAGGAGCAGAAATGCCAGCAGCAGGGCTGTAAGAATCATCTGCTACATGGTCACAGTTTTCGGCTTCGGCCTCGTCTTCATGCTCGACCATCTGACGCAATACACGTCGACGGTCTGAGTCGGAGCGCAATGAGGATATCAGGTTTGCGGATTCTGCGTTTAGCCTTTCACTGCGGAGACGGAGATTCTCGATGCGTTCTTCCATGACTTCTTGAGTGCCTTGGCGGGAATACTGCCATACGGACGGATCTTCAAGAGCCTCCCGCAGAGATATCTGCTCATTGTCTTCGTTGGGCAGGCTAGGTGTAGGGGATATAAGGGGGGAGCGATTATCATAATGCAGACTGTATGCAGACGTGCCTGATAAGAGATCATCTGCAGACATGGACACGAAAACAAGACCTTCTTGGACACTGGCACGAGGTTAGCAGTAGGACCATATGATCAATAGGAGACACGTACGGAGCCGTAAATCCACGGTCCGGTGCTCGAATGACGACCTTTTCTAGGGCAAAAGGGGCCTCGCCAATGTGTTTGAGCAGCAGGTTGCACTGCGAGCTCTCGCTGCAATAGACACTCTTGTCGTTCCTCAAGACATTTTGGACTCTGTATAGGCCTGGGGGGTTGTCCCTACGATGCTCGCCGCCGTCACAGCTCACGACTTCCATACGCAGGCGTCCTGGCACGACCTGGCCCTTGTGGCCATACTTGAAGCACATGTACTCGGCGGGGCTGGTCGTGTCGTGGTGGAGCTTCCTGCGCTTGTGGGTGCGCTCGCTGTTGACCTGGACGATTGGGCTCCGGGGGCGGGCGAGCATGTTTGCATTTACATTGGCGGTGAAGGGGTTGTTGATGGGCACGTCACTCAGCGAGTCTGGCATGTCGTTGGTCAGGTCCATGGCGGCTGAGCGCTGTTCGCGGATGCGGGCTTGGGAGCGGCGGAGGTAGCGTTCGCTCGGTGTCGCCCGGGGGCGGCTGGGGTTGGCCGTGGGAGGGCGGCGCGACAAATTATCGGGAGCAACAGCGCTGTCACGTGGAGGGCCAAAAATGCGGTGCAGTGGGCCTCGTCGGGTGGATGTGCGAGCGCGCGCACGCCTGGGGGGCTCTCGCGGTGGTGCGGCCGCCGACGCCTCATGGTGCGCGGCACTTTGCTGGCCCGTCATGGAGCGCGGCCCATTGCGTGACGACGATGTGCTGGGCGGGCGGGTGGCCCTTGGCGGCGAGGGCGAGGCATGGGGGAAGTCGAAGCTGCCCGTGGTGAAGGGGAAAGTTGCGGGGGGCGGTGATGGCGACGGGGGTGGTCTAGGCATGGTTGGTGACGTCGGCGCGGCTGAGCATGAGCGAGGGGAGAGGGCGAGATCGGGCGTGGAGAGCAGAGGCTGATATAGGTGGAGGTGTGGGCGGAGATGTTGTATATACGTATGTAGTATCGACGTTGGAGTCGGGGACCAGATTGCGCTATTACATATGGATGCGTACTATGGATGCCGCATGTCTGGTCTCGGTAACGGGCGAGCAGGGAACTGGGGACGGGCGGGCAGGGTGAAGGATGACCTCTCGTACACTGTGGCTGATGCCGTCCAGCATCAGCGCCCATGCCCGTTGCCAATGGCCAGTCGCGGGGTGGGGGCTACGTACGTAGTATGTATTTGTGGAGTAAGTGGGCTGCAGAGCCGCATTCCATTCCGACGCTCTAAATAGCCTTTGTCCGTTTAAGTATACAAACTTGCATACAAACATAGTAGTACATAGCATGGTAGTTGGCGACTGCACTGCAACCTGCCTCTCACCTCCACTTCGCCTGCCTCACCTACGTCATTCCACCGCTTAATTGGCTTCTTCTGCCCTGGCCCTCGCCTTCTTCTCCTCGCCCCCATCCACTTCCACTCTTACTCTTGCCCTCTTACAAACCATGGCCGACCTGACCGAGCCCGCCGCGATACCTCCGCCCGCAACCAATGGCGCTCTCCCTGCCGAAAACGCGGCTGGTCAGACGGTCGCTGCCATTGCCCAGGCCAGCCAGATTTCCGCAGACGAAATCGCCCTCTACGACCGCCAGATCCGCCTCTGGGGTGTCCAAGCCCAGCAAAAGATTCGCACCGCAAACATCCTCCTTGTCTCTATCAAGGCCCTCGCAAACGAAATCGCAAAGAACCTCGTCCTCGCCGGCATTGGCTCCATCACCCTCGCCGACCACGAAAATGTCACAGAAGAAGACCTGGGCGCGTCCTTCTTCATCAGCGATGCCGACGTAGGCAAGAACCGCGCCGAAGCTGCAAGGCCTCAGGTCGAGAAGCTCAACCCACGCGTCGTCGTGAAAACAATCACGACCGACATTCGCATGGAGCAAGATCCCGGCTTCTATGCTGCCTACGACGTCATCATAGCCACCGACATGGACTTTCTCTCCACATCGGCCCTCAACGCAGGCGCGCGCATAGCAAAGAAGCCCCTTTACGTGGGCGCATCCCATGGCATGTACGGCTACATCTTCGCCGACCTTGTCGAGCACAACTTTGTTATTGAGCGCGAAAAGAGCAATCGCGACACTCAGATCGGCCCGGAGACTACAACCAGACGCGTCAAGGACGTCCAGGTAAAAAGGGAGAATGGAAAGGTCGTTGAGCTTGTCACCAAGCAGGAGCTTTACAGCCCACTCATGCTGGCCAAAGATTCACCCTTGCCCAGTAACATTGCAAATAACCCTAGGAGGCTGAAGAGGGTGCACCCACTCCTCACCTGTGTACGTGCGCTCTGGGAGTACCAGCGCAACGGCCATGGCATCTACCCGTCTCACACGCCTCAGGACCTCCAGCTCTTTACCACCATTGCCAACGTCAAGCACAAGGAGCTTCTCCTCCCTGCGGAAACGCTCAGGGCCGATGTCCTGAGAAGCTTTTTACAGAATCTGGGCAGCGAGCTGGCGCCCGTTACAGCCTTCTTGGGCGGCCAACTGGCACAAGACGTCATCAACGTGTTGGGCCAGCGGGAACAGCCAATCCAGAACTTGATGCTGTTTGACGGCGAAGACAGTGCAGGCCCAGTTTATGCTCTTCACCCCATCTTCCCAGGCACCCCAGTGCCCATTATTCCAAGCATCCCTGTCGACGCGCCCGTGACGGTAGTGTAGAAAGACTTGGAGAAATGGGAAGTTGAATAACTATAGGCTGGGAATTCCTGATATGCAGTCCCGGACATCAGAGAACCATGTATAGCTAGAGAAGAGATACCCAAATAATAATGCTGCATGACAGCGAGGGAGCAAACAGAGCTCCAACACTACCTGACCTCATCAAGCACTCTACAGCGATGTCCACTACTGCGTCTTCTTCCCCTCACCTTCCTTCTTCCCCGTACCTGCCTTCCTCGCCCCACCCCCAAACAACACCCAACACAGCCCCAAAAACGCCGCAAACACCACTCCCATCGTCCCTGCCCTAACCCACCCAGCTTGCCTCGTATCCAACACCGGCACATCAATCCACTCCACCAGCTCCTTCTCGCCCTCAACTTTAGGCTGCACAGTCATAAACCTCGTCTTGGGCCCAAACAAGCCCTCATACCCAAGATGCACCCTATCAAACGGATTCGACGGATGCTGCGCCCCAGACTCGGCTCTACACGCCCAAAACACCACCGGCCACGGCACCGGCAACGTGGCATGCGTAGACGGCGCAGCAGGTAAGTAGCGTGTATGCAGCGGAATACTAACGTTCCAGTCACCTTCTGGAATCTCTTTGTGCGTCGGTAGGCCCTCCCAGATGTTCTCGTCGGGGCCGACATCGACCTCTGGGTACTCTATCTTCTCAGGTTTGGGCACTGTGAGTTCGAATAAGGCGGCTGAGCCCCAGGGGGAAACGGACCAGTCGGGGGCTTCGAGGTCGGTGGCGCCGGATAGGGAGCGCAGGCGCTTGAGGTGCTTGGAGGCGAGGAAGAGGGAGTCGTTGAATTGGTATTGGTCGATGAAGAGGTAGGAGGGGAGGGTTAGGTAGGTGTGGAGTTTGCAGCCGGGGGCTGGGGTGGTGAGGTTTTGGGCGGGGAAGGTGAGGGTTAGGGTTGGGTGGAGACCGGTGGGTTGGTTGAGGCTGGTGGTGTAGGTTAGGGGGTGGGGAGATGGTTTGACAGTGGGGTTTTTGGAGGGGGCGACGTGGGGATAGTGGCGGGTTGGGGTTTGGAAGCGTGTGGGTTCTGTTGCTTGAGTTAGCTGGGTTCTTTGTGTAGATGGTTGGTTGGTGGCATGTCAAGAACGTACTTGGTTTCTCGTCTTCGCCCAACACCGTCAGGAAACCACCGAATTGAATGTCTTCGGGATCAGTGTTTCCCTCCAGATTCAGCACTCCTATCTCGACCGTGGCGTCTTTACTCGGTAACCGTATCTCATCGGTCCATCCCCTTCCTTCCTCGTGTGCGTGCGGCCATCCCGCAGTCACAACCACCGCCTGTGAGATGGTATCGTAATCCACATCAACATACCTTGCCGTAACAATCTCCCCCACCATATCCACACAATACCCCTTCTCTTTCCCTCGACAAAGCACCCGCTGCAAGTCCTCCTTCATCCCCTCAATCTCTCCCAAATGCCCATAAAACTGCAACGAAGCAGACATGGCAAACCGCTCAGACAGCACAGGCACCTTTGTCGCACTCTGCGACGTAGTCGAACATTTCAACTCGGACGACACCAACTCATGAAGTGCCAAGCAAAACGCATCGTCAGACGTATCACCCAGCGGCGTAAAGAAGGCGTGCAGACCCGGTGAGGCACGTGATGTAAACGGCGGTGTTGCAATGTACGATTTGGGCGATTGCCATCGCAGATGCATTTCATGCCATTGTGAGAAGAAGAATTTCAACTACATCGCTCCTGTAATCAGCTCATCTCATTTCCCTCAAACAATGGCGTTGTGAATGGATGTTTGGTCAACATACTTGCTTAGGCAGCTCATCCAACCCAAGTGTGATACGGTGTTCCTTGGCCGCCTCGATGCCCTTCAACGCAAACACGGGACCTCGCTTGTCAGCCCCGACTTCAAGTTGCTCGGGCGAGAAGGTGTCGGAGTTATGCACTATGTATGTGATGCGCTGTTTCATGATCGTTGTTGTTGATGATGGGGCTTTTGTGTGGGATTTGCTAACAGTTTGTTCGTCCCATGTCTAACGCGGCGAGCTATGTCTACCCACACGAGCGGGAGGCACGCACACGCCGCTAGTCCGGATCTACCCCCGTAGCGTAAGATGGCACCGCTAGACGTGGGTATGGGGGGACGTGCGTCGCGGACGTTTGCGTCATCGGGTCTTTTTGGCTGGCGCCGCCACGCTGGGTTTCTAGAATCAACACTGCCCCCCGGCGCGCGCAAGGCATCCTTTCTACTTATTGCTACGGTGTCCTGCCACGTGTTGTTGCCACCTGTGGAGTTCTTCATAACCTACTACGTACCTTACATGTCGGTGTTGAGACTCTTCATCGCCTAGGGCTTCCTTCAAACGACATGCATATCTCCAACTTCTTGTACCCGGCGTTGCTGGCCGCCAGTGGCGCTGAAGCTCTCCGATCAGACAAAGTGAAGCTTTCCAACATCCAAAGTCTCACTTTGCGCAAGGGACAGCAAACATCTGCGCGCCGCGTCGACCCAATTCCTCAGGTACGTGAGCATTCCAAACACACACCCACCACTTGAAAATACTGACATAACACGTACAGCTGAAATGCATCGGTGGCTCTGCTCGTGGCCTCTATGAGCCTGAGATTATGCGCTGCAAGAATAGCGGCTCCGATTACGACGAAAACTCCATCCAGTGGACTTGCACAGCCTCGCTACCTGAAGAATTCAAACTCGGCTCCACAGACGTCATCTGCGAAGGCTACGACTATCCCGAGGACCCGTACATCTTGAAAGGCAGCTGTGGGGTCGAATACAGACTCATCCTTACTGACAAGGGCCGCGAGCGATACGGCAAAGGAAGAGGCGGATGGCAGGGCGACGATGATGATCGACGTGATGGTCCGCGGACTACAGGCGAGAAGGTTGCGGGAGTTTTGTTTTGGATGTTGTTTGGTGGCGTTGTACTCTGGATGATTTACTCTGCACTGCGGAACCGTGCAGAAGCACAGAATGGTGGCGCTGCTGGTGGAAATCGACCTGGTTGGGGTGGAGGCGGCGGTGGAGGTGGATGGGGAGGAGGCGACAACGACGATAACAATGACCCGCCGCCACCATACTATCCGAATGACCCTAGGAACTCAAAGTCGGGATACGGAACTAATCAGGGCTGGAGACCGGGATTCTGGTCTGGTGCTGCGGGCGGTGCGGCTGCTGGCTGGGCTGCTGGACAGTTCGCTAACCGGGGTAATAGCAGTAGGAGTTATCAAGGTGGTGGATGGGGTTCCAACAGTGGTAGTGGAAGCGGGAGTCGCTGGAATAATGGTGGTGAGGGCAGCTCGAGGAGTTCGTCTGGGGACAGCTATTCCAGTACTAGACATGAGAGTACTGGGTTCGGAGGTACTTCGCGGAGATAAAGGAGGTAGTGAATGCGTGCAGGTAGTAGTGTTTTCTCAGTTGGCATAAGAATGATATCCCCTATTTCTATACTTTGACATAAAGTCATGCAGCGTGCAGGTCGTCTATGGAAAACAAGAAAACTCATGACAGGGATAAATGAATAGATTGATTAAACGTAGACCTTATCCAAAAAGCCACTCCAATCCTGGGTATCTACTCCTTCTCCTGCAGAAACTCCACAACCGCTACGACTCCGTTAGTAAAATTTCCTATAGCCACACATTGTTCAAACTCACCATTGATAAACTGCTCAGGCTTCTCACTAGTAACCCAATGTCCTGCATCAATATCCACAAGCTCGAACCGAGGAAAGAACCGCCCAATAATCGGCAACGTCTCATCGCTCACATAGTGACTCTTCGTCCCGCGAATGAATAGCGCCGGTTTATGAAACGACACCTCATCCGGGTTCGTAAACGGGAAGTCAGCCATGTTATTCAGGGCTTTCGTCAAAATACGGACTGGGATGCGGAATTTGAGGGGTTCGCCGGGTGCGCCTCGTACAAGGTTCGAGAGTAGGAATTGACGGACTGCTAGATCCTTTGCGTAAGGCTCCATCACCTTATCTGCCTCTTTTTGGCTCTTGGGCTGCGCCTTCTCCACGGCTTGCATGCCTTCTGCGTACTTGGGGAAGTCGCTCGAGAGCGCCGCATCGACGGGTGCGTTGTCCACAGGGATAATGTTAGCGCAGCAATCTGGGTTGCGGAGGGCCATTGCCATGATGGTTTTTGCGCCCATGGAGTGCCCTATCAGCGTTGGATTTTTCAGTTCATGCTTTTCCAGAAAGGCTTCGACGTCCTCGGCGAGCGCAGTGTAGTTGTGGACATTGTCGTGGGGGGAATCGCCGTGGTTTCGGGTGTCGATGGCGTAGACGGGTCGTTTGAGGATGCGTGCGATTGCACTGGGAGTGAATTAGTTTTGTCTACGAATGAAAGTGTAGAATGATTTGCGCATACTTTCCAACACTCTGGTTGTTCCGCTTGCTGCCAAACAAACCGTGTATCATCACAATTGGATCGCCCTTGGCCTTGCCCGAGTCATCGTGAAGCCGATACGCAAGGTCAACGGCCCTCAAGTTTGCAGAAGCGTGGAATGAGCGCGTCCATGACGGCAAGGGTGTCGCATTGAGTACATGTATGCGATTCGTCTGCTTTAAAGGGCTAACTGACGCGAACAGAGGTTGTGCACTCCTCGATATTGTGCGCATGTTGAAAGTTTGACATTGTTGGATTTCGGAAAGCTTCCGAACTTTTTGTAGCGCCAAGACCAACGTCATGCCGCATTTTCCCGGTCTCTTATGTCGTCTGCTTTACGACTCATGTCGGAGCAACTACATCTCTTCTGGAAAATATTTACAGGCAATGGTACAAAGAGACACATTCACAAAAAATCAACATACGGATGCACTGATACTGCATTGAATATAGAGAACATGACAGTGTCTTGACAGAAAAGCAACCAATTGTTATTACAAGAGACTGACGATTGAAGCAGTGTGTAAACGATACTTGTGTTGATGATACACCAAGGCCATTTTTATATGCTGGTGAACTGGCGGAAACCCAAATTTGAAACCTCCGCTCCATCCACTACAAAGGCGACAACACTGTCACACCAAGAGCGACCATTTTTCTACATCATTGCACTCCACAAAGCTTCCTCACTTCAAGCCTCCTACAAACACCTCCTGTAATCGTCATAGTAAGGAAGACCGTCTGCAAATCATTAGCAAATCGCCCATTCTCATCCCACATCCCAAAACTTACTCTCACAACCGATCTGCGTCCATCCAGCCCAAATCCAGCATCCCCACCCAGGAACCCAATCCCACTTCGTATAGCCTTGAGATCCAAAAGGCTTGCCGCGAGCGGTGCAGCGTACGCCAAAGCGGTCGCCACCCGTGACCGTCCTCTTCCGTGAGCCACTGAAGGGTGTCGTGTCACAACCCTGAGAAGGAAGTGCTTCAGAGTGGAGATAGCAGGTGGCGTCGGCTCTGGGAAGAAGTTCAGCAACAGCTTCCGCGTCGGGGTTTGGGCTGCTCAGTGGTGATGCAGTTGCCACGAGGGGAAGAAGAAAGAGGATTGCGTTGCTGGGCTTCATTCTTTTCCCGACGACTTTGAGCACAAATGGTTGTTCTTTTGAGAGGAAGAGAAGTTGTAAGAATTGCTCTTGAGCTGTGCAAAGTGTCTTCTTTCATATGGACATTTTTGCAAGTTTATATACACTCTGTGGTCCTGTCAACAGAGATACTGAGACGATTCCAGGCCCTCGAGTTCAATTATTGCTCCTGGGCGTTATTGCCGGATACTCCATCAACTAATCTGTGTTCACGATATTATAATGGCTAAATACTAGGTTTCTCGGTTTGGTCGCATTGCGGACTACACCAGGAAGGTCCGTGCCATGGAGTACCTCCCAGCAGTTCAGCTGCCAAGCCAAGTATAGTGCTCCCTGCATTATTAGGTTACACCTGGGGAAACACGAGATCCGAGGATATCATCTTGGGTCTTTTGTAGTTCATGCTCAGTTCGCGAGTGAAAAATCAGAGATGCTCAATTAGGTGTATAGAAGGTATCAAAGGCGTTCACTATGCCCGGGATTAAACTAATAGTTGTCTCAAACATGATCTCGCTCAAAGAAACAAATTATTTTCCCCCCAACCCACACTCTCAATCCTCCTTGACATGCACAACAACCTTTCCTCTCGCCCTTCCCGTCTTCAACCTCTCATACGCCTTTGGCACATCGCCAAACTCCCACGTCGAATCAACAACGGCGCGTAGCTTCCCCTCTACCATCCACACAGCCAACTGCTCATAAACCGCCCTACTTGGCTTCGCATCCACAAACACATACCCCCTCTTCCCCCACCCCAATAGGCTTGCAATATTGTTGCCAAGCAGCTGCAAAACACCACTTAAGCTCACGCCCAGCCCCACCTGTACGAACTTGCCTTCTGCCCGGAGAAATGGAGTAGAAGCACGATACAGATTTGCCGGCGCACCGACGTTATCTAGTATGAGATCAAACACCTCGCCCCTGTCCTTGAGCTGCTCGATGATTGGTGTAGTGGTGTAGTCCAATACGTTGTCAGCGCCTAGACTCTTGACGAGCTCGATATTCGCCGTCGAGCACGAAGCAGTGACTTCGTAGCCCAGTATCTTTGCCATTTGAACCGCCGCTATACCTGTGCCTCCGGAACCACCGTTGATGAAAACTTTGCTGCCGGGTTTCGCGTATGGAGCTAGACCAGCGTGGACTGTCATGCCAACGAGAGAGACGGCGACGAGGTCATCTCCTTTCAGACCTTCTGGGGCTTGTGCAAGTAGGTCTTGAGACACTGGGACATAGTCTGCAAGTGCGCCGTGTTTGGGTCCAGGGCCGATGGAGCCGAATACTACGTCTCCTTCACGGAACTTGGATACTTTGCTACCGGTTTTGGTGACTCGGCCGTAGATTTCCAATCCGGGGGTCATGGAGGGGAAGACGAGACGTGTGATAAGGCCGAGCTCGAGGATCTTGTAGTCGATTGCGTTGAGGCCTGTTGCATGGCTTTCGACGAGGACTTCGTCGTCTTTGATGGATGGGATGGGGAGGCCTGAGGGTGGGATGGAAAGGTTCTTTTCCATGGGGCCGGAGGAGGCTTTGAATTGCCATGCACGCATTGTGGTGGCTATCTGGAAGAGGATAGATGATGCGAGATGTTGGTGTGTTGAGTAGACGAAGTTGTAACTTTGATGTGTTGAGCAAGTAAGTTGTATTACTCTATTCAAGTTGAAGCTTGTTATGATATTTGCGGAAGTGAATTATACTGTAGTGATGATGATTGTGAACTGATTGTATGATACCCATCCAGGCAGCCATTGTCGTCAATATATATGTGTGTAAGACTCCTAAGACGTGCTACTCAACCTGCTCTTGCATTACAATAGTAGCTACAACCAACAGCGAAGAGCGCGAGCTTGGTCAGCCCTACGGCATAAAATAGAGCTGTAGGCCGACGCCAAGGAACCACAACTACCATTATGACATCGCTTCTACAAGAGATGTTGGTTATGTCACAGTTCGCGTATTTGAAGGAGCGAGTCCAAAGCTTATAAATATGACGAGTGGACGAGTGCGGGTAAGATGAGGATGACCAATGCCGCTGCAGTGAGGCGCTAGACTAGAAACTTACTAGTGCGGGGGAGACAGAATGCGGAGTGAGCACGTAGTAGGTATCCTGGCCCGAGCTCATGTTGTAAGTATCACTCTGCTACTGCGTCTTCATGCAGTGTTAGATGCTCGGGTATGCTATGAGGCAGACCCACTTGAATACTTGGAGAATGGCCGGGTGTATTGATAGCAAACTGATAGCATGGCGTTTGGTCAATGGAGGGCCGAGTACCACCAACATGTCTTGTGACAAGCGGGGCTACACTGAATACACTCTTTAGACTGGCCGGAACATCATTCTTGTATTTGCAATAATGAAAATTAATTAATATTAGTTATCTGCCCGGTGCTGGTTGCTTAGTATCTTTTATCGTATTTCCCTACTTCCCCTGCTTCTCTCTAGTTAGCCTAGTATCTAGCAGTGTACATTTATGCTTAGTTGCTCTCTCATAAGTATGAAGTACCACAAAAACATGGCTTGCGCCAAGCTCTTCGATATTACTTACATCTACAATGTTTTTTGTATTGATATACTTGCGGGGGCGGTGGTGACCTGCCTACTCCAACTCAGATCGATAACGTCGCTCCGGTTGAAACCCAAAGACTGACATCACTGCAACTCGTAACTGCCGAGAAGTATGCAGATCTCACGTTGAAACAACATACATATCACAGTGCATTATCGATAGGCCCACCAATAGGCCTCGACAGAATATCAACTCCGCGGACTTCCTCCAGGACTTCTGATCCTCATACACATATGTAAATCCTTTCAACTGTGCGAATACAAACCGACTGCATCCCACTATACCCCACAATTCAACACTCATTGAGCCTACTGGTCAATTCTGAACGTCAGAAAATATGGAGCGGGTCCCCTGTTTGGAAATGAGACAGTAACCTAATGAAGTATTTCCTGACGAAGAAAAAACTTCGTCTGCGCTCACCTATTTTGGGATTTGGATGACTTGCGTGCATCTGAGGAGAAATTTCTCATTCCATTCCACTGTCATATAGCAACTCGGATTGATGCTGATGTTCTTCTGCGACATGCAACAAAATCAATACCTGCTGTGACTTTAACACACCCCTTCTCGGTAGTACTCCGGCTCTCGTGATGGCAAATTTGTGGAGAGGCAAACGGCATTTTTCCACAGGGCGACAAGAATATCGGAAAGGATATCAGCACCGTAGAAAAGGATGCAACCCAGAGCATCAGCACAGATATGTATACCAAAAAAAATCCCCCAACTCTGTGTACCACCGTCGCATCAGTACGTACTCAACTGCAAGGCTGCCTCTTCGCTAGTATCAATTCGGGAAATTATAGACGCATCGGCCCACAGACTTAGCTCGATGGCGGCCGAAATATTGTACGTAAAAGCAATGTCCGCCCCATGGCAGGTCCTCAATAATTGGTAGGCCCGGCTGATTATTCGCCGCGATGCTGGCTGATAGTGCGGCTGTGTCTATCGACAGATCAATAGCAAGCGGCATTTCTAGCTGCCATGAAGAGTACTTTCAGGGAGTATCCCCCGAGATAGTCCATGATGCAACTTTCCTGTAGGTGAGTCTGTCGCTAAGGGCATACGTAAAACTCCAAGGTACCCATGGTTCCGGTTGCGCCAAGGCAAACACAATCAACAGTCGTCTTTACGACCCCTGAGACAGACTTAAACCGCAAGCCATCCTTTGTTACGTGGATGTAAATGATTACCATCCTGAGACAACACATTATGAAAAAGTGACTCCAGACTGCGTAAACTCCGGTGCGCCTTCCCCTGCAAGACATCAGTCTTGCCCATTCACCTCCGTCATAAATCTCAGTCTTGCCTCTCAGTTGGGAATGAGAAACCAAAATTAACTGGTGCGCAAGAGAATGACTGTTCAGCCCGCCTTCCCAGCCACCTTATCCAACACTTCTCCAGCGGCTTTCCTTAACAACTCCCGATCCTCGTCACTCATGTGATCAACCTTTTCCACTAACAGTTTCTTCAAAAATGAATTTTCCTTCTTAAGCCCTTCATTTTCCGCCTCCAGCTGTTTCGTCCGCTCCTGCATCTCGTGGGTTTTCTCCATGAGATGCTGCTCACGTTGCTTCTTCTTCTGACGGAAACGAGCAGAAGCAGCTTGATTGCGCTTTCTTTTGTCTTCTTCTGCTTCTACAACCACTGGATCAGTGAGCAGAGTGGCATTTGTGGGGTCAGGAGACGTGGCTGATGAGGTGGATGTCGCATTACTGGCAGGGTATGGCGTGCGATAGGTGTTAATGTTGTAACCGTGCGCGGCTGTGGATAACCTTTGAAGATCATCCAATCCGAGGTTTATTGCGCTATCGGGCTCATAATGGTGCGATAAGTGGCTTCTCATGTTTGGCACCGTTGGTGAGGTGTACTGAAGGCCTTTTGAAGACATTAGCGAGCGTGGTAAAGTCGAAAAAACGATGTTGTGAAAGTGCGGTGACTGCTGCGTATTTGATTGACGAGCGATCCAGATCAACAAAATGCATCTTTGCTCAGCGCGCATAAATACCTCCCAAAGCAGGCAGGCCGTTGTTGCATGTATCGTTGCATCGCTTGATCACGTGCAGCTAGCGGGAGCACGCCATCCTCTCCCGGCCAAACGTCATCCAAGACCGACAATCCAGGGAACTCGGACAAGAATCCAGAACCCCGGGAGAGACAATGCTTGGACAGCGAAAAAAAAAGCGCGTAGAAAAAGGGAGGTAAACAACAAAACGATGATGGAAGAGAGGTGGGGGGGGGGGGTAAGCTTACCTGCAATCGATGGACTGCTCTCTTGCAAGGCATACGCAAGATGCTGGCTTTGCGCAAACTCGCCATGAGTGTGTATGTGCAATTGCTGCAGATGTTGACTGCCAGATCGATAGGCGTGGTCGTGGTCGTGGTAGAGATTGGATGCGTCGATGACATCGAACATATCAGGTCCAGAGGAACTCCCATTCGCATGTGCGTCGGTGAAGGTCGGCTGCCCAAAAGCTTGCTGACTGTAGGGATCGGACATTACTCTCCATGGGCCACATGAACTTCTTCGCAGTTGCTTCCTTTTCTCTTGGGATGGTTAGTGTTGGATCAGCGGCTCGGAGGGCTTTGTTGTGTGTTCATGGTAGAGCTTCGCACCCGAGGCCTTTTTGGGGGTTCAAAGACTGACGTTCGTCCCTGCATGGGCGCTGATGCGCTGCCCTATAAGAACGACACAAATGCCAACCAGTTACCCGCCTAGGTGGGCTGCCTGCCCCCACTGCCACCAGTATTTCTCTGAGTGAGCCAAATCCAGGATTGTGTTGAATTGCGCCATATCACTCATACGACCGTCGCAGCCCCCACGCTCCTGCACGATGCGTATGTGCAATGGACTACCTCCAAATGGGGGGTTGCACAGTGGCCTTGTTCCCTGCTAGGATGCATGGGTTCGTCACGACTAGGCCTCGTGGGGGCGGGGTTACCGGCACTGCCGCAGAGTCCCTATCCAGATTTCCTTGCAACTCCATCTCAACCCATGCTGTCATCGCAATGGCAGTGCGGGGAAGGGTATCTTGTTGCTGCATCGTCGAGGTTGCGCTGCGGAATATATCGAATTGTTCTGATCTTCGCCTCTAACGTCGACAAGACTAGAGAAGAACAAACTTGCGGTAAGTAGATTCCCATCCGTTCGCAGGACCGAATAGGTGTCGTTACTCCGGGTGTGCCTGTGCTGCAATAAGGCTTTTCCTTATCGTAATACTACGCTATGGCAGGATGTAGCACTTTGGGTCGCATACACTGCACGTCCTAGGATTCGCACCGAACGTACTTTTCGAAGTAGCGCATGTAGCATATAAATCGTTTGGCCAGGATTAACCATGCTCGGAGCAAGACTGGGCTTCCCGATTCGTAATGAACGGAACCTGTCGCCGTTTTCAGAGAGATCCACCATGCATCCAATGCGATGAGAAGACAAATCTTGGCAACCATCCGGGATGTGGAACGAGCTCAGGAATATGCCGATTTAGAAAGACTGTATGTCTGAAATAGGCCCAGTTTCTATGCTACATACATTGTGTATCATTCGGACTCAGGATCAGGTGAGGGCTGCGGGAAACTGGAATGTAAGCTGAAAGGGATGAGGACCCAAACTTCTGGAGAGGAGTGGCCGTATGAAGGAGCTGTTTAAATTTATGCAAAGAGAGGCAGGAAGTGAAGACCAAGAAATGATTGAGCTCTGCAATGAGAACACTGCAGAGATTCAAAATGATGCCCGTCCAATGTTCCTCGACAAGGACTTCAAAAAGGATGTTACTGCTACTGTTGAAGGAGGAGGGAGGGGATTTTCGCTTTGGAATCGTGGGCGGTCGATGGAAGTGGTCAGGAAGAAACACAGCGATCGGTTTGAGGCAATTCAGTCGAACGGGGTCTTAGGCTAAGAGGTTTCTGTGAGCAAAAGAAGTGCAGGACACGAGAGGTGATCTTGTCTGAGGGCCCGTAAAAGTATTTCACGTGAGCCGTATCCGTACAAGCTAGACGGTGTATCACATAATGACGCGGGTACCATGAAAATATGATTTCCATAGCCCTCTCTGTATCGCTATCAGTAAATGTAGTTGGTTGTTCTTCTAGATTGACTTACCCTCATCCCCGTCGATTCAATAATCCAATTTTGATTTTGAGAGGGTTGATAAGCCCCTCGTACCAATCAGTTCACCGAGTACGTTCTCGCACTTAGTTATCCTTGTAGCTCTAAACGATAGGAAGTCAAGGTTCAATCTCGCCTTCAAAGTTAGAACTACCTTAAGCCCATCGGTTGCTTTCTAGATACCAAACATGCTGATCCTCAGTACCCATTGATATTCCATAACCAGAGTACGACTCTTGCATCTCTTCGGAGGACATCTTCTGAGATTCTATTTCCAATAAAAAGCGCTGGAAAAGCTTGGAACTCGTACCTATCGAGTCAAGAGCTCATAGATTCGTGAAAGCTGGGTCGTATATGAGAAGTCCATTGGGGATCTGGTTTTTGAGAAGGGTTTGTTGTCAGCACGAACGCTCGCGTGCTATCAGGGACGGAGACTTTGAATCAAAATCGGGTGTTGGAATGGAACATGATTCATATTGGGAATCAACTGCGATCAGCTTTGGCGTGACTCACAACGAGAAACTCAGCTTCTCGCAGTTTGGTCGTTTCGCTTGTTGGCACGTACGAAGAGTTCCGTGTGTTTGTGCGGCGACGGGAATAAAACTCAATTCATACACCTTTTAAGACAAAAACCCAACATTGAGGGTGCAACGGGAAAGCTGTGAAGATATGCGGGGTCATGAGGCAGTTCATGGCTCACACATCCATGAATCGATTTGACGTAGTGATGAACTTCAAGATGTTAAGAAGTATCCGGATTGGCAATTTGAGGCGGTAATGAGAGCACGAGTGCGGACGCTGTCAAATGGAGGAGGAACAAATGGAACAATCGCGAGATGTCAATAATAAGAGCTTTCGGCCGATCGCATTGTAGTTGGTTTAAGGTTGCGAGGGTTAAAGAGGGCCGAGGGTTGCATGTGTGCAAGAAGGCCCAATGGGAGGTATGCTAGGTATCAAAGGGGCTTAGTATCGCCCGCAACTTTCCCCGACCAGCCGAATAGGCACGCATGACAGCTGCCAATCGGCCCTTTGCCCATGTTCACACTACAGCCATATCTTGGTTTGCCGTCTTTCGGATAGGAAGATAAGTCAATGCTTAGCTGCCGTTTCTCAAGATCAAGGCACTAGTCAATACTTTCGTAAAAATGTGACCAGATCGACATGTTCATGTTTGCAAGCGACCAGCGCCTCGCGATGCGGTCTTGCAGTACCCTTTTCGATCGTCACCCATCTGGCCGAAGTACGTCTTTACAAGTGCAATGTACCCATGGTTGTATTTGGAGCAAAGGATAGACAAATGTCTCTCGCACGTGTTATCCGTCTAACTGACCCACTATTGTGTACTTTCCACCCACCCGCTCTAGCTCATCCGTCCACCGTCTGCTCCCTTGAGGGAGGTCTCCAGAACCAATGCGTTCGTATCCCATTCGCTTTTGAGCGACGGAGTCCGTAAAGTCTCTGTCCGAATCTAAAGGAAGCGGCTAGCAGCGAAGCCCAACGTAAACACGAGGAGACTGAAGAGTGCCAGGGCAACTCAGGAGTGAGGAAGATAATCGTCCCACTATGATACTGGTTAATAAGCGTCATCGTGATACAGCTGCCTATAGAAACTGACCAGAAGCAGCGAACGAGGGCCAGGATCTACTGACTAGGTTTCTACCTCGTCCAACCACTCGTAGACGACCCGGTTTGCTCCCTGGTGGTCTGCCAGCTCGTGCGCTGCCTCCAGTCGGTCGAGAGTTTGTTCGGCGGAACGAAGGAGTCGCGCTTGGATAGTTTCGTCCTCCATCTCGTAATCTGAATCCGGGCTGAACATTGGAGCGACAGGAGGACGCGTCGTTGTTGTGGACGGCGACGGTGACTGGAGAAATATGCTTATAGTGGTTGAAAGCAGTGAGGTGGATGAAGGCAATTTTTTGTAATAGTTGCAAATTGCTGGCGGAATGGACGTCGTGTAGAGGTGGGGGAGTGGTTTTACTGTCTAATTTTGTGTTTGGTACGAGGTAAGGAAACGAAAGAGCTTGTAGAAGAAAGCGCTAGTCGAGCGAAACTCTGACGAGAAACCAACTTGGGGTGTCGAGAGGGGTTTCAGAGAAGAAGCAGTTCCCAATATTGTATGTAGAGTCCGAGCAGTCGTGAAGATGCCTTTGGCCCTCTGTCTACTTCGGAACAGAATATATCTTTCCTCCTGTTGCAATATAAGATAAACGGGCTACAGCTACCAAACTACCTAGGGGACTTTGTGAATTTCTTTCATTGGCCCAATAACGTTCCTGAATTGCGTAACGACATTGAATCTCTACTGGCAGTTCAGTCACTGGCCGTCGTGAATGTGCGTGACACAGACCTGCGAACAAAAGCGACCGACAACTTGCTGAGACTTGTCCACCAATGAACCTTACCGCACAACAGCAGCGCCACCCCTGAATTCGACCTAATTTCTGCTCAGTTACTCATAACGGGATTGTGTACCCGTACATAAGATGGATTTACGCGTACGCT
This sequence comes from Bipolaris sorokiniana ND90Pr, assembly GCF_000338995.1. Classification (NCBI taxonomy): domain Eukaryota; kingdom Fungi; phylum Ascomycota; class Dothideomycetes; order Pleosporales; family Pleosporaceae; genus Bipolaris; species Bipolaris sorokiniana. The sequence goes on along the minus strand of NW_006911897.1, from coordinate 2,120,998 downwards.
TCCATAGAGAGGAGCGGCTGATTCCGTCGCAGTGTCGGACCAGACATCGATCCCGCACGTTTTCTTCACCTCGCGCACGAAGCCGACCCTCGTTCTACACCAGCCGAAGGCCGTATAGCCAGATACGACGATGGACCAAGATAAGAGAGCCAGAATGGAGAAGCTCCTTGAGCAGATCCGGATCAAGGAGTTGGAGCAGATCCGACGCTGCGACACCAGGTAGCGCGAGCTAATCACCTTTCGCAACCTAGGCAGATACTGCATCGATCAAATTGGTTATTGGGAAGAATGGGGAGCTGAGAGAGAAAACTGAGAACGGGTGCACAAGGCTAGAAGTTTCTAGATGAGTACACGGTGAAGAGAGTTTTGCATTCCGCCATGAGGGCCTTCTTCTCAAGAACATATGTTGACAATGGTAATCCAGATCGTGAGGGGCACGACAACTCAGCGACTCCAGTTTAATCTCGACGCCGAAATCGAGGAGTTCAAGCGTATGACCATCATTTGAAAGGCGCCCCACATCCTGCTTGGCTTGATCCCTACCGTAGATGAACACCTCGATCTCGGTGAATACTCTAAACCCGGCGAACGCCTTGTTCTACTTGACCATGAGATAGACTCAACGGTGAGCATTCTCCAATACATAGATGAGCACATGGTGGGGTCGTCGCTGTTTGCGTAGAAGTCGCCAATGATGGCCACAACGGCACAGGATACCTAGGGAAGTGTCGGAGATCCTTGAGGCGTGGTTCGACATGCGCTGTCAGGGAGGCGGGAAACTTTGCGCGCGGACTGAGGATGAGACATGATTCCTTGACCGTGGCCCTCTTGTACACTAGAGCTATAGGTGCTGACTGCCAGCTATGGGAACACGGCTGTTCAGGGTACCTTTGGAGGCATGTGCGCCTGCCAAATAGACTTACAGATATGAATGTGACTATTTTCAACTTGCACTTTTGACGTCTACGTGACTGCCACCGTCTAGCTGTTGGAGCGTACCGAGTCGTATTGGGACTTTGGCGTATGCAAATGTGATCTTCCTTCTTGCGGCCAAAGTTCAGTATCCATTGTTGAAGGCGTATGTTGCAGCGGCTGACTTGACGCATCGTGCGCCGACCAAACATGGAGTTGCCCCGATACAATTTTGATCTCAAACTTGGTCTTAGACCATGCAGGCGCGTTGGTGGTGCGGGGAGGCAAAAGGCGCGCTACAGTCAAATCATCGTCCTCGGGTGCAAAAAAGAAATGCCACACAGAAGCAACCAAGCTCGCACGAAGTCCACATCAGCACTGTCGACTACCATAATCTCTCATTCGCTATGCATGAAGTAAAAAGGTCCTCAAATAGAGCAAAAAAGGGACCCGTCCAAGCTGAGCTTGGGAGATGATTCTCTGGTAGTAGGTTTCTGCCTTGCAGGCTGCTGTCTTGGATAGTTCCAAGTCTCACAATGTTAGTAGTCGTGGTGGTGGTCCGTCCGGATTGAGGTTTCGACTGGGCGGTAGTTCGAACGTTCGGCCTGTGGTAGGAAGTCAGTCTTTGTTCTTTCCGAGTGGGCTATTCCCACACCCTTTAAGAGGGCGAAAGACAGAACAATTAGAGCCATTATATAGCCCAGGTCTTTTGACATGGATAGGCGCCTTGTTTGTAGGAATCCAGTGAGAATCGTAAGCGTTGTGTGTGCGCGAGCATGGCAGGACGCGTAGGCAGCAAAGTGGACACGCAGACTCTTGACACCTTCACGACCAGCCGCGCAGCCTAAGCCTCCTAATTTTGATGGCCCATACTGTTTGACCTGCAAAGGATTGCGTTGGCACAATCTGCGTCGTGGGTTTGATCTTCTGCTGCTGGTGCAGCCTTGGGCTCTATCCACACCAGGCATATGTTGATCTTGACTGGCAGCTTGAGCCGCGTTCAACGGTGATGTTGAGCGTCCTGTGAAGAATGCTATGATCCCTTAGAAGAGAGAACATACTCTGATGATCGGTTTGACTTGAGGCTTCAACGAAGAGTAGTTCAAAAACTCTTGGGGTTTCGAATCGCATGAAGTTGTCACCGCACAATCCCGGTTCAATATGCTGCAGCTGCACAACACAAGGCGTGCCATCAGCAAGTAAATATAAAAGGGGCAATTGTAGTTGTAGCGATGGCTGCTGGATACATTGCACTGTAGTTCGCGCATATCCATTTTCTTGTTGGCGGAAGCCTGTGACAGTACCAGCGTCAAAATCCAGAAGTCATGAATAGTCGTTGCACCACCCTATCTTGCTAGAGATCACGCTGAAAAAACCAGCATTTTTTTCAAAAAGCTGGAAGTCCTGGAATGATGAAGAGAGCTCGTGCCAGAGGTTGTTTCTTGGGCTCCGAGTGACTGTGCTGCTTCTAGGCACAGTGAGAGGTGCTGTCAGCAGAAACAAGCAGTAAAAAAAGAAGACTGAATGGGCATAGCAAGGCTCGAACCAGCAAAAAAGACATCCTGAAAAGGACTTCCTACAAGGCATCCGGCGCTGTAGGGCATCCCCGAAGGAGTCGTAGGGCTGCAACCCTCCTAGGTAACCCCCCATCAGCACTGTTGTTGATGGGGGGATCCAGAATAGTACAGTATATATAGCCTTAGAAACTGAACTCGGTAATATCCAGTGACGTTGGAATGGTTCCTTAGAGTGAGGGGCAAACAAGGCGACAACAAGGTCCGGGCCCCTGTGGCTGATGGCCACCAACAACGCCAGTACCTCATGGACACCATTTCTTCCTTCTTCCCATTTTTTTCAAGTACCAGGACCTCTCTTCTTGGTTGAGTTTATGGGCGTCGGCATCCAAGGTATACAATCTGATCTGCAGCGTACTGAGCCTTTGGATTGCAGCGGCATAGTCTTCGCCCACTCCACATTTTGCAAGAATCCCCCGCCACTAGCAAGCCTGGTCCTGACTCTAGTACTTGTATGACAGAGCAACTGCATTTTGATTGTCGTCCCCGAGCTCTGGTTCAAACAGGTGCATCAGAAACTTCTCGCTCACAGGCGTGCAGCAGGCACACAAGCGGGGAAACAGCAAATATGCTTTCCATACATCCCTCCTTACGACGGAGACAGCCTAACCACGCAGTTCATTGCTGAAAGTAGGTTCGCATAGGTGTCTTGTACGCGCAAGGTTTGGCGGATGCTCTCTAGTGTTGGTGTCCATACATCGCGAGCGTCGTTGACTCCCGCGGTGCTCACGCTCCAACACCCCGCTATTTTCAGCACCACCGGCAACGACATCGCGACGGCAGAGATGTGCGAAGGCGAATAAGGGATACTGGGCGTATGGCGAGATGCTTGTTCTCATTTCCGACACCGAAAGCTGACAAGGCCCTAGAACCAGCGACGTTGCCGTACCGGCTTCGCGTGATGCTTTCGACGAGACTCTATCCTCATCGGCTCGTCTCTTCCTCATCAACACCAACTGCAAGCTCCTGCGACCGTACAGATGTACATCGATGAACAACCAAGCTGCGCTGTGGCTTGCAAGGACAAGACAAGTTCAATGCAGCGTCATCTCAAACAAGAAGCAGACGACCGATAGACTCGCCATGCAACCGCACATGAACAGGAGGAAGAACATCCCGGTATTCACAGATTTGAACTGCAGGAAAACTCTTTCATAAAATTGCCAGATAGCGCGCAGCAACAGCAGGTTCAGCTGGCATCCCCTGGCTTAAGACTCTGCTCACGGAGATCCGCGAGCGCGCATCTACGAGCACAGGAGCGCCTACAAAATTGAAGGTAGTAGGCGATACAGAACGGTGAACCTTGGTCGCTATCACGGGTCACGTCCGCGAAATACTCAACGGTATCAGAGCCGAGGTTGCGAGGTTGCGATGAAGCTGAATGCTGACCTCGAGTGACCAGTTGGCGAAGAGTTGGGCATATGCTCTTCAAAGAACAACACGCTCTCTTGATGGCCCAATAACAGAAGCTAGAGTCGTGCCAAAATTGCTAGCTGGAATATAGCTGCGTTGCTGGAGAGTACCTTGCCTTGAGTATTTTTTGTCCTGACTGACGTTGACGATATGCCGTTCTCCACATATTGCACGAGCAGACAACATTCCGCCTAAAACACACCGAACTGGCTCATCGCTGAGCTACAGAAGAGCTGAACATACCAACGCCAAATATCTACGGACAGGCCGCGGTTAGCCATACTGTTGTAACACAGAAGAGTATTCGGAAACTACAGGGGTTGGGCCGTCCGTGCAGAGCGCCTTCTATGGCCACCGACTCATTGTCGAGAACCGGTTGTCAGCCAACATTAACATATGACTGCGAAGCAGCACGATGTAGCGAAGTCCGGCATGTTGGGGCACCTCCGTAGATACCAGTCGTCAGGCGAAGGTCAAACACAACATGGCCCGTGGTAGGAATGACCTGAGATGCACCCAGCTGAAGAGCAAACTGCTGCATTGCACCCGAGCAATCGATGTATTGTCTCATATCGTATTTCCAGCCTTCGTCATTTTTACAAGACGCAGAAAACCAGTGGGAATAGCGGGCGACACCTGGCCTCTAAGGACAATGACCAATTGGCTGTTGCAAAAATTTCACTGTCGATTGGAAAAGGCGACACATCTGGACTTTCTGAGACCATGCGCTGACAAGTCAAAAACCCTTTCCAGAATATTTTGAACAGCTTGATATAATAGCGTTCGCTTGTAGTCTCGGATGCAGACGGCCAATCTGCAACGCAGCCTTTTATCTCAAAATATCATGTGCTCTTTCCAACCATCTAGGTCACCGATTAGGTACGCAGAGCCATCCAATGAGCCGAAGTATAACTTGAGATTGTCTTATAAGAAACAGGATCTTGATCCGATTGAATCTGCCCTGGTAGGGTGAGAAACAAATTGAATAGTGTCTCAGGGGGGAGTTGCTCGTGTTGTTGTCATGGAACCAAAGCTGACTGGTTGCGAAATCCTGATCCCTCGGTATTGAAACATCGTTCCAGGATTGAAGAGGGGTGTCCAGAGCGTGGAAGCCAAAGAAAGAGCAGGATCATCCTAGGAGTCTATCAGGATACCTCTTGTCGAGGCTTTGGAATACCCCGGATAGCCTGCACACTAGGCCAGTGGGTACTATCCGGAAAGACATTGGTGTCTGCAAAGATTTCCCTTACAGCCAAACCTTATATTTGGACCACGTTGGTGCAAATACCATGCCAGCTTCAAGGACATATCAAACTGGAAATCTTCTAGCTCGGCCAGAAATAAGAATAATTTGGCATCCACCCTTGAGATTCCCAGCCTCATCGGTTTTCAAAGTGGCGTTATTACAATCCGTCTTTTTGCCAACGTCGTATTAAGAAAGATCTCTGCAGCTCGAATCAGGTCTCCTTCCCAGTGGTGGATGCCTCAGGCACCCTGGCCCGAAGGGGAAAACTCGAAGTGGGAAACTTGCAATGACACTACATCAGCGGATCTCAAGGACAAGAATTCTATCCGAGCGCAACGCAGTCTTTGTTCCTTTGGTATATGGATGATTCCGGATGAGGCATGATGCCACCTTTTGTTGGCACACAAACGACATGTGGCATAATGTTATGGCTGTTGTGTTTATCAATGTTTCTTTCTGCCAATGCCAAGGGGCAATATTTATGTCGGTATTGGCCCAAGATGAGCTCTGGCAATGCTGAAGTCGTACGGAGGAGCTGATGGGTATGCGGAACTCGAGTAGGCCGACTCCAACACGAGGCCACATGTTGTGGTGCCATCGATTCGGGCATCGGTGGCCATCTCCTATCCGTGTGCAGACGACCTTGGGATAGCCATTGTATTCATAGCGGTGTATCGCATGACCCGAGTGGCCATACCATCATCGACAAGAGTCGCTGTCGTGTTGACGTCAGCGATTCGAAACTGGGGTTTGTCCGCGGACAGCGTTCAGCTGTCGTGTGCTACCAGCGATGCCCGTCAGCTGCTCGCAGAAGCCATTCAAGCTCAGAGGCGCCACATGGTGTGAAGACTATAGCCACGAATGCATCCAGTCATGAGGGAGGCGGTGGATGTTAGCCGCTCAACCTGTCATCTGTGATTGAGAGGCGTTCGCGCCTCCTAAGCGGCGGGGTAAGAAACCTGTAGTTCAGGCTCCACAAATGTTCTCGTTGTCAAGACCTTCATGGCCTCGATCCCCGATGGAGAGGTTGACGGAGCTGATGAAGAGTTCTGCGTATCACAGAGAGTATCGCGGCCGCCTGGACTGAGGAGCCGAGGGTGACATTGCCTGAGATCATGGTAGCTCTTTGGGCGTCTCGAGGTTGTGCAAACTCCGCACAATGTCTGCATACGGAAGGTGACACGAGAGTGCGATACAAGCTCCAGAGTGCTTCTGCTTACCTCTATTGAGTTTCTTGGGGGTGTCGCTCTCTCTCGCGATGTTGGTAGCGAGGACCAGCGATGCGGACACCCGAACGCGCTGAGAGGATGCATTAGGGTAACCAGGCCCCAGAAGGCCTTATTGTCAAAAAAAGGCAAGCCTCCTGAGGAAGCTACCATGTATATCCATTGTGCATAAGCCGCGATGGATCGGTAGATCACCGTTGTCATCGGCGTTGGATTGGTGCGACGAAGCTTTGCGGCCTGAGGGGTTGGCGTGATAGCAAGAGACGCAGAAGCGGCTCCAAGGTCGTATGCATCTTACCACTCTGACTCTTCATCTCAGACAAATATGAGAGGAGAGATACGGAAATGTGCGGATGTCTTTATCGAGTTCGGTGGCTAGTCGTGGTGGGGTGGGTGTAGTGAGGAGCAAAATTCAGGAGGGGGAAACCACATTGGTGTTGAAGGTCAATGCGGGCTTCAAAGGGAACAACCACCCATCAAGAGCGTTACAGGTACACAAGGAGAAGGAGGAGGGACTTCAGCATCTTAAGAGGCAGTATAGGAGCAAAAGAGATGCAGCTTCGCAGCTTCAGGGCCCGACGTCATTCGAGTCGGACCGAATCCCTCGCGCACGTCCAAGCGAACCATTGTGGAGCTTGGCCTGGGGCTGCAAGAAAAGCCATCACAAGCAACGCATTACCATTGAGAGATCCAGGAGCTCTGCGGTTGCACTCTCTGAAAGACCCGCAACATATCCTCGCCAGGATTCTCATAGAGATATGCTCATGAAAAGGAGTCTTGTGTGGTGCATGCTCTGGTACGTTTACCCGATACAGTTCTTCACGAACATGGGTAGTAGTTGACGATCCTACAGACACTTTCCCAATGACTATACTGTAGAAGACTTGAATGCATCCTCTTATTTTCCTTCTCAGTGTTATCTAATTCCTTGCCTTGTGAGACTGAATTGTGCCAAGGCTGCAAACTAAACGGACAATGCTCTTACCCACCGCACTTAGTGTCAGAAACCTTATTTACACTTCTACTCGCTTCCTTCACCCACTAACCACAGCTGCTTGATCCTTCTCCAAAAACTCATCCTTTGCATGAGTCGCTTTGCATAGCCATGGATAACGACACAGCGTTAACATAATTTTTTGTTTAGCCCATGCTTTCTGGACATCCGCATTCCTTTTTCTACAAGCAGCAAGACGCCCCGACCCCGCCACGGCAAAAAGGACATCACCCAGAGTCACCTCCTGTATTTCCATCAACTCGGATCCATCCCTGAGAGTCAACCACGAAATAAGAATCTTCCGCCATACTACATCTCAAGTTTCTGCTGGACTCCCTTTGCTAAAGGTAGCGTCGACTCGATGACCTGCCAAGCTTCGGCGACTGCGTAACTTCGGGCTCGAAGACAAACATTGTAGACTGACTATTGCAAGGGCTAACAAACACACCGCTTTGACACCGCTTTGAATATAGTTCTGAACACAAACACCGGAGCTGGTCTCCCGCAACATGAACATACAAGACTGATCACGATCATCGTCGCAACGTTCCTTCGGATACTCTATGCGTGGGTGTGGGTGATATCTCTTCTCGTAGCCCCAAGGATCCCAGAGACCATACTTCCACTATCCCATCGCTCTTCACTGCAGTTACCAACGCAACATGGAATCCGGCCATATTTCTGATTCAAATTGGTTTTGTGCTAAGACACTTGAGCGTTGACAACTCCGAAGCTCGTTGATGAACGGGGATATTGGGAAACGATCGCATTTCACACATACGCCGTCACGATAAGCTGTAACAGACAACAAGCAAATCGACGCCACGCCGTCAATACTATCACTCAGCAACTCTTGTCACACAAACTTCGCTCGCTACTTGGATAAGTCGTTGGTCATTACTCTTATCCCTGCATAGACCAGCTATTGCACCATTGCGAATCGAGTCATACTTGAATTCTCGTCGGTGTATCTCTACAGCTATCGTCGCTCCAGAGTGCTTACATATGTATTATCGACGCCCTGAATCAGAATTTTCGAATGCCAGTACGCCTCATGTGTATGTTCATATCACATCACATTCAATCATTTGAACAGATTCCGGAAACGATGTAAGACTAATTATACAGTTTAGTACAATGGCAAGCTGTGTGATGATTCGATAAATTCCTCGACTCAACAGGCGTTTCACTATATCGCCTACATCTGGTTTTTGTCCTTTTTTTTCTACTTCTCTTCGATCAATGCCTTCATTTTTACTTTTCGTCTCTACTCCTTAAGTCTGATCTTTACATCTGCTTCTCTTCTCCCTCTCTCCTTTCCATGTCTTTATTCACTTATCGTGCCTTTCGTTCAAACCTCAGCATATTCAATCCACTATCTATCCGAACACATACAAACAACTAGGCGTGGACGAATTGACACAGGTACAAGGGACATAGTGGGGCAAGATAGTCCTCGGCAACACTATCCCTCCTGATGTCAGGTAGTGCATCACCGTCGAAACTCTCACGGAACACTTCTACATTTACATCATAGGCATATATGCTATCCATGGACAAGGGATATACCATAATCTTAACAATAACCTAGCTACCTTCACCACAAGAACCCATACTCCGGATGCGCAATATACGCTGTTACCGCCCTATTGGTATTGACCTTCACCGCCTTTACAAACCTCCCCCACCCCTACTCTTCAGGAACAAACAATATCACCTATTCAAATCGCCGGCACCGATGCCTAGGGTTGCGGGGATGCTGATCTAGTGAAGGATATCTACGTCATGGAACCTTCTGCCAGCCGTTCTAGTGCCGCTTCGACACCGCTTGTTTCGACTGTGACTGAGGATCTGCGGGCATAAAAAACTTACCTGGGCATGGTTTCTGCAACTTCGGGACTATCAAAGCTATTACTCTATCACTTGAGTATCTCTTCCTCAATTGATCTTCAGACATTAGCACATAGGGTCAGATAACTTTTACGTTATCAGATCCCCAAGTGTATCTATCTTCGACTCAATTCTAGACAACACGTGCGAACGGCAACACATTGGCGACGCACATTCATTGCCTGCCTTTAACTCCGATTACTATCTAATACTGCCTTCTTCTTGCCATTTACTGTAGCTGTGAGCTCCCCAGACTCACGGGGGCAAGTCACAGCAAAAGCCACAAAGACTGCAACAGAAGCGCTTTGAGATTGAGCTTTCCTCTGGCGTCTACCGCGCTGCCTGCATTTAGCTGTCTTCTCGATCAGCACGCGAATTTGTACTGCTGTGACATTCTCTCAGTGCTCACGAGGTACATCGCTATTTTCGCGAGCTCGCTGCCTGCGTGGTTAGGCTACTCTCAAGCCTGCAAACGCTTACACCCTGTCTGCACCGAAGACCTTCCTTTCCAAAACAGCCTATTCTCGCCCTTCTACTGGACAGCTGTGCAAGGTAGGTATCACGAAGGCTCCTCCATTGTTACTATAGACTTCACTGACAGAAAGACATAGGGTTCTCTACTTTTCACATCCCTCTCGTGAGCTTGTGCATTGCTTTTGGAGCTAGTCTCTCGCTGCGCTTCGGGTAAGCTAGTCCCTTGAATGAGCAGTGTGTCTCGCAAACACTAATTCTTCTACAGTCACCCCTTTGATCCATCAGACCATCACGCCCCATGGGTTCCTACCACAACAACCAACTGAAGATGGTCGGCCTGTTCGATTCTGATGAGACATACGATTCTCCAGGCCAGGCGCCGATGGTCCCGTGGCCCTCCCAGAGCAACTCTAGCCATTTCGACGGTGCTGACATGGGGTACCTCCACAACTACGAATCTGCGCCGCAAGTCAAACATGGCTTCACGAGCCGTTCGTTTCAGCCAGACCACTTCATTGCTGACTCTGTCGGTAGCCAGTACCAGAAGCAAGATGATGGTGCTTGGGCACAGAGCGAGGATCGTGTTTCTCAAGTGAGTTACACCCCTGGGCAAGACAGCGAGGACTATGAGAGTGCTTGCGAGGACCACCTACCATCCAAGACAACAAAGATCAACAAAGATGGTGCACCTCGCAAACCTCGCCAGCCTCGTCCCAAGCTTCTCAAGTGGACCGAAAATGACTGGAAGAATGCTGTTCTCGGCATTGTCTGGGCATGCGGCGAGAAGGGTATTCAGATCCCATTCGAGCAAGCTGCCCGGGTTGTTGGCAAAAATTGCACCGCCAGCGCGCTTCAACAGGCTGTATTGAAGTTGCGCGGTAAGCAGGTTGCCGACGGCAATCGCATCCCCACACTGAAGATGGCCTGGACACGCAAGAATCGAAGTGAAAGGTCTCTATCACCCATTGCTAACACACAGTCTACGCAGGTCCAGCCCCCAGCTAAGACCCGTTCACGCAAGCGCGCCGACTCTCTTATCGTGAAACTCAAAATCGCGCGTCGCGGTGTCGATGGTATGCGTCTTGAGACTGCCAAGCAGCCAGAGATTAAGCTTCCCTCAGACGTGTTCGCAAGTGCTCAGAACACCACTGTTCAGCAGCCTTTCCGCCAAACTCATCTGCATTCTATGTACCAGCCCCAGGAGTGGACTTCCAAGGTCGAAAATCATAACCTGAACGACAGTACGAACATGACTTATCTATATGCCCCTGCCTATGGCAATCTTGGAAGCCAGGCTCAGGTGGGTCATGATGCTGGAAAGCAGGCATATATGGGCTTCGGCTTCGATACAGCATCTCCTCCGAACATGAATGAGGAGTCTGCCGACTCGGTAGAGCAACGCAAGCTCTACAACCGCAACCATGTCGTTGTTGACGATCTCTTGATCGACCAAGACAACTTCGTCATGGGCACTACTGACCAGTTGCGTTCATTTGAGGATATTGTCACTCCAGAGAACAACCCTTTTGGTAGTGGTTTTCTCACCGATATGCCAAACCAGACAACCCAGGTCTATGGAAATCCCTGTGGAGGCAATGCCGAGTACAGTCAGGATTCTAATCCAGTTGATCGTCGCCAGCTGGAATCTGTCAACTTCTCCGAGTTTACTGACTATGCGGCTTACTCTGCGGGTCACAACAGCCAGGAGCCACTTGGTGACATCTTCAAGACCGAGGCTCCTGAGGTGCAGCCATACAGCCCCCGCTACTTCGGCTGAGCCTTTCAGCTCTTCATTCACACCCTCTTAGGGCGATGATGATTCCATGCATGTAAGACTTTTATCAGCACATCGATTGAGCCCTTTACTGACTAAATTACTTCAGTGCTTTCGATGACCATTACGATTCGATGACTTTTATCTTCCACGATCCATACGTTCCATTGCTTTACTTTGCTTGCACAAACTCGCTTACATTGCGGGACGATTGAAAAGCGATTGATTCATTATTTAGGACTCAAAAGCGATCCCGGCTCCACAATTTATTCTCTGCTTTGGTGCACACTTCAGCAATGTCTTTTAGACATGACGAAAATGATGCGATTTTCCACATATTATCTTGGTCAGCGCAGATACCCCGAAGGAATATCACCACTTGGTTATCTTGAGAGGGAACTTGATTGCGCTGCGGAGATATGTAGTTTCTTTTGGTTCAGTCGCGAATGGTCACAAATTTGCTTATTTCAAAAATTGATGCAATTCTGCTGTGATGTCGAGGAGATTGTAGATCTTTAGCCATGTCCAGATGGGTAGACGGTCGTCACCATTTGATATCTGGCAGCACAGGTATACGATGGATATCCTTCAACTCTCAAGTCTCTGGATCATAGGTTAATCAAGATACGTGATTTTCCCACAACATGTGAATACCACACCACCACCTCATACTTTCCCACCCATTACCTTCATCCTCGATACACGTGTACAACCAGCACACCTCCAACGCACCACTCCGCTGTGAAATCTCCACCCTTCAGCAAACTACGTATTCTTCCTTCCTTCATGATGCCAACCTTCCACTAAACCAAGATATACATATACCCTTCACATGCCCTCTATTCTACCACCCCCGCCACCGCCACCTCTATCAGAACAACAACAATGCCAAGATACCAAAAAATGAACTGCAACCGCATCTCCCAAGAAAACCCCTCCCTCTCCATCCTTCAACGCCGGCGCCTCCCCTACATCTTTCGCAACCCTTTTCTACAAGGAAACCCCCTGCCACTAGGCATACGCGGGAAAAGAGCGTACGTCCCCGGACAAGAAAGGTTGCAGGTTAGAGATTATGTAGGGGAGGGCATGAGGGGGGATGAGCCGGGGGTTGGGTATAGGATTCTTGTTGCGTTGGATAGGGTCAAGAGGAGGGGGGAGGAGATGAAGCAGCAGGAGGTAAGGAGGAAGGAGGGAGAATTGAGGAAAAGGGAGAGTGAGAGTGAGAAGTGGAGTAGGGGTTTTTATACGCCGTGAAGGATATTTTAGAGTATTAGAGTGGGTTGAAGGGAAGGGTGCAGAAGTCACGTGTTGGGTTTTGCTGGGTTTGCATTGTGTATAATGCACGCATACGTATTGATCACTGTGCTTGATTAAATTACTACTCCTCCGCAATTTCTTTCCTTCGTTCATTTCGCCTTGCTGGGGCCAGTTTGAGCAGTACCGGTTTACTACTAATATGTGCGGTTCCCCGGGAAGGCACCTAGAACTTAGCAGTCTGGGTATCAGCAACGGGAGCTGCCTCCTCGTGCGCAATGCTGCGCTTCCTCTCCTGGTTGGCTGCGACCTCGCTGAGGCTAACGTTGCGGGCTACAGAAGGATCCATATCGGCATATGAGACGGCAGGGCGGAACTCCTTGGACTTCCACGCCTTTCCAACAATACCGTATAGTTCGTCGACTTGTTCGAGGGTGAGACCCTTGGTTTCGTAGATCATGGCCCAGCTGTAGGAGCGAGTATGTTAGCGCGGTTCATTTCAGATATGCAGTCAAAGATCTACGAGAATTTGGGAGACAGCCACTTACACAAAAAAGATGCAGACGAAGCAGAAACTTCCCCAGATGAAGAACACCTTAGATTGCAAGTTGGCGTGATCGGGGTCAACCATGTAGGGAGTCGAGTAAGCAATAGCCCAGTTGAGCAGCCTGTAAATATCTTTGTTAGCCGAATTACTTCCCAGATCCGTTGATGTCTTACCAGTTGCTAGCAGTGGTCATGGAAAGACACTTGGCACGAGCCTTGAGAGGGAAAAGCTCGCCGGTCACAACCCACGCGACCGGTCCCCAGGAGCTGGCGAAGAAGAATATATAGATGCACACGAAAGCGATGGCAGCACGTTGAGCAGGCAAATCGGTAGTTCCGGCGACCGTTCCGGTGATGGCGACAATGTACTGGCACACGCACATGCCAACACCTCCGAGCAAGAGGAGGTTACGTCGGCCGAGGCGTTCAACCATCCAGAGACCAGCTACACAAGAGAAGTCAGTACCTTGCAAATGATGAAGCTATCAAGTGAAACTTACGGAAAGTAGAAGCGACGTTGACGCAGTTGGTGATGACCTGAATGATGAAGGGGTTGTCGAACCCAGCCCTCTGGAAGTACTGAGTTCCGTAGTCTACATATTGTCAGTAAATTATTACCGATCCCAGATAATGGAATACTCACAGAAAATGAAGTTGACACCAGTCAACTGTTGTAGCGATTGCAACAAACATCCCGTCAACAGTCGCTTGCCCAGTGTGCCCTGGAAGCACTCAATGTATGTCGATTTGCCCAGTGACATTTCGTAGAGATGGTTGGCTTGCACCTCGTTGAGCTCCTCGATAACAGCGGGGTGGTCGACAGGCAGGCGGCGGAGTTGTCCGAGACTCTTCGCGGCTTCGTCGTACTTGTCCATCTTAATGAGGTATCGGGGGGTCTCTGGGAGGAAGAGAAGTCTGAAACTTGATGTTAGCCGACGTAATTTATTGCCTTAAAGAAGAGTACGTACCCGCCAACCAAGATGATAGACCAGGCGAATTGAACAGCAATGGGGATACGGTACGATCCCGAGTCTTGACGGTTCTTGGTCGCATTGTTTACAATGGCAGCCAGAAACAGTCCAATGGTGATAGCCAACTGGTACGCTCCGACAATCGTTCCACGGATCCATTTTGGCGCAGTTTCACTTTGGTACATGGGAACTGTAAAGCCGTTAGTCCTGGGCTGAAAAACCCGCGGGAACAAAGGAGGCTTACTGAGTGCAGAAATAAGACCAACTCCGTATCCAGCGAAGAAACGGCCAGCAATGAAAAGAGGCTGTGCGGTCGAGGCAGTTTGCATGATAACACCCAGATTGAAGACCAAACCAGCTGAGACGATCAAACCCCAACGTCTTCCAAGAAGGTCACCAAATGGAGCTGCTGTCAAAGCACCAAAGAAGGTACCAGCCGAGAGAATGGATACAATCAACGAATCTTGAGCCGCAGTTATACTGAGGTCTGGCTCTGTCGAGAATTCCTTCTTCCAATAGTCCATGGCAATAATGCCGGAAATGGTACCAGTATCATATCTGCAAATTAGACAGAGTCCACCACCAGCATCACGTATTGTAAACTCACCCGAAGAGTACACCACCAAAGGCAACGAAAAGACCAATTACAATGGCTGGCCTGTGTAACGTTTAGCTATGATTGTGGGGAAGGTGTTTGAGCAAACACACCATGCCTTGCCAGGCACATCTGGCGGGGGCTTAAGCATAATACCCATGATGTCAAGGTGCAACTCAAGATATGTAAACTGGGCAAGATAAACGTAAAGGTCGCAAGCCCTTGGGACAACAGGATGAAGAAGGCAGCTGTGAGAGAAGCGCGCGCAGGATGCTTTTATCTCAAAACGCCAGTCTGGGCGACAGCTCTCCATTCCCGTCTGGGGCTCCAATGGAGCACCCCTGCTGGACACACTAACAACAATCTCACGAGACGCGCGCCCTCGTCAACCTATGCCCAGCCCCGGTCTCAGTCGACAAGGATGGGGAAACTTGCACTAGCCATCTCCCGCATGGAGTTGCGACCACTCAAATCGGGCTTGGCTAAACTACCCCGGATTTATATGGCTGCCTCCGTGCCACATACGTCGGAGGCTGGTAAATGCGCCGATAGCTGAGACTAATCTCGATTATGTCAGTTCAACGTCGAAAAAAAAACCCCGTCAGCCTAGTTGCATAGACTGATGGAAAGAAAGAAAAAAGTCGGATGAGAAATAAAACCAAGACAAGATAGTAAAGATGGATGGGGAACAAGGCTAAGTGAAGCTCAGCACATTTGCCCTCGAAAAGCATGGCGAGCTTGCCATTCACGGCGAAAGCCGTGCGCGGACTTGGTTACGGAACATGGAAATGATTTTGCTACCAAGACGCACGAAAAAAACCTTTTCCAAACCCTGGTTGGATGAGGTTGCATGTTGGGTAGGGTTTTTGCTACAAGCACTCTACGGGCCGACTGTGATTCTGCATGCCCAAGTCGCAGGAACAGGAAGAGAGCGCGGCAATCGAAGGGTCCTCCGGTCGGAATGTTTCTCGGTCCTGAGAGAATAATTGCGCACATCGTGTCGCGTGGGCGATTTGAACTCTGTTATTTGCGCGCTCTGATCGCTTGTTTTCGCTTGGCAGAGGGCGTGGCAGATGCGGCGGGCGCTGGCTAGCGTCATCTTGTCTCTGGCCTAGGTGTGCAATTGCGAGTCAAATATGAGGATGACCAGGGCGGGAAACGCTCTCGTGATGTCCAAGACTTGGTGTGCTTCGAGTTTTTTGCCCAGGAATCCTCTGCTTGCCGAGGCTCGGCGTGCTGACCTGGGTGGGACCTACCAAGACATCGGGCATGCTGACGCTGCAGGCTGTCCATGTCACTTGCAACCGTTGCAATGATGACAGGCGACAAGCGGAGTAAGATAGGAATTTCCGGGACGACCATTCGTCGGATATCGGATCGTTCAGCCTGAGGTATGTAGTTCTGTCGTGCAAGCTGGAGTAAGTGGAGGTGGTTCTGGGGTTGAGTTTGGGGGTATGATCGGCCCATTTCGAGCCCAAGATGATGGTGGCCAATCTGTTGACAGCCGGTGTTACCGCTAGAAGACGCGAAGATGCATCAAGGGGCTTTGCATCGAAACTAGAGTTTAGTACACGACACGACGATAGGCCAATACTAGAGGCCGTTAGCAACTTGTTCAGACCATGCAGTAGTGACAAGTTGTAACCATGTTAGCGAATCCTGACAGCCTGGCTGAGGGAAGCCACTAGTACACAAGGGCGCCAAAACCCATTCATACACTGTAGGAAAGTACGCGACGGCTTTTACACCTGCATTGGGAATCCGATGGGACAGTTGACACGCCTCCATTTGCTAGGCCATCCATCGCGATCCGACAAGAAAACGCACTACGCCTTACCCTTCTTTTCCCCACTCTTTCTTCGCCCCTTCTTTGATTCGACTTTTGTCTCTTTCGCCTTAACACCGTTGGATTTTTCCTTCGTCGTAACCTCAGTTGCGACTTCAACACCGCCGCCCTTCTTCTCCTTGCGACCCGCTTTCTCCTTTGCGCTCAGATTGCCATTCTTCTCTTTTGATACTCCGTTCGTACTCTTCTCCGCCTTTGGCACAATAGCCCTGGGATCCTTGCCTTTCTTGCGCATCGACTTAGCCTGAGCTTTCTCAATGTACTTCTGATCCTCTTCCTCATCAAATCCGCCAAAGTCCGATTCTTCGTCGCTATCGGCGCCGATGGGAGTGCGATCCACGATTTCAACCTCGGTGATTGTGTCTGAGTTACCTGCACCGTTGGCCTTGGTAGCCTCGTTGGCGCCAATAGCATTGGGTGGCGTAGGGCCAATCTTCTTGAACTTGGCGACAAAGAAACCGTCGACATTGTAAGTGTGAGGGTAGTACCTCCTGGTCATCTATCGAGATATTAGTATAAGCCATTCAAGTCTTCCTGGAACAGAGATAAAGTTTACCTTCATCGAGGGATGGAAAGTCTTCCCTCCAATCCTTGTGAAACCCTCCTTACCAAAAGTAAGGCCAGTCTCAACAAGCTTGACATTCGGTCTCTTATTGAGCGCATATTGTACAACCTGCTCGTTTTCCTCGACAGTAACGGAACAAGTACTGTAAACAATATAGCCGCCAGTCTTGGAGTGATGGTTGACGGAGTCAATGGCAGCAAGCAACAATTGCTTCTGTAGATGAGGCAGCTTCATGAAATCGGCTTCGGTCTTATTGGTCTTGACACTGGCATCCTTGGCGATAACACCAGTACCCGAGCAAGGCGCATCGAGCAGCACACGGTCAAAGCCACTCATGACCCTAGGAAACTCCAAAGCCGAGTAGTGGGATACAATCACGTTCCTCGCGCCTAGACGGTGAATGTTTCCTATCAGACCCTTGGCACGATCCTTGTTGGCATCGTTGGCGAAGATACAACCTGTGTTCTTCATGAGTGCTGCCAAATGTGTTGTTTTACCACCGGGAGCAGCAGCCATCTGGTTCAAATAGTGTTAGGATCAAGTAACAGAATAGAAATCTCAACACTACTCACATCTAATACTCGCTCGTTCTCCTGTGGCGCAAGAGCCATAACGGGCAAGAACGACGACGCAGCCTGTAGAATGTAGTGTCCAGCGAGATATTCCGGAGTAGCACCCAGCGGTACTTGTGCATCGAAGATCTGAAGTCCGACCTTTGACCACTTACCGACAGGCTCGAGCTGCACACCACGGTTAATGAGTGCTTGCGCAAGGTCTCTTCGGTGAGTACGGAGGGTGTTGGTACGGATGACGATGGGTCGTGGAGTTTCGTTGGCCTCGAAGAAAGCTTGAGCTTCGCGAGGCGGGAAAAGGCTCAGAAGCTTGTCTGCTAGAAACTCGGAGTAGCCTAAATCAAATCAGCTTGAAACTCGCCAACATACTAGCTCTTGTGCTTGTGACATACCGTAGTAAGCGCAAATATCCTTGAGAAGCGACGCCCTATACTCTGCCCTGCTCCGGCCCTCCTCAGCCAGATTCTTGAAATCATCCAAAACACGAATAGTGTCGGTCAATCTTGTCCTTAGCAATTGAATGTCCTGATTGACGAGGTTCGTGATCGGCCTGCCATCTTCATCTTCCTCATCCTCAAGAATCTTCGGCCTCTCCCCAACAATATTGGTCTGCATGTTCTCTTCCAATTCAGCTTGCGCCTCGGCCTCTTCAATTGCTTTTTGCTCGTCCAACTTCCTAGACAGTCCAGCAATGTTGGCTGCCGTAAGCTTCTCCTCGGCATCCGAGTCGTCTTCGTCCTCTGACCACATCGCAGCGCCCTTCCTGATATCGGTATCTGAATCTACAATATCCGAGTCAAACTCGTCTTCGTCGATTGACTCTTCGCCCTCGGACGCGCTACCGAGCGCATCGAGTCCGGTAACGTTGATATCGGAATCATCCATCATTTCAGAGTCGTCTTCGGAAACGTCTTCGTCGTCGTCGTCATCGGACGGTGGAGGCGGAGCGGCCTTTGCGGCCTTTGCTTTGGCCTTTGCTCCATTGACAACAGCAGCGGCCGTCTTTACGGGCTTTCCAGCGACTCTTGTCTTGGGCTGAGCTTTCGCCTTGGCCTCTCTAGCTTCCCGAGCAGCTGTCCTACTTCTCTTCTTGCGCTCTGGTTCAGCAGGCGCAGGCGCATCTTTTCGCTTCCTTGTTACCAGCGATTCATCGAGGGGCTCAGGAATGCCCTGCTTCTTCATACGGCGACCTTGACCCATGGCTGCCGATGTTGTACGGAAATCCTTGGGCGGAATACAGAAAAAAGAGTGGTGGTTGTTGAAGAATTGGCGGAACCGACGCCTGCGCGAACTTTGGAACTTTCGTTGCTAGATTTTGGGGAACTTTTTCCACGCTAGCGGACCTCCTTCGGGTTAGCGCTATTTGGCCCCGGTTCCAGCCCACTGTCCCGCATCTCTCCAAACAGCGTCATCGGACTGGAGCTGTTCGCAACAACTTACACGGAGCATCCCGTTGTCTACACTACAGACGCTGCTCTGGATACCTGCAAGGACATCGAAACAACAGCGCCCAAATCAGTAAACTCGATTGTAGCCCACCATGTCGGAATTCGCATTCTGCAAGTCGTTTCTGAGCGCCCTCGACGCGCGCCCGGTAAAGCTCTCCTCAGACCACATTGCAGACGCGCGACAGTATCCCGCGCAAGGCGCTGTACGTTCTATCAAATCCCCATATATCTGTTTGTCAACTAATGCGTTCATATAGTACACGCTCCCCCGCCTTCCACACCCACCCCACCCACAACGCCCAAACCCCAAGTCTACAGACAGCGCCGATGCCTCTACATCTGCCTCGACCATTACAGTGACCCTGAAGCCCATGAAACCTTCGACGCCTACAATCCCTCTCTCCGCCATCGACCCTTCCAGAACCTCCGTGTACGATCTGAAGCAGCAGTATGCGACGCAGGCCTCGTTGTCGGCAGCCAAGATCAAGATCTTATACAAGAAGAAGCCTGTCACAGATTCAAAGACTCTGATAGAGGTAATAGGCACTGATGCTGGTGCTGAGGTTGAGTTTGGTGTCATGGTGATGGCAGGTGCTGCGGCAGCTTCAGGTAGCCCCGCGGCAGGAGGCACCCCTGTGACAAGCCCCCCTGCTGTTGCGCCGCCAACAGAGAGTGAGAAAGGCCTGGCCAGCGCAGGGGAGTCATCTGCCGATGCTTCCTCCACAACTACAGGAGCCGTGAGTGGGAAGGACATCGTCGCTACTGACGAGTTCTGGGGAAATCTGAAGACCTTCATATTACAACGGACCAAGGATGCAGAAGAGGGTGAGAGGCTAGTTGGTGTATTCAAGGCCGCTTGGGAGCAAAACAAGTAATTAGCATCTATGAGCAGATGGTTCACATGCAACTGGAAGAAATAAAGCAGATGGCCATGCCGTCACGTCACGTTATCCAAAAAAAAGATACCCAAAACACGTTGATCAAGTACGACTTAATCAGTTTTCAGTCCGTCGAAAGCATACCACGCCTAACCATTCGAAACAAAGCCCAGCAATGCTACTGCGCGCAAATCGTCGCTTTAATCATTTTCATTCCGTTGCTGAAAAGTCGCTATGACATGACACGCTACCAAATTAATCACTCGACTTTATATCTTCGTGCCATTCCAGCTCACGGTGTCCTCGCGTGGTGGGTTGCGCAGGTCCAATGTGACTGGCTAGACGAAGAGGCCCTTAGCGGCCCTTGGAGACACGGCTCTTGATGTTCTCAAACTCGAGATCGTCGGCATCGTTGGCTTGGATGTCGGCAGCGAGACCGTTGAGAGAGCGCTTGATGGCTTCCTTAGAGGACGAGTACATCATGCGGGGCTGTATGCAGCGTTAGTCGAGACTCTCATGTCAACCCCGTTGTCGTTTAGACTGTCACGTACGTATTGTGGCGCATCATCGGGCGTCCAGCTGATAAAGGTGATCTTGCTCCTTGATCCCTCACCACTTTCAAGATCGTATTCAACATCAAAGACGGCATAGCGACCGCCAATGCCCTCCTTGCCCTTGCGGTCCTTGCTCTTGGCGTTGAGAAGCTTCTCGCGGAATACGTCAAAGTTGGCCTCCTTGGAAGTCTCCTCAACGACAATCTCCTTCCAGTCGTCGCTGATCTTGTAGATGATCCACTTGATATCCTTGCCGAGCTTGAGCTCGTTGAAGGTGCTAATGCACTCGGGCGAGACGGAGACACTGTGATATTATTAGTATCAAGAGAGCTAGTCGTTTGGAGGGCGCGCTAGGGTATTGGAGAGATTGATATGAAGGTGTGATTGCGCGTGTGAGTGTCGGGCGGCGGCTGCCATTCATGTGGTGTGCTGTCTGCAGGCGATCACTACGTACCCGGATTGAGCCTGCAAATCCAGTCAGCGCAAGTTGTTAGGTGGACAATGTGCACAAGCCTTACCATGATGTTGTGTGTGAAGTGTCGAGGATGCGAAAGGGAGGTTCAAGACACTAGGCAGCTTTATCAGTACTGTGTTGCCTGTCAGCTTCATCATCATGGACTGCGATTGCCGCAGCACAACTAAGCAGCGGGAAGCAACGGTCGGGCTGTTTGGAGGGGGCGAGTGCAGCTTACGTCAATGGAGAAGACTGATTGTTGTGGATGGCGTGTTTGCGGGAGGGAGGGCGGAGGTGGAGGAGCGGTGTTGCTGAGGCTGATGAGGCAAGTAGTGGGGTTATTTTCCAAGCGACGTACCTAGTGGGGTCACTCCTCGACCGGTTTATTTGCCTACGCCGCGCCGCCACAGCAACCGACTGTCAGCCTAAACCCCGGTCACCACATCCACTCTCTGCTGCCCAATGTCAACACATCAAAACATTCATGTAGTACATGTCTTTGAACTGTTTCACATTTCCTTCGTCACTTTTTACATCTTGCCCTCCCCAGGACGTCTTCTAGATACACAGTATTGTACAAAAAAACATCAAATAACCAACATGCAGTGCTTTTAAGAAAAAAACCGTGACTGAGGAGCGGAGACCAACTCAATATCGTGTACATAAGCCATCACTGGGAGAGACGTAAGACTAAAGTCATAATAACGAAATGGGGGTATAAGAAGAAGAAAATAGACGGTCAGGCTTCAGCTGCTTAGAAGCCCATTCCGCCCATTCCGCCCATGCCTCCCATGCCGCCAGGCATGCCACCTGGAGGGCCGGCTTTCTCCTCGGGTGCCTCGACAATAGCCACTTCAGTGGTACCGAGGAGCGAGGCAACACCACTAGCATCGACAAGGGCAGTGCGGACAACCTTGAAGGGATCCAGAATACCAGCCGCAATCATGTCAACGTACTCGCCCTTGGCGCTGTTGAATCCCTTGTTGAAGTCGTTCTTGTGCTCGTCGATGAGCTTGCCGACAATGACAGAGCCCTCAGCACCGGCGTTCTCGACGATCTTGCGGGCAGGATGGGTAATGGCGTTCTTGACAATGGTTATGCCAAGTTGCTGGTCGAAGTTGTGCGCCTTGACCGAGTCGAGAGCGTTGGCGGAAGCCTTGAGAAGACCGGTACCACCACCAGGCAGGATTCCCTCTTCGACAGCGGCACGGGTGGCGTTGAGAGCGTCAACGATGCGGTCCTTCTTCTCGCCAACCTCAACCTCGGAGGAGCCACCGACCTTGATGACGGCAACACCACCAGAGAGCTTGGCAAGACGCTCCTGCAGCTTCTCCTTCTCGTACTCGGATGTGGTCGGGTCGTTGATGACACCACGGATCTGCTCACAACGCTGCGAGACCTGGTCCTTGCTGCCCTCACCATTCAGAATGACAGTGTCCTCCTTGGTAATGGTGATGGATCCGGTAGAACCCAGCATGTCCGGAGTAGCCTTCTCAAGCTTGATGTCAAGATCATCGCTGAAGACAGTACCGTTGGTCAAGACAGCAAGATCGCCAAGGATGGACTTCCTGTTGTCACCGAAACCAGGGGCCTTGACAGCAGCAACTTGAAGCTGGCCACGGAGCTTGTTGAGAATGCAGACAGCAAGTGCTTCGCCGTCAATGTCCTCGGCAATAATAACAAGAGGGCGGCGGAGCTGCTGGGAAGCTTCAAGCGCGGGGACAATGTCCTGGACAGCAGAAATCTTCTTCTCGGAAAGGAGGATGAGAGGTTTCTCAAACTCGACCTTGGCAGTCTTGGTGTCGGTGATGAAGTAAGGGGAGATGTAACCACGGTCGAACTTCATACCCTCAGTGACCTCCAGCTCGTCCTCGGTGGTCTTACCTTCCTTGACGGTGATGACACCTTCTTTTCCGACCTTCTCCATTGCGTTGGACAGGAGCTTGCCAATGTGTGTGTCGCCATTGGCAGAGATAGTGGCGACCTGTGCAATCTCCTCGCTGGTGGTAATGTCCCTCTTGTTTGCCTTTAGGTATTCGACAACGGCCTCGACGGCGGCCTGAGTACCCCGCCTCAAGTCCATTGGGTTGCATCCAGCGGCAACGTTCTTAACAGTCTCGGAGAAGATGGCGCGGGCAAGGACAGTAGCGGTAGTGGTTCCGTCACCAGCAGCTTCGTTGGTCTTGCTGGCAACATCCTGAAGCAGGCGGGCTCCAAGGTTCTCGAACTTGTCTTGGAGGGTAATGGCCTTTGCGACAGTTACACCATCTGAAGCTCTGTCAGCGGACGATTCGGGAAAAGACGGCCAAACGTATGCATACCCTTGGTGATTTTGGGAGAGCCATAGCTTGACTCGATCAATACGTTGCGACCCTTGGGACCAAGTGTTGTTGATACGGCCTTTGCCAGTGTGTCGACACCCTTGAGCAGTCCTGCTCGTGCCTCGACGCCAAACTTGAGCTCCTGTACATGAGTTAGTTTCTGCTAGTCAATTGAAGAGTGCATCTGGCGACAACATACCTTGTGCGCAAATCTCTGTTGCTGGAGGTTCAAGCTGGTGGTGCGAAGCTTAGAGGTCGAATTTAGGGCCGAAGTCCGCGCCCGCGAAGCGAAAGCTCTTTGCATTGTGATGGAATTGAAATGTGTAGGTGGCGGTGGTGAAGCTCAAACAATACTCCTACTCCAGCTCAATGCAAGACAACCGAGAAGAGAGATTGGGTACAGAGGGGGATTGTGGAGAAGAAATGGACGCTACCATATGTGTAGAAAATTCCAAGGAATCATCGAGAAGTCGACGCTCGGACCACACCATCACTAGCCTCGGCTTTAATACCGTCGCTCCGCCTACAGCCTCACATTGCCCTTGATCACATCTCAAGAATCGATGCAATTGAGTAAAGTAACTGCTTCTACCCAGTAGAAACGTCTAACCTTGGAATAGTTGTGAATGCTTTTGCCTTGGTATACGGATGTGCTACCACCTTCCGACTCAACAACAATATATCGCGCTTGATCGACTTCAAGCCGATGCCGACCGTGGAAAAAACTTCTCGCTGGTCAGATCTTAGACTTACTGCCCTGTGAAACTTCTCTATCACTTTCCTATCTCTCCGCTCAGGTAAACTCCATTATGAAGCCCCCTAGATTTTCTCAGTACCCTGTGCCTAGCTCTTTCAGCCTTGCGTTATTCGGTTCTACAATGGTCATTCCTGTTTGGAGGATTTCATCGAATATGTTTTTATTAGTTTCCCTAGATTCATTTTGTTTATTCTTTCCTTTCTCTTGAGATTTGTAGCGTGAGTACATTTCCTGCATACGCCACGATGGTTTGGCTTTTATCATATCTTTCCAGCTCGAGGCTACTCCAGGAACTTCGTTTCCGGAGACCACTCAATATTTTGCCAATCTTCTGTATTTAAGAACATACAACGACTCGGGAGCAAGGGTCCTTAGTGTAGTTCAGTGCGTATCGCCATAAAAGATTCCTTGCTTCTATTATCGTGGTCTCAACCATGCAGGACTCTTCTGTATTTTCTGGCGCATCGGGAACTTAAGTAAAGGATATACGGACTTGTATAAATAGTGGCTTTGGGCGATATGGGTTCATAGTCGCTATGAACAACCTCTACATGCTGTGTAGCTTCTGCTCGGGCTTTGGCACACCGGTACCTTCTCGGATATGGTTCTTCCGCGGATCGCCTCGACAGCCACGCGGCATATCAATACATCATCATCCACCCTCATTCGCCAATCTGCTTCACCTTTGCAGTATTTTGGATTCATATCCTCTATTATCCTTTAAGTGTCATTCGATTCGGCGATGAACAAGCAACGGTTTCGCAATACCAATCATGGACTTTGTTCTAATGCATCTATGCTCTGAGCATTTTGATTTTGCCATAAAAAAGAGCGTCGCTTGCGAGTGATTAAGAAATGCATGCGGCTACACCATGTGTAACAGTGACCAATAGTGAGGTTATGCACTACCGCTCGTAACAGGCAAAAAGGCAAACTAAACCGGTCAGCCGTGGCGTCTCAGCTGAACGACAGTTTCTCAGCTTTGCATGAAACCCATCATGCAAAGTCGCGCAATCGCCACTCACAGATGTGATGCATCTTGCATGAGAAATGCGCTTTTGCATCCTCCTCAGAGCAGTTGCACGCATTGCCAGATGCTTTCTGGATGAGTCATAAGGCTGAGGCCGCTCATACACAGAAGCATATAGTTTCGCCTTCAGCCTTCCACTCGCAGAGTTGCAAGGGAGCACGTTGAAGATACACAGCCGCAGTTGTCAGCCTATCGCCCGGGTTTCCAACACCGGGTGCATGCATCACAAGCACCGCTGATTTATTCTGCCTGAACGTGCGCCACAATCAACCCGCAAGAAAAGAGAAACATCCAGATGCCACCATTTCGTCGAGCTGCTGACCCGGAGTTGGAGCGCGCGAGGCAAGCTCAACGCAAGCCTGAGCTTCCATCTGCAAAATGGAGCGGCCGAGTCCAAGAAACGTTTACTGCATATGACGATTTTGGGTGGGACAAGATTGAAGAATACTTGAAAACTAAATGGCCGAACTGGGATTTCAAACCAAGAGTTGTATGTTGTGTCTGGATACTAGGTTGCAAGAAACCGGACTGATAAGCCTCCCAGTTCAATGGCAATTGGCTATTTGAGGTGCCTGAGAGGCTGACCGAGGTGATTGTATTGCCTAGTATTCGCGAGCGCGTGGCTAATTTGGTTTCAGGGGGAGAAGAGAGAGTTGAGAAAGCGAAGAGATGTGTCTGGGCGGACGAGATCGCCCTCTGTGTCACCAGAGCCAGAGGAACGAAAGTTCCAACAAGAGCAAGGCCGAGTCTCATCTGCATAGTATGATTCAAAATGTCGGCGCGTGACTTTTAGTCGAAAGTACCCATGTGATGCAGTCGCTTGCATCTTGTGTATCAGTAGAAGCTTTGGCACCAATGAGGAGGCGGCCTTGGGTGCACAGGGGCGGGGTCTTGATTCCCCTAGAGCGCCTTCCCACATGTAAACTACGCGCCACAAGGCAGATTTGCTGCGCCTCGCTGAGGGCACATCCTTCTTCAAATACCATGTCCTTCTCTCATACCTCTCTGTTGATAATCATAATTCACAGTTACGTATCTTTGCGCTAGTGTTAAATAGGCATACAATGTACCCACTACCGGTGGAACTGCAGGAATCTTATATTGACAGCGCCAATTATCCAGAAAACCTTATTCCTAGCGGCATTGCAACATACAAGTCGAAACTTGTCTCGTACAAGGAACGCTTGGATGACGCTGAGGTCGATCTTTGCCTTGGTTCCACGGAGGACGAAGTTGAAAAAGTCTTTGAAATTCCCGTTATTGACTTGGATACCAGTGATGGGAAAGGTAACTTGCCTTTCGAATCGCTTGAAAAGGTGCTAAAAAATCTAGGGTGGGACAAGAGAAACATACATAGTCCGGCAAAACTCACTGACTGGCTCGGTGTCACCCCTACGCAAAACCCGAACGACGCCAACACGCAGCTACTTACGGCGCGAAAGAAGGATCCAAAATGCAGGTTCATGTAAGTCAACTATTTATTAGTCCCAAGTCCCATACTAACAGCACAGATATCTGTATGGACAGCATTCGCGCGACAAACTGAAAACAACACGTGGAAGCCTTTGTCAAGTCCTGTCGTATCATCAAGTCATGCCCGTGTATTTAGATTTCATGCTCGTCTTCGGTGGACAGACTGACGCCATCGATCCTCGGTTTAGTGGTTTTCGAGAGCAAATACGCCTCAGAAATCCAAAAAGTGGACACGCAGTCCCTGAGCTAAATCGAAGCGGCAAGCTCTTCCAACTCAGCTACAACTTGAAAGGTGTACACCTCAAGAAGCGAGTTCGTGAGAACATCAAGCTTGATGTATGGTCGATTCGAGACGCCGCAATCTATCATAAATTCGATGTCGAATACGGCACTACGCTTTGGATTGTTACAAAGGGCGGGAAAGACATCTTGGAGCGTTACGCAGATCTGACTAAACCAGACGGCCGACCAGAGGATATAAAGTATGACAGTCCGACAGCATGCTTCCGGTCAACACTTGTGACGCATTTACTCTATTGCCACTGGGCAACCGAAGACTGGAGATGGTACATAGTGTGGCTTGAGAGAGTAATCCATCAAGAAGTAAGTGTTCTCATTCACGTGCATTTCCAAGCTGACGTTGAGAAACACAGAGTGGGATGGCCGTGAACGGTCTCCGTAGGGAGGAGTGTGCCTATGAGATATACGAGCCGCAAGACATACAGGATTTGCAACATTGGCAAGATGAGGCCAACGCAGTAGTAATGGTTCTGGAGTCCAACGCCAAGATTGTGGGTGCTCTACGCAGCTTCTACAAGAATCTGGTTTCTCGAGAAGACTTTCCCAACGCGTTAAAAACAAACTGCGAGGATCATCTTCACGCCTTCTTTTCGCAGCTGGATGAAATTATGGGAGACTTTGATATGCAGTTAACCCGAGCGAAACTTCTGGTGAAGATAATAAGTGACAGAAAAGAGCTGGTGTTACAGCATCTACACCGTCAAGCTTCAGACCGGACTGAACAGTTGAACAAGAACCTTGAACGGGAAGCTGTTGTTATGCGGATCATTACGATTGTTACGCTGCTGTACCTGCCAGCAACGTTCGTATCAGTAAGCTGAAAATGACCCCTTGGCTCTCTTCTCTCTCTGACGCACCACAGACGTTTTTCAGCACCGATGTCATCAAATATCAAGATCAAGATCAGAATGCTGGCAGCTCCGAAAACGGCTCCTTCTCTAGCCTTGCTTTGGAGCGTTGGCTTCAGGTCACCATACCTTTGACTTTCCTAACTTTGCTTGGAGCTTGGTCGACTTATCGTTTCTTCAACAGTACCGTGGAACATTTCACATTCTTTGAGAGGCTGAAACACATCGTTCCTGGCCTGACGTCATCGGCGAGTGTTTCCCTAGCGTCCGGAACAACCCAAGGCTACTCTGATACCAATACTCGAAAAGACGCATCCGAGCGTTTGGTCAATTCTACTAAGAGGCTTGCTCGGATTATGCGATGGTTTCGTAGTGGTCGCGCCATTTTGCCGTTCCACAAGCCAACAGCGACAAAAACAGGCTGATTTTGAGGTAGATGGGCGATCCTTTTCATGTTATATCTTCTGTTTAAGTTTTGTAATTAGAGCATCGCCATATTCATTTTCATAAGACTGGTTCAGCACAGTGCTAGTAAGAGGCGTACACTGCCAACAAGAAACGCCTGAGATCCCGGTGAAGGCTTTTTTTGTTAGAGTTCGAGGCCGACACGGCCGGAGCGGGAGGCTATCTTTCGAGTTACCAAGCGGGGCCGTGAGCGCTTAGCGAAGAAGCGTTCACTGACACAGCCTGGTCTATCAACATCTCACTCCTGAAGATGACCAGCTTACACCATCCGCCTACAAGACCATACAACACCATATCGCGGCTTTTTTCAGAAACGCGATCTCACTTTTCTTGTTGTATATATCATTAATCTCTCGATTACGCATGTTGCTTGATGAACAACTTGTGGCGGCGGAGCGAAAGCTCAGCCTTGCTGCCTTGTCACGGTAATCAGCTTGCTGCAGCCACCAAAGTCCTCCGTGGAACTATTGGTGCAATCTTTAATCTGGACCTGCCTCCGGCTGCACATATACTCATTCATATGGCTCTAATAGCCAGGCACCCCGCCCACAAAACTGAGGCTTCAACAACCACTGCCCGTTGCTTGTCAACCTTCTTCCCACTGGCTTGTCACCAAGCTCATCCCTTGCGCAACCGGCCCGACAACTTCGATCCAATAACGCTGAGCACATATTCCCATTTTTCGCATCGACCACCGATTCTGTACTTCTTTTTTGCTCGCCACTCTATGACGTTGTCGCCAGCCTGATCGCTGGTTGGAACCACGTCAGAATGCAGGCCGTATCTAAAGAGCAGAAGCGTCGTCAACGTATCGAGGATGAATTCAAACACCTTTTACGATCAATATGGACCCGTCCAGTCGCATGCCAGAACGAGTGCCAGCCTCCAGACTCGTGCAGTTGCCAGCGCAAAATTGTCCACGTGTATGCGCTCGAAAGGTGGTGGAACGAGCGACACCCAGAGAGCCTTGACCAGACCAGAGGGCATCGATTCTTGGATGAAACGCCTCCAGCGCCCCACCGAACCTTCCAGGTCAAGTACCACAATATCTTCATTGGCGAACATTCCTGCCGCCGTGTCCTTAGCTTGCTTCTCGAACAACGCCGTCACCATCTCATTGACCGCTTTTACCACGCCAATGTTAATGACAGGTATCTTGTACGCAGCGAAAATGATCACCATCTTCGCGAAAGCCTACTTGAAGTTCTACCAAGAAGGGATGTGGATATCACAATCGAGGACTTCCACAGAGACAAATGGGCATATTGTCCGATGAACTTAACCTTGGGCATGGACCTCAACCTATATGGAACGAAAGTCATACCACCTTTCTGTTTCAAGATCAAACTTCCAGATAAGGGAGGAACTGCTTCAATATACTGGGTAGCCGTACAAAAGGATCTAATCACAGACATAGCCCTTGCAGATGCTCTACAAAAGTCGCTTTATGAAGATGAAAAGCTCGGAGAGGTAAACTTCCCAGTCGGGAAATCGTTGAGGCATATACTAAACGTGATGCAGTGCTATCAGATGGTTCTCAAGTCGTATTGCGGAAACAAAAAGAGAGATTTCGAGCTAGAAAAGGAAGCCTTCTCTGGTCTCGACTCGAAGAAAGACGTACCGATATTACGATGTCTAGGTTCCTACACTCATGATTATGGTGAAGGTAAAGATATGGGGAAGACATATAACCTGTTACTAGAGTATGGGGATCATGATCTTTACCAAGCATGGGCGGATGAGACCAATGTTCCCCCTGTAAGAGCTCAGGAGATTCTCCGCACATGGGACTCACTCTTCGAAATTGCCAAGGCCATTCGTCACGTACATCATCTTGAAGTTCCACGAGGTGGTAAGAGCGAACCACGGAGGTTCCATGGGTATGTACTGGAAACAAACTTTTCGAGGGTCCAAACTAAACATGATCAGCTGGCACGCAGATATTAAGCCCGATAACATTCTCAGCATACGAAAGAAGTTGAAACTGGCAGATTTCGGATTTTCGAGTTTTGCTCCAGTCGTTGAGGGACATGACGGCTCAGTCCCAACAGAATTGATCAGGGGGTTCACTGATACATACGGTAAGTTAGGGCAGTGTTGAATATGTGAGGGTACTTTCTGAGATTCATTAGGCGCTCCCGAAGTATTTCGTATGAAAAACCCAGACGGAACTTCTTCAGGTGTTTCGCAGTCAATCGACACCTGGTCATTCGGGTGTGTGTTATCCGTGGCCGCAACCTGGACAGTTTTAGGATTCCAGGGAATACGCCAATATGAACAACTCCGACAACTTGCTCCTGCGAACTGCCAGAACGGAGAAATCCACGATCGATTTCACGACGGCTTGGATATTCTTCCGGAGATAAGGAAATGGCATGATTACCTTAGAGGACACCTCCGCCCTTCGGACACCACCACGGAGCTAGTGTTAACTCTGATCGAGGACGAGCTACTTCAGGCAGACTTGACAAAAAGGCCCAATTCTGAGAAACTCTGCAAAAAACTACAAGAAATACACGTATTGGCAGAGAAAGAGATTTCACGTCTGCAGGGGCACACAAAAGAAACTGACGCTATAGTGCTGAGAGCACTTTCCGAGATTGAAGACAAAGCCAGAATCCAAAGGGGCTCAGAAACAAAGATTAAATCCTCTCGACAGGAACCAATACCAGCAAGCGCCAGTCAGCTCAATCCTCGACAATGGGCATCAATGCAGGTCCACAAAGAGGAGATGATTAAGAGCAAACCTTTGGGTCAAACGCCTTACCGCAAGGAGATTCTAAGGCAAGAATTAGGAGTGAGCAGCCGCAGTCTCTCCGAAAACAAAGAACATATCGTTGGCGTTCACAACGGTGCTGTCACTTGTAGTCCTACCGATAATGCGGATCTTTATGAGCTGCCATTTAGTGGTCGCTCTAAGAAGCCCAAAAATCCTGATCTACAGGAGAGTGACCAGCACAAGTCCGAGACACAACGCAATACGACAGACAGTGAGTCCGATAGGTCGATAACCACTCCGTCAACGCCAACGCCAACTCAGCGGCGGAACACGATTCACGATCAAAGCCCATTCGTTCTTGACGTAACTGCACCTTCAACGGACTCCTTTCGTGCACACGGCGATCCGAATCTACGTAAGTCAGACAAGGTGACGGAAAAAACATCTGAAATCGCTTCCAAAGGGATTTCTAGTCCGACAGGAGAATCAGTGTCCGCCGTACCTCCGCTTCCACAGATCAATACGCATATTGCTCCTCTATCTCCACCTTATACACCTGGATTCAAAGCTCCTGGCAACACCGAGCATTTGGAATTATCGCCTCTAGAACAGCGTGCGCAGACATATGGTAACATACAGAGTAGTGCCCCAAGACCGACAACTCCGACTACCATAAGTTCTGCCTATGGAGACAAACAGGTGTACAACCCAATTAGCACCCCAACGCGTCATGTAGACAACTTTACAAGCTTCGATGCAACACATGCCTTAGGGATTTTTCGATCTCCTACGGCGTATGAGCATATGAAGGCGCAATATCCGAGCGAACATTTTGATGGGAAGCACGCTATGACGAGTCATCGCACAACTATGTCGCATGAGACGGTAGACTTCATTCAAGAACCTCCAGCATCTGTATTGAACCTACCATACAGCATCTGTGAGAGAAGAAGAAAACTAGAGAACGAAAAGCTGAAGGGATTTGCAAAGATAGTAGGCAAAATGGGTAAGGAAACTAGGAAGCCAGATCCTAACCTAAAGGACATATCCAAAGATCGTCGCGAACTGGTAAGGCTACTTGAATTCTCCTTAATCACAGTGACTAATGTGTGTTAGGTCTTTGTCATTGATAACGGTTGGACGATGTTTGACCACTGGCCCATCCTGATCTTTGTCGTCGAAACACTTGCAATGAACGCTGCCGGTATCGACAAAAGCGGCATCGACCTCCGCTTCACAGTAGAGGGATCTCGACACAACGCAAATGACATTGTAGGAGATAACGGGCGGAGGGTACTAAAAGAAAAGCTGCGAGCAGCCTGGCCCGAACACAAGCCAAAGCCCAACGCAACAACCGACATGACTGCAATCCTAGAAAGCATCTACAAAGAATGGCGCCGCAACCACCAACCAGCCACAACCCTCTACGTCTTCACCGACGGAAAATGGTCCACCGAAAGCCTCCCCGCCCTCCGCCTCGTCGCCAAAAACCCTCATTCCCCCCACGACATCATCCTCAACCCGCCCCCCCTCCACAAAGCCATCATGGCCATCGCCGAACAAGACCGCCAACGGACCGGCAACCGCCACTTCAGCATCCAATTCATCCGCTTCGGCGACTCTCCCCCAGACACAGAGCATCTCCAGTGGCTCGACGACCACCTCTGCGAAAGCCACAAGTACCGCGACATCATCGACCACTGCTCCTGGCGCGCTACCGTCGACAAGATCTTCAAGGGAAGCATCGAGGGTTTTCTCGATGAGAAAGATACGAATGAGCCGCCGGTGCAGTACGACTACAAGCAGTTGATGGAGAGGTTTGACCGGTTTAATCGCGGTGAGGAGGATGGGGGTGCTGAGGCGCAGAATGCGACGCTCTCGTCGCCGCTAACGCGCGCGGGGACGCACAGGTCCCATGTTTCGACTTCGTCGCCAAGGATGCAGCAGAAGAGGTTTTCGGTGTTTTCCTCCTCCTAACGTCACTTGTTTTTTGTTTTTTTTTGTTTTTTTGCAGCGCAGTTTTGATGCATATGGTTTCCCATGTGTATATATACCGTAGTGACTTTCCGGGTTTTTTTCCTTTCTTTTTCTTCTCATTCATATCTCTCATTTGGATTTGGATTAAGATACCCACGGGGAGGATAACCCTGTTTTTGTTGTTTTGGTTTAACATCTGCGGCATTATACCCATAGGACTGGCGTTTTTTTTTACTGTCTAGATTTCGATCCATTCTACTTGCATTTGATAAAACCATATGTTTTATTGGACGGATACGTAATTGTCTACTTTTAGATTCTTGGATTATCTCTAGATATAAGTTCTATTTGTTTCGTGCCTGTGGGCATGACTTGTCACTGTTTTGTAGTCGAAACAAGAAAGGCATGGGATGATAGACGCCAGAATGTGTAATGATAAGTGTAACGAACTAGACCGGTCATCAGTCAATAGAGGCATGCTTATGCTTCCATATACATTAATATATCCAATGTCCCTCCCTGAGTGCTGGGACACCCGCCGTGCTGGGACAAATGAGGGGTACTTCGACTTTCAACACTTCGCTTTCTTCGCACACCCTGATAATCGCTGTAAGTTTATATTAGCGATATACTCGAGCTGTTTGTGAGTTTATCCTAATACTCCTAACCAAAAATTACGTTGCTATTAATGCCCTTTCGGCGAATGTTACAAACAACCTTTACTGTGTGCATAACAGCGTTGCTCTGCTATAGCACTGCTAAGAAGCTTTTACAATCTATTGCACATACAGAAGGCCAGTATTTAGCCCCAAGAACCTCCTGCTAGCGCGGTAAGCCATGATCAGCCTCGTGCCTGCCGTGATGCCCAAAACTATGTAAGGTCGCCACGCGGATCGCTACCTCGACTGCTGGTAGGCGACCCCGCACGCCTCACTTAAGCATCTCTGGTGTAATTTACCAACTGTGGCTAATGGACTTGTACCTGTGCACAACCTTGCCTCTTGTGTAGATATTTGGGATATTCAAACTTTCGGCGTTAAAGCCGTGATCGAAGCAATTACTGACAGCGCTGCGCGACACTAGATTTGTTTCTCTATCTTCCAAGCACACGATGCAGCCTCTAACCTGGCGTGACAAGTCATAGGTGTGCTCGAGCAATCGCACCGCGCTGCACGTGGTCGAATGGGATGATGTTTGTATGGTGTCCTGCTCACTTCTCAAGCGCACACCTAAGATAGGCAAGCGGCTTCCGGCGAAACGTACTTCCGAAGCCTTCCTGGCCCCGCGCCGCTACGATGCAGCAGCGCTTAGCTGTGCCAGCCCTCTCAGCCTTGCGCAGCTGACAATGGATCGCAGCACTGCTCTTAGCCTGACAGCGGCCTGGCTGCTCTGTCAGTCCACAACGACGCAAAGTACGATCCATCGGTTTACCTCATCTCTGTCGCAGACCTCGCATCATGGACGGCCTTTCGGGCGCAGCAAGCGTCATCGCGGTAATCGACATATCCGCCAAGATCGCCTCGCTCTACTACCAGTACTCTGTGGCTGTCAAGGACTCAAAGAACGATATCAAGCGTGTGCGGAGGAAGGTTAGCGACATCACCCACATCCTGGAGAAAATCAAGCAGCTCCTCGACAGCCATGACAAGACGCGGCTCTCTACTATCTATGGCTTGTTTAGCTCGCTCGAACAATGCCGAGAGAAGCTGAAAAGCCTAGAAGCAAAGCTAGATCCAGGAAAAACTCGTAAGACTATGAGCCGGTTCGGCTTCCGTGCGCTCAAATGGCTGTTTATGAGTAAGTAGGTGGATATGGTCGTTTCAAACTTAGAAGAATATAAGCAGATATTCAGCTTGGCACTGCAGGTCGATCAGACGTAAGCTTCTGTACCTAGATCTGTTGTACGCAGACCCAGCTTCTTACTAACTATACAGAGTCGTTATGTTCAATATTAACTAGAAGCTAGATCTAGCCAAACTGCCTGTCGCGATAGGCGCCTCCTTCAATTCCTATAACGAAGAGTACAGTGCACGATGTCTACCGAACACCCGTACTGAGCTGCTAGACGAGATAACAACATGGGCGAATAACAAGGATGGCAAGTCGATATTCTAGCTGAGCGGCATAGCGGGCACGGGAAAGTCTACGATAGCGCGGACGGTCGCTTAGTCGTTCGCCAGTCGAGGGCAGCTCAGAGCAAGCTTCTTCTTCAAGAAAGGCGAGAGCGAGCGGGGCAATACCTCACGGTTCTTTACCACCATTGCCACTGATCTAGCCGCCTGCGAGCCAGGCATACTACCTAGCATCAGGAAGACGCTCGACGAGGACTCGACGATCTCACACAAGGCTCTAAAAGACCAGTTCGAGAAGCTAATCCTACAGCCACTATTGGGGATAAAGCAGGCTCGTTCGCGGGTCTTAGCGCGTGTTGTCGTGATCAACGCGCTAGACGAATATAAGCGAGAAGCCGACACCAGAGCAATCCTTCAGCTGCTTGCTCGGACAAAAGACATTCGACCAGTGCCGCTGCGGATCATAGTAACTAGCCGGCCTGAGCTCCATATCCGCCTAGGCTTCAAGGAGATGCCGAACGGCACATACCAGGACCTAGTCCTCCACGAAGTGCCAAGGCACACGATTGAACACGACATCCGTCTGTTCCTAGAGCATAAGCTCGGTGTAATACGGAAAGAACGCATGCTAGCCTCAGATTAGCCAGCGAAACAGCAGATCCTCACGCTGGTTGAGCTATCTGTGCCGCTATTCATCTACGCTGCTACCGTGTGTCGGTATATTAGTAGCAAAGGAAGCAGTCCTACGGCTTTTTTAGAGAAGGTCCTACAGTATCAAAAGGCGACCTTTTCGCAGCTAGATCGGACGTACCTCCCTGTGCTCGACCATCTGCTTAGTAAGCAGAAGGAAGATAAGAAGAAGACGTGGCTTCAGACTTTCCGAGAAGTGGTCGGCAGTGTTATTGTTCTCAAAACCCCACTCTCTGCTATCTCACTTGCCCGCCTACTTCAAGTTCCACAAGAGGAGATCCAGTGCCGACTTGACTCTTTACACTCCGTTCTTAGTGTCTCTAACAGCGAGGACGCGCCTGTTCGTCTTTTGCACTTGTCCTTTCGCGAGTTCCTCGTCGACCCCCAGAAACAGGGAAAGAGCCCGTTCTAGGTGGACGAGAAAAGCACGCACAAGAAGCTCGCCTCTCACTGCCTTAGGCTTATGTCTGGGGCAAGCGGCCTACACCAAGACATGTGCAGTCTTCCAGGACCCGGGACCCTCAGGAGCGAGATTGATGAGGGGAGAATTACTAGTAGTTTGTCACCTGACCTGCAGTATGCATGCCGCTACTAGGTCCATCATCTCAAGCAGGGTCAGCAAGATATCCTCGATAGAGACACGACCCACCTCTTTCTGCAGAAGCACCTTCTTCATTAGCTCGAGGCTATGAGCCTTATAGGAGAACTGAGCAGATGCGTTGACTTGCTCGACAGCCTTCAGGCACTTGCCGGCGTAAGATCTTTACAAGACACCTTGCTACTACTCTGCTAACGTGCAACGCAGCCACCTGCAAAGCTAGTTTCAGCCTTTCTTCACGATGCTAAGCGGTTCGTGCTGCGATTCCAATCTGTGCTTACAGATGCGCCGCTGCAGATCTATTACTCCGCACTCGTGTTCGCACCAGAGAGGAGCCTAATACGACAAACATTTGTAGACCAATTGCCAGAAAAGGTCAAGATAATATCTATGAAAGAAGCAGACTGGGACGCGTGTCGCAGCACGCTCGAGGGCCATTCCTCCCGAGTCACAGCGGTGGCCTTCTCGCCAGACGGGCAGCTGGTCGCGTCGGCATCTCACGACAGCACAGTACGACTGTGGGAGGTGGCGACAGGGACGTGTCGCAGCACGCTCAAGGGCCATTTGTGGGGTGTCAGCGCGGTGGCCTTCTCGCCAGACGGGCAGCTGGTCGCGTCGGCATCTAGCGACAAGACAGTGCAGCTATGGGAGACGGCGACGGGGACGTGTCGCATCACGCTTGAGGGCCATTCTAAGGATGTCAGGGCGGTGGCCTTCTCGCCAGATGGGCAGCTGGTCGCGTCGGCATCTGACGACAACACAGTACGGCTGTGGGAGGCAGCGACGGGGACGTGTCGCAGCACGCTCGAGGGCCATTCCTCCCAAGTCACAGCGGTGGCCTTCTCGCCAGACGGGCAGCTAGTCGCATCGGCATCTTGGGACAAGACAGTACGGGTATGGGAGGCGGCGACAGGGACGTGTCGCAGCACGCTCGAGGGCCATTCCTCCCGAGTCACAGCGGTGGCCTTCTCGCCAGACGGGCAGCTGGTCGCGTCGGCATCTTACGACAACACAGTGCGGCTGTGGGAGGCGGCGACAGGGACGTGTCACAGCACGCTCGAGGGCCATTCCTCCCGAGTCACAGCGGTGGCCTTCTCGCCAGACGGGCAGCTGGTCGCGTCGGCATCTAGCGACAAGACATTGCGGCTGTGGGAGGCAGCGACGGGGGCGTGTCGCAGCACGCTTAAGGGCCATTCTAACGATGTCTGGGCGGTGGCCTTCTCACCAGATGGGCAGCTGGTCGCGTCGGCATCCGAAGACAACACAGTGCGGCTGTGGGAGGCAGCGACAGGGACGTGTCGCAGCAGACTCGAAAGTCCTTCTAGGTACATTACTTATATCGAGTTCTCGTCAGATGGCCAGGTACTTCATGCGAACCAAGGTGATATTCCTTTGCCTCAAACCCCTGTTGTCACATCGCTCTCAAGACCGCAGCCGCAGTCCTCCTACGTTCTAGTGCAGGGTCAGTGGATATTGCGCAACCAGCAACGCGCTCTGTGGCTTCCGCCAGAGTATCGGTCAAGGTCGACTGCAGTATGCGAGGAAATAGCTTGTCTAGGGCTTGTATCTGGTCGTGTAGTTCTGCTTAGGATCTCCTAGCATTGTGCATTAATAGAATCGCGTTATTACAAGCACGGTGAAGGCTTTGCGGCGTAGTATGAATAGCCACT
This sequence comes from Bipolaris sorokiniana ND90Pr, assembly GCF_000338995.1. Lineage (NCBI taxonomy): Eukaryota > Fungi > Ascomycota > Dothideomycetes > Pleosporales > Pleosporaceae > Bipolaris > Bipolaris sorokiniana. Next base: position 2,082,892 of record NW_006911897.1, on the reverse strand, counting down.
ATATAATACAGGTCTTGTCGTTAGTAATCTCTTTCAAGAACGACCTTCGCTTTAGAGCTTATACGCTCAGACCGCCCGCTAGAGCTAAGCCACAAATGTGACAGCCGCTAGAAATAGATTAACGTGTTCTATCAGTAAGCTGGCCGCCCCACCAAACTTGACGCGACACTCTACACAACCACCACAATGCCGCGACAACAACGCTCTATCCAGACTTCTTGTGAAGGTAGAATAAGCCTTGCTATCGCATCCTATTATAATAATAAAAAACAATCTCTCCGCGCTCTTGCGAAAGCTTATGATGTGCCAGAATCAACTCTTCGGACGCGTCTTCATGGCGTTAAGCCACGATCAGAGATAGTATCTGCTAGGCGTAGACTATCACCTATTGAAGAGCATTCTCTTGTGCAGTGGATCCTAGATCTTGATCGACGAGGATTTCCGCCACATATTATTGACGTACGACGTATAGCAGACGCGTTACTCGCCGCGCGTGGCCAAGATCCACCTCCAGCACCTGTGGGCAAATGCTGGGTGTCGCGCTTTATCCAGAACCAGCCAGAGCTTCAGACAAAGTGGAGCAAAAGGCTTAATAGCCAGCGCGCTGACTCTGAGGATCCTATCGCAATTGCAGCCTAGTTTAAGCTAGTAGAGGAGACGCGCCAGACGTACGGCGTCCTAGACCAAGATGTCTACAACTTTGATGAGACTGGATTCGCGATGGGCGTCGCTGGCACGTCAAAAGTCGTGACTAGCTCTAACAGAGTTGGTAGAGCAGTTGTTGTACAGCCAGGCAATAGGGAGTGGGTTACAGCAATTGAGTGCGTTAACGCGTCTAGCTGGTCTCTGCCACCGTTTATAATACTGTCTGGCAAGGTCCACCAGAGCAGCTGGTATTATAATCTCCCACCAGACTGGACTATTAGCGTCTCAGATAATGGCTGGACGACTGATCAGCTTGGCGTAGAGTGGGTAAAGCACTTTAACCAGCATACAGCGGCTCGTACAGCTAGAGTCTATCGGCTGCTTATTCTAGACGGCCATAGTAGTCACGTAACGCCAGAGTTCGACCAGTACTGCGCTGAGAACAAGATTATCACTCTCTGTATGCCGCCTCACACTTCGCACCTCCTCCAGCCTCTAGATATGAGCTGCTACTCTCCTCTTAAGCGCGCGTACGGACGCGAGGTTGAGGAGCTCGCCCGGCATGGGGTCTACCACATTGACAAGATAGACTTCCTTGCAGCCTATACACGGATCCGGCCGATAGTTTTCACGCAGCAGAATATCCAGGCAGGCTTTCGGGCGACAGGGCTTGTCCCTCCTTGTCCAGATCGCGTTCTATCGTCACTCACTGTAGCCAGAACACCGTCTCCACCACAGATAGACGTAGGCAGTACTGCTAAAACGCAGACAGAGACACCACATACAGTAGCAGAGCTTCAGCAGCAGGTACGCTATCTCCAAGAGCGACTGCGCCGGCAGCCAGAGAGTCCAACAAGCGTTGCGATACGCCAGCTTGCTAAGAGCGCGCAGCTTGCAATGCAATCAGCAATAATACTTACAGAAGAGAATAAGAAGTTACGTGCAGAAGTTCAGCGCCAACGACAAAAGCAGAGTCAGCAGCGTCAGTATATCGCTTCTGGTGGGGTACTCCAGGTGCAGCGGGCTCAGCAGCTTGCTGCAGAGGCAGAAAGGATGGTCATGGAGGCTAGCCAGAGCCAGGCTGGTGAGCGACGTCAGCGCGCGCCGCCAACGTGTACGAAGTGCCACACACAAGGGCATACTCAGACTTCCTGTACAGCTCAATAAATAATTATAATTTTTAATTTTAATCAGATTTTATCGCGTTGTTATAGCTCAATTGCGTTGAATGTTGTGTCAAGTTTGGTGGGGTGCGTAGCTTACTGATGTGCGCAGCTTACTGATAGAACACGTTAACGTGCGGGATCAGTGAGCTGCGCGGATCAGTAAGCTGCGCACCCCAAATCCCACCAAAAATCAAGAATCGCAACAGCCTATATCTCTGCAACCTCTAAATAAAAATAAACAGGAATTTGATACTAGAGTTGCATCTATAGGAATCTACTAGCTCTAGATTAAGAAGCTAATATCCTTTATATATACAAAACTATGTAGAAAAAACCAAATTATAGGGATTACTAAAGCGAAGTTTGCTCTATGTCTGCTATTATTAAAGTAGAGACTTTTCTTAAAAAGTAGTAATACTTTTTATATACCTGTAGAATATTCTATAAGTTTTTAACAATTTTTATTTAGT